>NW_027254352.1:2275121-2587742 GCF_044704955.1 Pristiophorus japonicus | reverse complement strand
ACGGCGTGCTTGGCCAGCTCCCCGGGCAGCAGCAAGCGCACGGCGGTCTGGATCTCCCGGGAGCTGATGGTGCGGCGCTTGTTGTAATGGGCCAGGCGGGAAGCCTCACCCGCGATGCGCTCCAAAATATCGTTCACAACCGAGTTCATGATGTCAATGGCCTTGGAGGAGATGCCAGTGTCGTGGTGAACTTTGTAGATGTTGATGGAGTAACTCTCCTTCCTCCCCCTTCTGCGCTCCTTGCAGCCCTTCGGTGATGTTTTCTTGATTACTTTCTTGGTGGTAACTGTTTCCCGGGCGGGGAGCGGGCTCAGCGGCCGCCATCTTGGTCAGGGCGGGTCTCACGGCGCTTATGTATTCCTTTGTGCTGGGACAACGTGTGGGCGGGGCTTCAGGGTGTATGTCAGTTTGATTTGTCACATGTTTGTGCCCAGGTCAGTGACCCCAGAAAGAGAGCCTTGCTGTGCTGATTTTTGTCTGGTGACCCTGGGCCTGGGCTCACCCTATTGGTCCAACCCTGGCTCACCCTATTGGGCCATCCAAAGCTCACTCTATTCATCATCAGCATAGGCAGTCGCTCGAAATCGAGGAGGTCTTGATCCAACTCTAAAAGTGAGTTCTCAGGTGACTGGACAGTCCAATACGGGAATTACAGTCTCTGTCCCAGTTGGGATGGACGGTGGTTGAAGGAAAGGGTGTGTGGGACTGGTTTGCTGTACGCTCCTCCCCCTGCCTGTGCTATATTTCTGCATGCTCTCGGCGATGAGACTCGAGGTGCTCAATGCCCTCCCGGATGCACTTCCTCCACTTCGGGTAGTCTTCGGCCAGGAACTCCCAGGTGCCGATGGGGATGTTGCACTTTATCAGACGGCTTTGAGGGTGTTCTTGAAACGCTTCCTCTGCCCACCTTAGGAACGCATGCTATGTAGGAGTTCCGACGAGAGCATTTGCTTTGGGATTCTACTGTCAGGCTTGTGAACAATGCGGCCCGCCCAGCGGAACTGGTCGAGTGTGGTCAGTGCTTCAATACTGGGGATATTGGCCTGGTCAAGGACGCTAACGTTGGTGCATCTGTCCTCCCAGGGGATTTGCAGGATCTTGTGAAGACATCGTTGATGGTATTTCTCCAGCAATTTGAGTTGAAAGCTTTCAGCAAGCACATGGTCTTCAGGACTGTGAAATACACCCCCTCTGTATGGCTCAGAGATGTGGACGCTATACAGAAGACATCGCACCCTATTGGTCCAGCACTGATACACCCTATTGGGAAACCCCGGCCTCACCCTCTCAGGCCAGCCCAGGCTCACCCCATTGAGCCAGCACAGGCTCACACTATTGGGCTAACCCGGCCTCACCCTATCGAGCCAATCCAGGCTCGCACTATCGGGCCAGCACAGATTCACACTATTGGGCGAGCACAATCTCACAATATTGGGCCAGCACAGGCTCATCCCATTGGGCTATCACAGTCTCACCCTATCGGTCCAGCACAGGTTCACACTATCGGCCAGCACAGGCTCACCTTATTGGGCTACCCCGGCCGCAACCTATCGAGCCAATCCAGGCTCGCACTATCGGGCCAGCACAGGCTCACACTTTTGGGCCAGCACAGTCTAACTCTATTGGACCAGCACAGTCTCACACTATCGGGCCAGCACAGTCTCACACTAACGGTCCAGCACAGTCTCACTCTATCGGGCCAGCACAGTCTCACCCTATTGGCCCAGCCCAGGCTCACCCTATCGGGCCGGCACAGTCTCACCCGATCGGCCCAGCACAGTTTTACACTATCGGGCAGCACAGTCTCACCCGATCGGCCCAGCACAGTTTTACACTATCGGGCCAGCACAGGCTCACACTATCGGGCAGCACAGGCTCATCCTATTGGGCCAAGCCAGGCTCAGCCTATCGGGCAACACAGTCTCACCCTATTGGGCCAGCACAAAAGACCCAGTGGCCAGCAGAGAAAATCAGCATCTCATTGATTTTATTCTCACTTTGCACACAGCTGGTGCAGGTCTGAACCCAACCATGTAAGGTGGAAATGATCAACATCCTCGGCATTTGAATGTTGCAGCAGGAATGTTTGTCTGTTCTCTCTGTGGGACAATATTTCAAACATCTGGGAAAGCACCACAACACACAAACATCTGCGTAAGATTGTTCCAGTGCACTAGAAAGAGCTTCAACCAGTTACACAGCCTGAAAAAACTTCGCACCATTCACAGCGGAGAGAAGCTGCACGTGTCGTGAGTGTGGACGAATCTTCAACTGATCGTCCAAACTAGAGAGACACAAGGACACCCACACCATGAAGAAACCGTGGGAATGTGGAGACTGTGGGGAGGGATTCACCTCCCCGTGTGATCTACAAATTCATTGTCACAGTCACACCGGGAAGAGGCCGTTCACCTGCTCCGTGTGTGGGGAGGGTTTCACTCCATCATCTGCTGAAACACCAGCGATTTCACACTGGGGAAGTGTGGGAAGAGATTCATTCAGTTATCTGAATTGCGAGTTCACAAATAACTGCAGGGGTTTGGTTCTACTGTTATTACTGCTGTTAATCACAGTATGACTGAATCATGTTTGTTCTCTCAGTTGGGATTTGTTTCTGCTGATGTTAGTCATTCTGAAAACTGGGCTGGAGTTTAATATTTTGATATTTAAAATTACACAACGTGTCAATATTTGATATCTCTGTGATAAGAGGCGACTATTGATGTCGTGTTACCGACTGCTCCATTTTGAGCCTTTTCTCCTTTCTAACTCTCGATTGTTTCCATTCTCATGCCTTTGGTTACTCTCAGGGACAAGTCCCAGTTCCACACAGCTTCCAGAGTGCCTCTCTTTGCCTTGGTGACAAGTTAGGGATAGCTAACTCGCCCGGGGTCACTGAACACAAACCCAGTCTATTAATCACTTTCAGTTACAGGACTTAGCATGTGCCTACAGCAGTTGTTGATATAAGCGACTGCATCTCTTTCCAAACTCAGCTGGTAAACGGCCTCTCCCTGATGTGTTTTCACCCGATGCGCATCTCCATCTATTCCCACTGTCCCCATATTTACAGTGTTGAGTCAGCTGGGCACACGAGTCTCACAGGCTAGACGATTGGTTGAAGGTGCATCCACACACAGAACATATGGCCTGTTTCTCCCCGCTGTGATTGGTGTTTTTCCAAAGGCTGATGATAAGGTGATCCTGATGAATCCGATGATTCCCTCAAATCTTGACGTGATGGTTGATTTGAGATTCCAAGCTGCAGATCCTCCCCTTCTCATACCCTGCGAATGGAGGTTACAAAAGTTGTTACTTTAAGTACAGGATAGAAATTTCCACTGTGATAGGCATCAGAGCCGAGTTCAATCCTTCCCTTAAGTGACATCCAAACATGTCCCTGTTGATGTCACTGGATCGGTATCAAAAGCAAGGGCACTGGATAATTTTTACATATATTTAGCCCAGTGGTAGTGAGGACAATTAGAACCCCTGAACTGCTGCTTTGACTGAGAACAACTTACAGCCCAGATCAAGGACCCAACTTGGGACCTTCCTAGTCATTATTGCAGAGTCTTCTAAAATTTGTGGGGTTGGGGGAGGGTTAGAAAGAATATTTTCAAACAAACTTATATCCACCTTTAAACAAAACCTTTCAAATATAAAAGCAAATCAAATGGATCATCAAAAACAACTGAAACATTATAGAAAGGCTCAAGTCACTGAAAATAAATAGCTTTACAATCACTGCACAGTACAGAAGGGAGCGACTGTTAATGGGAACTCGGCTTGTCAAGTCCTCCGACATTGCGAGATAAACTGGACTGTTCTTTTAAGTATAATTAGGTAGATTATATGGAGTCCCTGTCCCTTTAAATATCTGCTCCATTCCTCCAGGCAGCAGGAGGAGCAATAGCGTGCGGTATCTTTATATCCTGACGCAGCAAGACCTAATAAAACATATTGGATCAGCTTAAGCACAACAAATGAAAAGTGTGCACACAAAGTCTTTGCTACATATATATGTGTATGTGTGTTTGTGTGTAAACTAAACACATCACTCGTATTGTTTGCTCGTGAATTCCACAGAGATAAGCTATTATCTTCGCCAGTTATTTTTCAGCATTTATTTCCTATTATTGATGATGTAATTGCTGAGTGTTTAAACCCTTTACCATTTAATGATGACCCATTGTCCTGTATGCCCTTGTTTAGAAAGTGATGTCACAATGACGATTCCGTTACCAAGGTGACCGTCTGTCCGCAGTATGCAGTGGTAAGGGGATTAAATCTCACCGAGGGTAATGAGCAGCCACCCACCAGTCTCTGCACTTTATTGTCCAGTGATCACCTTACCATTATATAGAAGATCCTAGATTTACCTCCAGTGTGGATGACTTGTGTAAGTGATGTGGAAAATGAAATTGTCGGGGGAAAAGAGGATTTGGGGGAGGGATATGGAGAGAAGGGTGAAAGAGGAGATAGGCTGAGGATTTGACAGAAATGTGGTGATAGAAGAGTTGGGGTGAGGGGTTTGGAGAGTAGGGGCGAAAGAGTATTTGGGGAGGGGTAGTTGGAGAGTAGAGGTGAAGGAGGGGTATGAGTGAGGGGTATTTACTACCCAGTAATTGCCTTTGTCGAACTATGATGGGTTTATTTTTCCTTTAAATTATTTTGTATTGTGTGTTCCACTGAAGTTAGACATGGGGCTGTAGTTCCTTGCAGGCACTGGGCTGTTTCTGGTGAATTAATGTGGGTAGTGTTAATTGGGATAGATTTTAGTGGGATCATTCTGTGCTGAATGCGTTGCTGGTCTGCGGGGTTGTCCACAGTCCCAATGATGAGGTGCTGTTGACAACAAATCCAGGATTCCCTTACATTGTGACACCAAATCCAGGGACCACTTACATTGTGACACCAAATCCAGGGACCACTTACATTGTGACACCAAATCTGATATGTCCTTACTATACCGTATAAATGCACACGAGGCCCATACTTGAGAGAAGGTCACTCTGTGACCAGTTACCTTTATTACCAATACCTCAAGTGATGAAGGTGGGTGGAGCTTCCCCTTTTATACTTGAAGTCCAGGTTAGGAGTCTCTCCCACAAGTTCACCCCATTGTGGTCAATGTTCTCAAGGTGTACAACTTCGGTCAGCTTATACATGTGTTACAATGATAGTTGAATACATGACATCACCTCCCCGCAAAGTCTTATTGAGATCACAGGTTAAGTATCTCTGGTGGTTTACACTCCCTAGTAGAGCGCCAGAGTTGGGGTTCCGGTTGTTGGGCGCTGGCCTGAGTTTCTGCCGTTTGCGCTACCTCAGGCCTGTCTGGACTGCCGACAGTGACTGGGCTCTCCTCCACTTGGTTCCGGTGTTCAGTCACCTGTGGTGGAGTAAACTCTACATCGTGTTCTTCCTCTGCTTCTTCTATGGGGTTGCTGAACCTCCTTCTAGTTTGATCCACGTGTTTGCGGCAGATTTGTCCATTGGTAAGTTTAATTACCAAAACCCCAATTCCCCTCTTTGACAATCACAGTGCCTGCAAGCCATTTGGGCCCTGCAGCTTAATTAAGGACAAAAACAGTGTATTGACATCAATAATTGCGCCTTCGCATTCCTTTCATGGTAGTCACATTGTGACTGACGCCTGCTCTCAACAATTTCTTTCATAGCAGGGTGTATAGGGATAACCTGGTTTTGAGAGACCTTTTCATTCGCAGCTCTGCGGGTGGAACCCCTGTGAGCGAGTGTCGTTGTGACCTATTGGCCTACAGGAGGCGTGATAAAGCACTTTGAAGGGAACCCCCTTGGATTCTGAGCATCCCCTGTTTGATTATCCTCACTGCTCGTTCCGCCTGGCCATTTGAGGCCGGCTTGAACGGTGCCATTCTGACATGGTTGATTCCGTTGCCTGCCATGAAGTTTTGGAAATCAATGCTTGTGAAGTACGGGCCATTGTAGCTGACCATGACATCCGGTAGACCATGGGCAGCGAACATTGCCCGTAGAATTTCTACCGTGGCAGAGGATGTGCTTCAATTTAAAATGGCACACTCAATCCATTTGGAGTAGGCGTCTACTACAACTAAAAACAGTTTTCCCATGAAAGGACCTGCATAGTCCACATGGATGCGTGACCATGGCTCGGCGGGCCAGGACCAGGGGCTAAGGGCGGCTTCCCTAGGTGCGTTGACCAGCTGAGCACACATGTTGCACCTGCGAACACAAAGTTCCAGTTCTGCATCTATTCCTGTCCACCAAATGTGTGACCTGACAATTGCCTTCATCATGATAATGCCCGGGTGCTCATTGTGAAGTTCTCTGATAAACACCTCTCTGCCCCTCTGGGACATGACTACTCGGTTTTCCCATAGTAGGCAAGCGGCCTGAATCTAGAGTTAATCCTTGTGCCTATGAAACGGTTTAAATTTCTCAGGGCATGTCCTGTACGTGGCTGCCCAGTCCCCTTCAGGACACATTTCTTAACTAAAAAGACAGTAGCCGGTCTTTATTTGTCCAGACTTTAATCTGACGGGCTGTCACAGGTGAACCTTCGCTTTCGAAAGCTTCAACAGCTATGACCATCTCAGCATCATGCTCAGTTGCCCCCTCAGTGGTGGCAAGTGGGAGCCTGCTGAGTGCATCGGCACAGTGTTCAGTGCCCGGTCTATGCTGAATTGTGTAGTCATAGGCAGCTAACGTAAGTGCCCACCTCTGTATGCGGGCCGACGCATTCGCATTTATGGCCTTTTTGTCGGCCAAAAGGGATGTTAGGAATTTATGATCTGTCTCCAGCTCAAATTTCCTGCCAAACTAGGGCCTTCCAAGAGCAATTCTTTTACGTCAGCCTGAGCCAGAAGCAGTGTGGGAGCTGTCTGCTCTTTACAACGGAGGTGTTCACAGAACTCTGCCACCTCTTGTACCCAAACCTGAAGCATCACTCCATGACAAGGACAGTGCTGCTACTAGCTGTGAAGGTGACCGTGATTCTGAATTTCCTCAGTCTGGGATACTTCCAGGCAGTCTTCTCTCTTTCCAGAGAGAAGCAGGTAGAGCATGGGCCATGTAATGTTAACAGTTTCTTGGAGCATAACAAGTTGCGTGCTCTATCAAAAGCAACTTTCCTGGCTGTTCCCCCAGACCCAATCGCGACCTTTGCGTGGGAGCACGTGTAGCGGCTCTAACAGCATGCTCAATTTGGGAAGAAAATTCCCAAAATATTTCAGGAGCCCCAGAAATGAATGCAGCTCCGTCGTGTTACGGGGTATGGGTCCTCTCCGGATCGCTTCCGTTTTGGACACAGTAGGTCTGATCCCATCTGCTGCTACCCTCCTCCCCAGGAATTCTACCTCTGGAGCTAAGAATACGCACTTTGCCTTTTTCAGTCGCAGCCCTACCCGGTCCAGTCTGTGTATCACTTCATCCAGGTCGTGGAGGTGTTCTTCAGCATCGCGACCCGTGATGAGGATGTCGTCCTGAAAAACCACTGTCCTTGGAATCGACTTGAGGAGGCTTTCCATATTTTGCTGAAAGATCACGGTGGCTGAACGAATCCCGAACGGACATCTGTTATACTCACACAACCCCTTGTGTGTCGTGATGGTGGTCAGCCTTTTCGACTCACTCGCCAGCTGCCGGGTCATGTGAGCTGAGGTCAGGTCCAATTTTGAAAATGGTTTTCCAGCGGATAGTGTCGCAAAGCGGTCCTCCGCTCTCGGTAGCGGGTACTGGTCTTGGAGTGACACCCGATTGATGGTGGCCTTGTAAGCGCCAAATATCCTGATCGACTCATCCGCCTTGAGCACCGGCACAATCGGGCTCGCCCAGTCACTGAATTCAACTGGCAAGATGAAGCCTTCCCTCAGCAGGCGGTCAAATTTGCATTCTATTTTTTCCCACATCATGTACGGCACCGCTCTGGCCTTGTGGGGTATTGTCTGGCGTCCGGGTTTATGTGAATCACTACCGTAGCCCCTATGAAATTGCCGATGCCGGGTTGAAATAATGAGTCGAATTTGTCCAGGACCTGTGAGCATGTTACTCGCTCCATAGAAGAAATGCATTGACATCGCCCCATTTCCAGTTCATGACAGCAAGCCAACTCCTCCCCAGTCGTGTGGGACCATCCCCCAGGACAATCCAGTGTGGCAGCCTGTTCTCCTAATGATCTCCGTAGCTGTGCATCAATCGGCAATAATTTTGGCCTCCTGGCCTTGGACACCCACAATCTTTCAAACTGGTTGATACTCATCAAGGACTGGCTTGCCGCCGTGTCTAGCTCCATTAACACTGTGATGCAATTGAGGAGCACTTTCATCATTATCGGTGGCGTCTTGGTAAATGAACTGTATATGTGCTCCACATGAACTCGCTGAACTTCAGCTTCCAGTGATTTTCCCCAGTATTTATTTGGCCTCGTAGAGCTTACATCGGGCCCGTCCTCCTCGTACATTAACCTGGCTTCAGGCTTCCTGCACATACGCGCCAAATGACCGCTGACGTTGCAGTTTCTGCAGGTATATTGCTGATACCTGCGGGCTCTGGCTTGGTGTTTGGCTCCACACCTCCAGCATGAGCTGGAGGACCCGTTGTTTGAAACAAAAGGTCCATTACCAGTCGATCGTCTCTGACTGTCTCTGTAACTCTCCTTAAGTGTACCATTAACAGGTGTTGATGGCCCCATTACTGGCCGCATTGTCCATTGCAAGCGTATGAATCACCGTTCAGCTAGCCATTGTCTCTGTTGAATTCCCTTTTTGGGTTCGACTGCACGCTGGGGCATGTCCGATTGCCCTTGTCTGCGTGGAGAACTGTGTGCCGCGTTAACAATGTTGACTCCCTGGTCGTTTGCCGCATTTGAGCCAAGATTTTTGTCATACATCATTCTGTCTCTTCCTCCCCTGAGATAAATGTCTGGGCTATCAGAGCCTCCGCTTCCAAGGTCAAGTCTTTGGTCTAAATCAGGTTCCTGATAACCCCAGCACGCCCGATGCCCTCAATAAAAAAGTCTCGCATCCTCTCCGCTCTGCCTGTATCTGTGAACTTACATACACTCGCCAGTCGCCGGAGATCTGCCATGAAGTCAGGAATGCTTTTCCCTTCTCACCGCCAGTGCATGTAAAACTGGTGTCTCGCTATGTGCATGCTGCTTGCAGGTTTAAGGTGTTCCCCGATCAACTTACTGAGCTCTTCGAACGTCTTGTCCCCAGCTTCTCTGGTGCAGGAAGGGCCTTCATCAGGGAGTACGTTCTGGATCCACAAACCGTCAGGAGATGAGCTCTGCATTCGTCGGCCGAATCTTGTCCCAACCATTCCTTAGTGACAAAATTTTGCTGTAGTCTCTCAAAGTCGTTCCAATCATCGCCAACACAGTACCTCTCTTCTGTGCTACCCGTGGCTATGCTCACGTGGTTTAAATCCCAGTTTGTCGTCGCCAATGATATGTCCTTACTATACAGTATAAATGGATACGAGGCCCATACTTGAGAGAAGGTCACTCTGTGACCAGTTACCTTTATTACCGAGACCTCAAGCGATGAAGGTGGGTGGAGTTTCCCCTTTTATACCTGAAAGTCCAGGTTAGGAGTGTCTGCCACAAGTTCACCCCTTTGTGGTCAATGTTCTCAAGGTGTACAACTTAGGTCAGCTTATAAATGGATTGCAATGATAGTTGAATACATGACAACATCCAGGGACCACTTACATTAAAACACTAAATCGAGGAACCACTTGCATTGTGACTCCAAATCAGGGGACCACTTGTATTGGGGCATCAAATCCAGAGACCACTTAGACTGAGACATCAAATCCGTGGACCCCTTAAACTGAGGCACCAAATCCAGGGACCAGTTACAATGAATCATCAAATCCAGGGACCATTACAATGAGACTACAAAATTACAGAATGACACAGAAATGAGCCATTCGGACTACCCAGTACGTGCCCGTGATTATGCTCTGCTTGTTAAGGAGAGAGCTTCAGTATGGAGAATGGTCATGCCGGTGAAAGCAGCTCTAGTGGGAGAGGTGGATAATAAATGAAGAGACGATGGAGGAATCAGACGGTGACTGGTGGGGCCTGGTGACAGATTATCGTCAGAAGTCCTTTTTAGGCAGGTTGATGATTAGATGTAACCAGTGCAACAATTGTATCTATCTGTTATTGTTCCAAAATTCACAAATCTAATGTCACTAATTTATTTTTCCATGAGAAATGTAGAGATTACGATGTGCTGTTGACAGAAAGAAGCGAGGAAACCAGGCTTGCGCAGGAAAGAAGGTTCCTTGAATGAATACATTGTGAGGCTGTTTTGTGACTCGGCTTGTGAGGTTAAAAACAGGAAATGGAAAAGAGCATGTCCAGTCACACTTACATTGCCAATAGTGCTTTCTAAGTTAATCATTATATCCTAAGCCGAATATCCTATTGACCATCTGAATCACTAATCCCAATCCTAACAAATAACCACAAACCACAACCACTAAACCTACATCTAAACCCAGCCCTTAACCAAGGCTAAGAACATAAGAAATAGGGGCAGCAGTAGCCATCTGGCCCCTTCAGCCCACCCCGCCATTCAATAAGATCTTGGCTGATCTGATCTTGGCCTCAATTCCATTCCCCTGCCCTCTCCCCATAAACCTTGTTCCACTATCTTTCAAAAATCACTCTATCTGCAACAAAATATTTTCAGTGACCCAGACGCCACTGTTCTTTGGGGTAGATAATTTCAAAGATTCACGACCCTCTGAGAGAAGAAATTCCTCTTCATTTCCATTTTAAATAGGAGCCCCCTTATGCTCAGACTTTGCCACCTAATTCTCGATTCCCCCACAAGAAGAAACAGAGATCAGTGGGGAAGCTAAAGACCTGATAAAGGAAGTATTTAAACAATTATTTTGATGCAAGAAATATTGCAAGGTATGTTAGTAACAAGTAATTGTAATCAACTAACCCATCAAAATTAGCAAAGGCAATTACAAAGGTCAGAACATTTCAAAGTTGATCACATGCAGTTTGTGTGGAGATCTATTAAGCGCATTCAAAAATCGTTAAATACAGAAAATAACAGATTTACAGTCTTACGAAAGATAGTTCTTTCAAGGGTTGGTTGAAAGGAACGTCAAATGAGTGTAAAGTGAGTCACGCCGGTTCAGACTGAGACATCCACAAGCCGTATACTCAAACGAAACAAGTTTGGGATTTGATTTGGGTAAAGATGAATTACGTGAGAAGTGAAATAATCTAGAGAAAGAAAAGGCCCAAAATGGAAGGGAAGGGAACATTAATTAGTCTCTTTTTATGGAGAAATCACATATTGGACACAGGGTGTTTGAAACAAGCTGATTTATTCAGTATTGAGACAGAACATTAATCTCCAGCTCAGGGACAGGGTTATTCAGAGCAGCAGAAACAAAGTCTGAGTGCCAGAATGAACATGGCTCAGTGCCCAATGGGAGCCCAGTAAATCCTGTCCCGTTCTCTCACCTGGTCTTTGGTATTTACCCAGCATTCCCCGCGACGGAGGATGTGCCGACCCCAGAGACCCAGTGCGCAGGCGCGAGACCTGGCTCTGTTTGGAGCATGCGCGGTGAGTGCAATGGCGGCGTGGACATGGTGATTGTCTGTTCCTCATAACAGCTCAGTGTCCGCGGGGCGGAGGTGAGTAATGGACCAGCGGGGAGCCGGGGAGGCTATATAAAGAACTGGTGCCCGCCGGAAGCCCGGAATAATAACCGGAATATCGGCGACTACAGCCTCGAGGCTTTTTCCCGGTCACAGGCCCGGGGTAACGGCGGCCACCTTTGTACAGGAAGGCAGGGTCAGTCCTCCGCCATCTTGATTCAGTGAGCAGCAAAGCGCATGCGCGGCCATCTTGGTAAAGTAACAGCTGAGTTATTTTATTCTCACACCTCGGATTTCTCATTGTTCTGATCTCCAAAGTGTATCGTCCCAACCTTCTCAACCTGTCCTCATCAGAGAACCCCCTCCTCGCCGGAATCAGCCTCTGAACTGCCTCCAATGTAAGTATATCCTTCCTTAAACACACAGTATTCCAGGTGTGGTCCCACCAATACCCTGCACATTTGTAGCAGGACTTCTCTGCTTTTTATTCTATCCCCCTTACAATAAAGGCCAACATTACATTTGCCTTCCTGACCTATTCCTGAACCTGCAGACTAATTTTTGTGTTTTATGCACAAACACCCTCAGGTCTCTCTGTCCTGTAGCACTTTGCAATTTTTCTCCATTTAAATTATAATTTGCTTTTCTGTTATTTCTGCCACCGTGGATAACCTCACATTTTCCCATATTATACTCCATCTGACAAATTTTTGCCCACCCATTTAGCCTGTCTATATCCCTTTGCAGATTTTTTGTGTCCTCAATTTGCTTTCCCACCCATCTTTGTATCATCAGCAAACTTGGCTACATTACACTCGGTCCCTTCTTCCAAGTCATTAATATAGATTGTAAATAGTTGAGGAGCCAGCACCGATACCAGCGGCACCCCACTGGTTACCATTTGCCAACTGGAAAAAGACCCATTTATCCCGACTCTCTGTTTTCTGTTAGTTAACCAATCCTCTATCTATGCTAATATACTGCCCCCAACCCAGTGAGCTTTTATCTTGTGCAGTAACCTCTTATATGGCACCTTCTCAAATGCCTCCTGGAAATCCAAATACACCAAATCCACTGGTTCCCCCTTACCCAGCAAATTTGTCAAAAATGATTTCCCTTTCATGAAGCCATACTGACTCTGCTTGATTGAATCATGCTTTTCCAAATGTCCCGCTACTGCTTCCTTAATAATGGACTCCAGCATTTTCCCAATGATAGATGTTAGGCGACGTGGTCTATTGTTTCCTGCTTTTTGTCTGCCTCCTTTTTTAGAGAGAGGCATTACATTTTCAGTTTTCCAATCTGTTGGAACTGCCCCAGAATCCAGGGAATTTTGGTAGATTACAACTCATGTGTCCACTATCTCTGCAGCCACTTCTCTTAAGACCCTACGATATAAACCATCAGGGCAAGGTGACTTGTCTGCCTTTAGTCCCATTATTTTACCGAGTACTACTTCATTATGAATAGTTATTGAATTAAGTTTTTCCCTCACTATAGCCCCTTGATTATCCACTTCGGTATTACTCTCAGTGACCGAGTGTTTTACTCTTATTAAACTGATCTCTGACTGTTTCTGTCAGATATTAACTCCTGCACGGTCCCAGCAAACACTCCCAGTCCCTCGTCCCTCCGATGTTGCTGCAGGATTTCTTTGTGAACGCGGGCTCATGGAGAGAAACATCCTGTACGGAATGATCCCAAATTGATCATCTCCAAGGGACAAGGCTTGCAGCTTTAATCATTCTCTATCCTTTCCCCCCAGGCCCAGTTCCTTTGCTCCGATTCTGATAAAAGTAAATTGGGAAAAGTGCACTTTAATTTTTACAGATTGAATTATTGCAGAGAGCTGCACATGCGCGGTTCAGCCCCACCCCCTGTGTCGATTCCCAGTGAGCAGAAGAGCGCATGTGCCCTCCCCTCCCCCAGCCCTGCCCGTGATCGCCATTCACTCAGTGAGCGGAAGAAGATGGTTTAAAACAGCCAGGAATGGAGACACCGCGGCCCCGGGGTAAGGCAGCGAGCAGCAGCCTCCTTACAGCAGCATAGCGCATTGGGAGCGTGTCCGCAGATGGGCTCAGAGATCGGCATTGAGTCTGGGGGGAGTTCAGGGGGAGTCGGGGGCTGTGTGTAAGAGGCAGAGTGGACCAAGAATCAGTGTCAGTGTGTGGTGTGAGTGGGGGAAGGGAGAGGCCATTCTCGGGCTGTGCGTGGATAGCGTGTGTCCAGGGTAAGGGAGACAGAATGGGCAGAATCTGCTGTTTACAATCTGCTGCTTTCTCTCTCCAAACCAGGAGTGAACGTTCCTGGTTTAGTTCCCTCGGGGGCTGTGTGTAAGAGGCAGAGTGGAGCAGGAACTCGTTCTGGAACATGATGTGAGTGGGGGAAGGGAGAGGCCATTCTCGGGCTGTGTGTGGACAGTGTCAGGTAACAGAGAAAGTAAACCACCTCGCTCTTTCAAATCATTGCTGCTTTCTTTCCCCACATCAGCAGTGAATGTTCCTGATTCAGTTCCAATCTCACCGTGTCTGTTGTTCTTGGGCAGTGAGCAGTGGAAACACAGCCTGACAGTGAGGGTGTGGGCAATTTCACAAAGTGCATCTATTGCAGGCACCAGGAGAGGAGTGTGGGAGAAGATATTTTAAACACCGTTTATATTGTTTTGGTGAGCTGAGTTCTCCAGAACCATGTTGCTGATGATCAAGAGATACATTGTCGCTCCTTCATATTCTCCCCTGCATCCATATCTTAGAACTAATAATGTTCTCGTATTATTATTCTCAGAGCAAAATTCTTCAGCCAGAACAAATGTGAGCTTTCCTCCACCTGGAATACAAGGAATAGTGCAGGCAGCTCCTTCTCACACACAGTAAGTAGATTATCACTCACAGAGCGCAGAGACAGAACTGGCCTCAATCCTATTGTCACAGGCAGCAGAAGCTGTCAGTCCCACAGTGATTCGAAGTGGCAGAGTTATATTGTGAATCTTACAGCCACATGGAGCAGTATAATCACATGCTGTTTCACCATTGAAACAGATCACACTGAAAGGTACATTAAACACCCACACTCACTTGCCAGAAACTGGCAGGTAGAGAATAAAAGACAATCATCTATCAGAAAAAATGTCCAATAGAATGTATAAACCACACTCGCATATCAGAAGCTGATGGGTACAGAGCAAAAGCCATATTCATGTTTCAGAATCTGACAGATTCAGTATTTAAACCCCTGAACATACCAGAAGATGACAGGTGCAGAATAAAACCCACATTCCCGTACCATAGACTGACAGATACAATATACAACACACACCCACATATATGAAAGTGACAGTAACAGAATAAAATCCCCACTTGCATACCAGAGAGTGAGAGGTAAAGTGTAAATCCCATGAGCACATGTCGGAGAACTGAAAGGCAGTAAGTAAAATTTTTACTTGCTTCGCAGAAACTGATAGGGGCAGAGTAAACCCCACACACACACATCAGAAAAATGACAGGTAGAAGGCAAAATCTTCACTCACATATCAGAGAAATACAGGTTAAAAGTAAAATTGATTCTCATGTTCACATACCAGAGACAAGCAGATACAGAGTAAATTCCATACACACATAGCAGCAACTAACAGGTACAGTCTAAAACATACAATCAAGAAGCAGGAACAAATAGGTACATTCTAACATAGCAGAAACTGAGAGGCACAGATTAAACCTGAACACACAACAAAACCTGACAGTTACAGAAAAATACACACACTTGCATATGAGAGACTGAGAGATACAGTATAATACCCATACTCACATATCAGAGGCTAACTTATTACAATCCTATTCCCATAACATAAATTGACATACAGTGACATGCCCAGACTCACGAACCAGTAATTGACAGGTACAGGGTAAAGACCTCTCTTTCATTCCAGAAACTGACAGGTACAAAGGAAAGCCCACTCACAATTAAGCAGAAACTGGCAGGTATAGAGTAAGGCTCATAATCACATGTCAGAACTTGATGGGTACAAAATAAAACCCAGACTCCCATAGCAGAAATGGAGAGATACAGAGAAAGGCCCACACTCACACAGCAGAGACAGATAGATACAGAGTGAAACTCAGACTCATTTACCAGAGACCGACAGATTCAGCATAAACACTCGCCTCCATAACACAAATTTACAGTTAGAAAGTAAAACGAATACTCTATCAGGAATTGGGGGTACACAGTAAAACAATACTAACATACTGGAGAATGACGGGTATGGAGAAGAGCTCACATTCACATAACAGAGATGGACAGATACAGCACAAAATACACACTCACTCACCAAGAATGGAAAGATACATTGAAACATTGAAAATAGGTGCAGGAGCAGGCCATTCGGCCCTTCGAACCTGCACCACCATTCTATATGATCATGGCTCATCATGCAACTTCAGTACCTCATTCCCGCTTTCTCTCCATACCCCCTGATCCCCTTAGCCGTAAGGGCCATATCTAACTCCCTCTTGAATAAATCCAACAAACTGGACTTCACAACTTTCTGTGGTAGAGAATTTCGCAGGTTTACCACTCTCTGGGTGAAAAAGTTTCTCCTCATTTCAGTCCGATAAGGCTTACCCCTTATCCATAGACTGTGACCCCTGATTCTGGACTTCCCCAACATCAGGAACATTCTTCCTGCCTTTAACCTGTCCAGTCCCGTCATAATTTTATATGTTGGTATGAGATCCCCTCTCATTCTTCTAAATTCCAGTGAGTATAAGCCTAGCCGAGCCAGTCTTTCTTCATATGTCAGTCCTGCCATCCCATGAATTTGTCTGGTGAACCTTCGATGCACTCCCTCAACAGCAAGCACGTCCTTGCTCAGATTAAGAGACCAAAACTGCACACAATACTCAAGGTGTGGTCTCACCAAGGCCCTGTACAATTGCAGTAAGACTTCCCTGCTCCTATACTCAAATCCCGTCGCTATGAAGGCCAGCATGCCAGTTGCTTTCTTTACTGCCTGCTGTTCCTGCATGCCTACCTTCAGTGACTGATGCACCATGACACCCAGGTCTATTTGCACCTCCCATTTTACTAATCTGTCACCATTCAGATAATCTGCCTTCCTGTTTTTGCCCCCAAAGTGAATAACCTCACATTTATCCACATTATACTGCATCTGCCATGCAATTGCCCATTCACCTAACCTGTCCAAGTCACCCTGCAGCCTCTTAGCATCCTACTCACAGCTCACACTGCCACCCAGCTTAGTGTCATCTGCAAATTTGTTGATATTACGTTAAATTCCCTCATCTAAATAATTAATGGATGTTGTAAATTGCTGAGATCCCAGCACTGAACCTTACGGCACCCCACTAGTCAATGCCTGCCATTCTGAAAAGGACCCGTTTATTCCCACTCTTTGCTTCCTGTCTGCCAACCAGTTCTCCCTCCACATCAATACATTACCCCCTATACTATGTACCTTAATTTTGCACACTAATCTCTTATGTGGGACGTTGTCAAAAGCCTTTTTTAATTCCAAATACACCACATCCACTGGTTCTCCCTTATCCACTCTACTAGTTACATCCTCAAAAAACTCAAGAAGATTTGTCAAGCATGATTTCCCTTTCATAAATCCATGCTGACTTGGACCGATCCTGTCACTGCTTTCCAAATGCTATGCTATTACATCTTTAATAATTGATTCCAGCATTATCCCCACCACCAATGTCAGGCTAACCGGTCTATAATTCCCTGTTTTCTCTCTTCCTCCTTTTTTAAAAAGTGTGGTTACATTAGCTACCCTCCAATCCATAGGTACTGATCCAGAATCTATAGAATGTTGGAAAATGACCACCAATGCATCTGCTATTTCTAGGGCCACTTCTTTAACTACTCTGGGATGCAGACTATCAGGCCCTGGGTATTTATCAGCCTTCAGTCCCATCAGTTTCCCTCCAACCATTTCCTGACTAATAAGGATTTCCCTCAGTTCCTCTTTCACGCGAGACCCTCGGTCTCCTAGTTTTTTCAGGAGGTTATTCGTGTCTGCCTTAGTGAAGACAGAACCAAAGTATTTGTTCAATTGGTCTGCCATTTCCTTGTTCCCCATTATGAATTCACCTGATTCTGACTGCAAGGGGCCGACATTAGATTTCACTAATCTTTTTCTCTTCACATATCTATAGAAGCTTTTGCAGTCAGTTTTTTATGTTCCCTGCAAGCTTACTCTCATACTCTATTTTCCCCCTCCTTATTCCTCCTCTGCTGAATTCTAAATTTCTCCCAGTCCTCAGGTTTGCTGCTTTTTCAGGCCAATTTATATGCCAATGTCCCTAATTTCCCTTGTTAGCCACGGTTGAGCCACCTTTCATGTTTTATATTTACGCCAGACAGGGATGTATAATAGTTGTAATTCATCCATGTGATCGTTAAATGTCTGCCATTGCCTATCCACCATCAACCCTTTAAGTATCATTCGCCAGTTTATCCCAGCCAAATGACGTCTCATACCACTAAAGTATCCTTTAAGTTCAGGACCCTAGTCTCTGAGTTTACTGTGTCACTCTCCATCTTAATGAAGAATTCTACCATATTATGGTCACTCTTCCCCAATGGGCCACGCACGACTAATTGCTAATTAATCCTCTCTCGTTACACAAGACCCAGTTTAGGATGGCCTGCTCACTAGTTGGTTCCTCGACATATTGGTCGAGAAAACCATCCCTTATACACTCCAGGAAATCCTCCTCCACAATATTGCTACCGGTTTGGTTAGCCCAATCAATATGTAGGTAAAAGTCACCCATGTTAACTGCTGTACCCTTATTGCACGCGTCTCTAATTTCCTTTTTGATGCCATCCCCGACCTCCCTACTACTGTTAGTTGTGTTTGTTTACAGACCACCAAACGTTTTCTGCCCTTTGTTGTTTCGCAGCTCTCCCCATACAGATTCCACATTATCCCAGCCAATGTCCTTCCTTACTATTGCATTAACCTCCTCTTTAACCATTAACTCTACCCCACCTCCTTTTCTTTCTTCAATATTGAATACCCCTGCATATTATGTTCCCAGCCTTGGTTACCCTGGAGCCATGTCTCTGTAATCCCAATTACATCATATCCATTAACAGCTATATGTGCAGTTAATTTGTCCACCTTGTTACCAATGCTCCTCGCTTTGAGACTCGGAGCCTTCAGGCTTCTTTTTTTAACACTCTTTATCCTTTTAGAATTATGTTGTAATGTGGCCCTTTTTGATACAGAATGAAACCCACCAGCAATTACCAGAAATTGACAGGTACAGGATAAAATCCACGCTCTCGTATCAGAAACTAACATACAGAGTAAAACCCTCATCCACATACCAGAGATGGACAGATATGAGTAAAATCCACACTCCCATACCAGACTGCATAAGAAAATAAGAACATAAAAAATAGGAGCAAGAGCAGGCCATACGGCCCCTCGAGCCTGCTCTGTCATTTAATACGATCATGGCTGATCCGATCATGGACTCAGGACCACTTCCCTGCCCGTTCCCCATAACCCCTTATTCCCTTATCGGTTAAGACACTGTCTATCTCTGTCTTCAATATATTCAATGTCCTGGCTTCCACAGGTCTCTGAGGCAGCGAATTCCACAGATTTACAACCCTCAGAGAAGAAATTCCTCCTCATCACAGTTTTAAATGGGGGGGCCCTTATTCTAAGATTATGTCCCCTATTTCTAGTCTCCCCAATCAGTGAAAACATCCTCTCTGCTACCACCTTGTCAAGCCCCCTCATTATCTTATACGTTTCGATAAATCACCTCTCATTCGTTATTCTCAATTCAATGAGTAGAGGCCCAACATCCTCAACCTTTTCTCTTTAAGTCAACCCCTCATCTCCAGAATCAACCCAGTGGAGCTTCTCTCAACTTCCTGCAAAGCAAGTGTATCCTTTCATAAATATGGAAACCAAAACTGCACGCAGTATTCCAGGTGTGGCCTCACCAATAACTTGTATAACTGTAGCAAGACTTCCCTGCTTTTATACTCCAGCCCCTTTGCAATAAAGGCCAAGATTGCATTGGGCTTCCTGATCACTTGCTGTACCTGCATATTAACCTTTTGTGTTTCATGCACAAGTACCCCCAGGTCCCGCGGTACTGCAGCACTTTGTAATCTCTCTCCATTTAAATAATAACTTGCTCTTTGATTTTTTTTTTCTGCCATAGTGCATGACCTCACACTTTCCAACATTATACTCCATCTGCCAAATTTTTGCCCATTCACTTAGCCTATCTGTGTCCTTTTACAGATTATTTGTGTCCTACTCACACATTGCTTTTCCTCCCATCTTCATAACGCCAGCAAACTTGGCTACGTTACACTCGGTCCCTTCTTCCAAGTCGTTAATATAGATTGTAAATAGTTGGGGTCCCAGCACTGATCCCTGCGGCACCCCACTAGTTACTGATTGCCAACCCAAGAATGAACCATTTACCCCAACTCTCTGTTTTCTGTTAGTTAGCCAATCCTCTATCAATGCTAATATATTACCCCCAGCCCGTGAACTTTTATCTTGTGCAGTAACCTTTGATGAGGCACCTTGCCAAATGCCTTCTGGGAGTCCAAATACAACACACCCACTTTATCCACCCTGTTCATTACATGCTCAAAGAATTCCAGCAAATTTGTCAAACTTAACTTCCCCGTCATAAATCCATGCTGACTGCCTGACCGAATTATGCTTTTCCAAATGTCGTGCTAATGCTTCTTTAAGAATGAACTCTTCAACATTTTCCCAACCACAGATGTTAGGCTAACTGGTCCACAGTTTCCTGCTTTTTGTCTGCCTACTTTTTAACCGAGCACGGCTCTCAGTCCCCGGGCAACACCGAATGTGGCTCTCAGTCCCCGGGCAACACCGAGTGTGGCTCTCAGTCCCCGGGCAACACCGAGTGTGGCTCTCAGTCCCCGGGCAACACCGAGTGTGGCTCTCAGTCCCCGGGCAACACCGAGTGTGGCTCTCAGTCCCCGGGCAACACCGAGTGTGGCTCTCAGTCCCCGGGCAACACCGAGTGTGGCTCTCAGTCCCCGGGCAACACCGAGTGTGGCTCTCAGTCCCCGGGCAACACCGAGTGTGGCTCTCAGTCCCCGGGCAACACCGAGTGTGGCTCTCAGTCCCCGGGCAACACCGAGTGTGGCTCTCAGTCCCCGGGCAACACCGAGTGTGGCTCTCAGTCCCCGGGCAACACCGAGTGTGGCTCTCAGTCCCCGGGCAACACCGAGTGTGGCTCTCAGTCCCCGGGCAACACCGAGTGTGGCTCTCAGTCCCCGGGCAACACCGAGTGTGGCTCTCAGTCCCCGGGCAACACCGAGTGTGGCTCTCAGTCCCCGGGCAACACCGAGTGTGGCTCTCAGTCCCCGGGCAACACCGAGTGTGGCTCTCAGTCCCCGGGCAACACCGGGTGCGACTCTCAGTCCCAGGGCAACACCGGATGCGGCTCTCAGTCCCCTGGCAACACCGAGTGTGGCTCTCGGGGCCTGAGTCAGAGCCACCGGGCCCGGCACCAGCAACCCCCGGGGGCAGCACCTCCCCCACACCAGGAAAAAAACAACTTACATTTCTCCAGCAGGCCCAGCAATTCCCAGCCGCTCTGTACCAGGGTAGGCGCTGGATGTGGAAGTCACTCACTGGCCTCCTGTGTGGGTCTGTTTGTTACATCAGTTTGAGCTGGATGGAGAGCGGGGAGAAGCTGCTGGGTTTCACCCCCAGTACTTCTGGGCCCAGTGGGAACAACAATTTCCCATGTGGGCCTGTCGAAGGAGGTGGGTTCCCTTCCCTGAAGTAAGCAGTGACCCAGATGTGTTTTTACGACAATCCGGCAGCTTTCATGTCACTTTTTTCTAGTGCCGGCCCCACAAATGACCAGATTCATTAAGCTGAATTTCACAACCTGCCTTTGTGTTTTTGTAGGTTCTCTCTCACACTCCCTTTTACAGGGTGTTAAAAGGGGAGGATTTGTCGACTGGAAGCTCAAACCAAACATCACCTCAAGATCTTGCAGTCACTCGGTACATCCGGACTGGAATATCATCAGCTTTTGACCATGGAAGCAGAAGGGACCATTCACAGTGGGGAGAAACGGTCCACGTGCTCTGTGTGTGGACAAGGCTTCAGTCAATCATCCAAACTGGAGAGACACAAGTGCAGTCACACTGGGGAGAAACCATTTAAATGTGGGGATTGTGGGAAACGTTTCAACTACCCGTCCCACCTGGAAACACATCGACGAGTTCACACTGGGGAGAGGCCGTTCACCTGCTCCGACTGTGGGAAGGGATTCATTCAGTCGTCCGACCTGCTGATACACCAGCGAGTTCACACTGGGGAGAGGCCGTTTACCTGCTCCGAGTGTGGGAAGAGATTCGCTGTATCATCCAGCCTGCTGACACACCAGCGAGTTCACACTGGGGAGAGGCCTTTTAAATGTTCTGAGTGTGGGAACGGATTCACTCGGTCATCCCACCTGCTGACACACCAGCGAGTTCACACTGGGGAGAGACCGTTCACCTGCTCTGAGTGTGGAAAGAGATTCACTACCTCATCCAACCTGCTAACACACCAGTGCGTTCACACTGGAGAGAGGCCGTTCACCTGCTCTGAGTGTGGAAGGGATTCTCTCTGTCAGGCAACCTGCTGAGACACCAGCGAGTTCACAAGTGACTGCAGGGGTTGGATTCTGTTGTTATTGCTGCTGGTAATCACATCCTGGACTGAATTGTATTCATTCTGATAGTTGGGGTTTATAAATCCTGTAACGCTGATGTTAATAACTCCTGTCACTGGATTGGAGTTTAATATTTGGGATATAGACACACAAATTAGTGTTGCTTTCAACACATTGCTGTGGATTTTTGTCTTTCCCACCTGAGTGTTTAGCATCACCTGACTGGAGCTGAGAAAGGACAATCTGTGGGGAGGATTTTACAGGGGGAAACAGAACTTTAGCCTGGACACAGTCCTTCAGGGCCACAACAAGATCATCTCATTCTTCTGAACTCCAATGTGTCTCGGCCCAACCTAATCAACCTATCGTCATAAGTCAACCCTCTCATCTCCGGAATCAACTCTGGAATCTGCAGCAGACATTAGCAAGGACATGAGGCTTATTAAATGGCACATATTTCATTACAGACAAGGTTAGTCTGGGAGTAATGCTCAGTTACAACATGAGAACATAAGAAATAGGAGCCGGAGTTGGCCATTTGAGCCCTCGGGCCTGCTCCGCCATTCAATAAGATCATGGCTGATCTGATCATGGACTCAGTTCCACTTCCCTGCCCGCTGCCCATAATCCTTTACTCCCTTAATCGCTCAAACATCTGTCTATATTTCCGCCTGAAATATATTCAAAGACCCAGCCTCCACAGCTCTCCTGGGCAGAGTATTCCACAGATTTACAACCCTCAGAGAAGAAATTTCTCGTCTCAGTTTTACTTGGGTGGCCCCTTATTCTAAGACTATGTCCCCTAGTTTTAGTTTCCCCTATGAGTGGAAACATCCTCTCTGCATCCACCTTGTCAAGCCCCCTCATTATCTTATGATTCGATAAAATCACCTCTAATTCTTCTGAACTCCAATGAGTTTAGGCCCAATCTACTCAACATATTTTCATAAGTCAATCCCCTCATCTCCAGAATCAACCTCGTGAACCTTCACTGAACAGCCTCCAATGCAAATATATCCTTTCGTAAATACGGTGACCAAAATACGGAGTCCATTACAGGCAAAATGCCAATCAAACCAGCAGCACACTGGCACCTTAACAGTGTTTCATTGGCCTACAGGCTTTTCTTAAATAGATTTGCTGAGTGGATATAAACTTAAACCAGGTTTACAGGCGTGATGCTCTATTTACATATTGAAGGTAGACACATAGAAACATAGAAAATAGGTGCAGGAGTAGGCCATTCGGCCATTCTAGCCTGCACCGCCATTCAATGAGTTCATGGCTGAACATGAAACTTCAGTACCCCATTCCTGCTTTCTCACCATACCCCTTGATTCCCCAAGTAGAAAGGACTTCATCCATCTCCTTTTTGAATATATTGAGTGAATTGGCCTCAACAACTTTCTGTGGTAGAGAATTCCACAGGTTCACCACTCTCTGGGTGAAGAAATTCCTCCTCATCTCGGTCCTAAATGGCTTCCCCCTTATCCTTAGACTGTGTCCCCTGGTTCTGGACTTCCCCAACATTGGGAACATTCTTCCTGCATCTAACCTGTCTAACCCCGTCAGAATTTTAAACGTTTCTATGAGGTCCCCTCTCATTCTTCTGAACTCCAGTGAATACAAGCCCAGTTGATCCAGTCTTTCTTGATAGGTCAGTCCCGCCATCCCGGGAATCAGTCTGGTGAACCTTCGTTGCACTCCCTCAATAGCAAGAATGTCCTTCCTCAGTTTTGGAGACCAAAACTGTACACAATACTCCAGGTGTGGCCTCACCAAGGCCCTGTACAATTGTAGCAACACCTCCCTGCCCCTGTACTCAAATCCCCTCGCTACGAAGGCCAACATGCCATTTGCTTTCTTAACCGCCTGCTGTACTTGCATGCCAACCTTCAATGACTGATGTACCATGACACCCAGGTCTCTTTGCACCTCCCCTTTTCCGAATCTGTCACCATTCAGATAATAGTCTGTCTCTCTGTTTTTACCACCAAAGTGGATAACCTCACATTTATCCACATTATACTTCATCTGCCATGCATTTGCCCACTCACCTAACCTATCCAAGTCACTCTGCAGCCTCATAGAATCCTCCTTGCAGCTCACACTGCCACCCAACTTCGTGTCATCCGCAAATTTGGAGATACTACATTTAATCCCCTCGCCTAAATCATTAATGTGCAGTGTAAACAGCTGGGGCCCCAGCACAGAACCTTGCGGTAACCCACTAGTCACTGCCTGCCATTCTGAAAAGTCCCCATTTACTCCTTCTCTTTGCTTCCTGTCTGACAACCAGTTCTCAATCCATTTCAGCACACTACCCCCAATCCCATGTGCTTTAACTTTGCACATTAATCTCTTGTGTGGGACCTTGTCGAAATCCTTCTGAATGTCCAAATATACCACATCAACTGGTTCTCCCTTGTCCACTCTACTGGAAGCATCCTCAAAAAATTCCAGAAGATTTGTCAAGCATGATTTCCCTTTCACAAATCCATGCTGACTTGGACCTATCATATTACCTCTTTCCAAATGCACTGCTATAACATCCTTAATAATTGATTCCATCATTTTACCCACTACCGATGTCAGGCTGACCGGTCTATAATTCCCTCTTTTCTCTCTCCATCCTTTTTTAAAAAGTGGGGTTACATTGGCTACCCTCCACTCCATCGGAACTGATCCAGAGTCAATGGAATGGTGGAAAATGACTGTCAATGCATCCACTATTTCCAAGGCCACCTCCTTAAGTACTCTGGGATGCAGTCCATCAGGCCCTGGGGATTTATCGGCTTTCAATCCCATCAATTTCCCCAACACAATTTCACAAATCCAAGTCAGCATGGATTTGTGAAAGGGAAATCATGCTTGACAAATCTTCTGGAATTTTTTGAGGATGTTTCCAGGAGAGTGGATAAGGGAGAACCAGTTGATGTGGATAAGGGAGAACCAGTTGATGTGGTATATTTGGACTTTCAGAAGGCGTTCGACAAGGTCCCACACAAGAGATTGATGTGCAAAGTTAGAGCACATGGGATTGGGGGTAGTGTACTGACATGGATTGAGAACTGGTTGTCAGACAGGAAGCAAAGAGTAGGAGTAAATGGGTACTTTTCAGAATGGCAGGCAGTGACTAGTGGGGTACCGCAAGGTTCTGTGCTGGGGCCCCAGCTGTTTACACTGTACATTAATGATTTAGATGAGGGGATTAAATGTAGTATCTCCAAATTTGCAGATGACACTAAGTTGGGTGGCAGTGTGAGCTGCGAGGAGGATGCTGTGAGGCTGCAGAGCGACTTGGATAGGTTAAGTGAGTGGGCAAATGCATGGCAGATGAAGTATAATGTGGATAAATGTGAGGTTATCCACTTTGGTGGTAAAAACAGAGAGACAGACTATTATCTGAATGGTGACAGATTAGGAAAAGGGGAGGTGCAAAGAGACCTGGGTGTCATGGTACATCAGTCATTGAAGGTTGGCATGCAGGTGCAGCAGGCGGTTAAGAAAGCAAATGGCATGTTGGCCTTCATAGCAAGGGGATTTGAGTGCAGGGGCAGGGAGGTGTTGCTACAATTGTACAGGGCATTGGTGAGGCCACACCTGGAGTATTGTGTACAGTTTTGGTCTCCTAACCTGAGGAAGGACATTCTTGCTATTGAGGGAGTGCAGCGAAGGTTCACCAGACTGATTCCCGGGATGGCGGGACTGACCTATCAAGAAAGACTGGATCAACTGGGCTTGTATTCACTGGAGTTCAGAAGAATGAGAGGGGACCTCATAGAAACATTTAAAATTCTGACGGGGTTAGACAGGTTAGATGCAGGAAGAATGTTTCCAATGTTGGGGAAGTCCAGAAGCAGAGATCACAGTCTAAGGATAAGGGGTAAGCCATTTAGGACCGAGATGCAGAGGAACTTCTTCACCCAGAGAGTGGTGAACCTGTAGAATTCTCTACCACAGAAAGTTGTTGAGGCCAATTCACTAAATATATTCAAAAAGGAGTTAGATGAGGTCCTTACTACTAGGGGGATCAAGGGGTATGGCGAGAAAGCAGGAATGGGGTACTGAAGTTGAATGTTCAGCCATGAACTCATAGAAGGGCCGAATGGCCTACTCCTGCACCTATTTTCTATGTTTCTATGTTTCTATAAGGATTTCCCTCAGTTCCTCTTCCTTACTAGACCCTCTGACCCCTTTTATATCCGGAAGGTTGTTTGTGTACTCCTCAGTGAATACCGAACCAAAGTACTTGTTCAATTGGTCCGCCATTTGTTTGTTCCCCGTTATGACTTCCCCTGATTCTGACTGCAGGGGACCTACGTTTGTCTTTACTAACCTTTTTCTCTTTACATATCTATAGAAACTTTTGCAATCCGTCTTAAAGTTCCCTGCAAGCTGTGGGGTACATGCTAAGTCCAGTAGCTGAAAGTGATTAACAGACTGGGTTTTGTGTTTACTGATCCCAGGCGTGTTACCAGTACCAGCAAAATCCAAGCCCATGGAATAATTGGGACACTGGCAGCATGGATATGAAAGTGGCTAAGTGATACAGACAGTAGTGGTGAATGGTTGTTTTTCAGACTGGAGGAAGTGCTGTTCCCCAGGGGTCGGTATGGGGTCCACTGCTTTTTTTGATCTATATTAATGACCTATGTACAGGGCACAATTTCCAAATCTACAGCTCACACAAAACTTGGAAGAACAGTGAACAGTGAGGAGGATGGTGATGGACTTCAGAAAGACATGTCCACGCATTCCACCAGCGTGTCTATGTGGCGGATGAAATTTAACGTAGAAAAGTTCAAAAGCGATACATTTTTGAAGGAAGAAAGAGGAGAAGAAATATAAACTAAAGGGTACAATTGTAAAGTGGTGCGTGAACAGAGAGACCCAGGAGTGTGTGTGCACCAATCACTGAAGTTTGCAGCGCTGGTTGAGAAAGTGGACACAAAGACTTACTGGATCCATTTTTCATGAATAAAGGTAAAGAGTACAGAAGTGTGGGTATTATGTTGAACCTGCATAAGACACTGGTTCGGCCTCAACTGGAGTATTGTGTGCAGTTCTGGGTCATCATCATCATAGGCAGTCCCTCGGATCGAGGAAGACATGCTTCCACTCTAAAAATGAGTCCTTAGGTGGCTGAACAGTCCAAAGCGAAGCCACAGTCCCTGTCACAGGTGGGACAGATAGTCATTGAGGGAAGGGGAGGGTGGGACAGTTTGCCGCACGCTCTTTTTGATGCCTCCGGTTGACTTCTGCATGCTCTCGGCGATGAGACTCGAGGTGCTCAGCGCCCTCCTGGATGCACTTCCTCCACTTAGGGTGGTCTTTAGCCAGGGACTCCCAGGTGTCAGTGGGGATGTTGCACTTTATCAGGGAGGCTTTGAGGTTGTCCTTGTAACGTTTCCTCTGCCACACCTTTGGCTCGTTTGCTTTGCGAGTCTCGTGTCTGGCATGCGAACAATGTGGCCTGCCCAGCGGAGCTGATCAAATATGGTCAGTGCTTCAATGCTGCAGATGTTGGCCGAGTCGATGACGCTAACGTTGGTGTGTCTGTCCTCCCAGGTAATTTGTATGATCTTGCGGAGACATAGTTGTTGGTATTTCTCCAGCAACTTTAAATGTCTACTGTACATGGTCCATGTCTCTCAGCCATACAGGAGGGTGGGTATTACTACAGCCCTGTAGACCATGTGCTTGGTTGTAGATTTGAGGACGTGGTCTTCAAAGACACTTTTGCTCAAGTGGCGGAAGGCTGCACTGGAGGCGGTGTTGAATCTTGTCGTCGATGTCTGCTTTTGCTGACAAGATGTTCCTGAGGTATGGGAAATGGTCCACGCTGGCCAGGGCCGCGCCATGGATTTTGATGACTACGGGGGGGTGGGTGGAGGGAGTGCTATGTGGTGAGGACAGGCTGGTGGAGGACCTTTGTCCTATGGATGTTTTGTGCAAAGCCCATGCTTTCGTAACGTCAGTAAATAGGTCGACTATAACTTGGAGTTCAGCCTCTGTATGTGCGCAGACACAGGTATTGTTCGCGTACGGTAGCTCAACGACAGAGATTGGGGTGGTCTTGGACCTGACCTGGAGACGATGAATATTGAACAGGTTCCCGCTGGTTCTGTAGTTTAGTTCCACTCCGGCGGGGAGCTTGTTGACTGAACTGGAGCAATTCTGGCTACAGCATTTTAGTAAGTATACAAAGGCCTTTTGAGAGCGTGCAGAAAAGATTTAGGAGAATGATTCCAGGGATGAGGGACTTCAGTTACGTGGATAGTCTGGAGAAGTTGGGATTGTTCTCAGAACAGAGAAGATTGAGAGGAGATTTGACAGAGGTGTTCAAAATCATGAGGGGTCTGGACAGAGTAGCTAGAGTGGGATTAGTAGAAGCTCTTGCAGATAGCCGGCATGGGCTCGACGGGCCAAATGGCCGCCTTCCATGTTGTAACCACTCTCTGATTCTATGATGATGAAAAATGTGTTGCCCAGAATGCTCCATCTCCCGGGCACTGGGACCCAGTTGGGAACAGAGACACTGAAGCCCCGCCCACTCTCTGTTCCTGAACCAAGATGGCCGTGCATGCGCCCTGGTCCCGCCCTGTGCAAGATGGCGGCCAGAGACCCCGCTCCCCCGGGCCTGTCACCACGGGGCCTGTGGGATCTAATTCGGGGCCTGAGATTTATTCTGTGTCTAAGCCGTGCTGTACCTGCCCTGGGATTGTTTGATGAGATCGTGTAGAGGGAGCTTTACTCTGAATCTAATCAGTGCTGTACCTGCTCTGGTCGTGTTCAACAGGACAGTGTAGAGGAAACGTTTTAATACATACGATAAATGACGGACAGGTAAAGACCATCTGGTCCATCAAGCCTGTCCCACACAATTGCGTTATATCACAGCGAAGACACTCCAATCCACCCGAATCCATGTGATACTTGGGAGAGGCAAAAATACAGATTTTTTAAAAAACATAGGATAATTTGGGAAAATAAAATCTGGGAAATTCCTCTCCAACCCATGTAAGCGATGGAAACTAGTCCAGGAGATCACTCTGACCATTAAACTCCCTGCAGTACCTACCTTCTGTAAGTGTTAATCTCCGCCACAGCCAGAAACAGATCCAGCTTTTACTTGAAGGAATTCAGTGAGTCTGTATCCACCACATGAGAGGGCAGCTTGTTCCAAATGTCTACTGTTCTCTGGGAAAAGAACCACCTCCTGATGTCTAACCTAGATCTAGCCTTGTACAACTGAAATTTGTGTCCCCTGATGCTGCCTAACCTATTTAATTGAAATAAACAGTCAGCTGGAACACTCTTTCACGTTCATTATCTTGTAAACCGCAATCATATCGCCCTAAGTCTTATTGCTCTAAGGTAAAGAGTCCCAACTCTTTTAACCTATCTTGGTAACTAAGATGCTTTAGACTTGGAATTCGTCTAGTGACCCTTTCCAGAACCTCAATATCACCCACCATGTGAGGAGACCAAAACTGGACACAGTATTCCAAGTGTGGCCTGACTGAGGTCTTGTATTAGGAAAAAACAGTACTCCTCGACTTATACTCAATTGTCCCATCGATCCACCCCAACACCCTATTTGCTCCAACTGTCGCTACACTGCATTGCTCGTGTGCCTTTAAGGATGTATTCACTAGAATGTCCAAATCTCTTTCTATCTCCACCATCATTAATGCCTTTCCCGAGAGGGTGTATGAATGTTGAGCATTTGCCCTGCCCACATGCATCACACTGAACTTATCTAAGTTATACATCATTTTCCAGTCATGAGGCCAGTGTCCCAACACTTCAAGTTCTGCCTGAATCAGACGAGCCTCTTCTACAGTTCGAGCACTCGCACAGATATTGGTATCATTTCAAAATTGTGCCCCCAACCCCAAAATCCAGATCATAAATAAAAATAGCAAAAAGCAACGGTGCCAACACTGAACATTGCAGGACACCACTGGTGACCGGTCTCCAAACAGATCCAAATCCATCTATAACTGCTCTTTACCCACATCCTGCCGGCCAGTTCTGTATCCAGCTCAATATATTATCAGTACCAGAGGCTCCGATCTTATAGAGAAGCCTCTTGTGTGGTACCTTTTCAAAAGGTTTTTGGAAATCTAAGTAGACAATGTCTTCTGGGCTTCCCTCATCCACCAACTTTGTAACTTCTTCAAAAAATACAATTAGAGTTGTGAGACATGAACTCTTTATGAAGCCATGTTGGCTTTCCCTAATATCTTCCTCCCTATCCAAGTATTCATATATTGCATCCCTTATGATTCTTTCCAGCATCTTACCTATTACTGATATTAAACTGATGGGCCGATAGTTACCCAGGTCTGCTTTGTCACATTGTTTTAAAAATGGTGATTACTTTAGCCTCCTTCCTATCTGTAAGGACCATTCCAGAGTGCAGTGAGTTATTAAACATACAGGCCAGGGGCTCACACAGCACATGTCCCATCTCCCGGAGGGGCTCACAGAGCACATGTCCCATCTCCGAGAGGACCCTCACACAGCACATGTCCCATCTCCCAGAGGGGCTCACACAGCACATGTCCCATCTCCCGGAGGACCCTCACACAGCACATGTCCCATCTCCCAGAGGGGCTCACACAGCACATGTCCCATCTCCCGGACTACCATCACACAGAACATGTCCCATCTCCCGGAGGACCCTCACACAGCACATGTCCTATCTGCCAGATGACCGTCACACATCACATGTCCCATCTCCCGGAGGGGCTCTCACACCGCACATGTCCCATCTCCCGGAGGGGCTCTCACACAGCACATGTCCTATCTCCCGGAGGGGCTCTCACAGCACATGTCCCATCTCCCGGAGGGGCTCTCACAGCACATGACCCATCTCCCGGAGGGGCTTACACAGCACATGACCCATCTCCCGGAGGGCCTCAAACAGCACATGTCCCATCTCCCGGAGGGGCTCACACAGCACATGACCCATCTCCCGGAGGGCCTCTCACAGCACATGTCCCATCTCCCGGAGGGCCTCACACAGCACATGACCCATCTCCTGGAGGGCCTCACACAGCACATGTCCCATCTCCCGGACGGGCTCACACAGCACATGTCCCATCTCCCAGAGGACCCTCACACAGCACATGTCCCATCTCCCAGAGGACCCTTGGCTGGCTGCTCTATGTATTTTTAAGTGGTTATTTTTTTTCTAAAACAATATTCTTATCTATTATAATGTTACAGAGAAAAACTAGTGTTATTAAATTCTAATATTTGAGCATGATCTTCAAGGGTGAAGACTGATGCAAAGTACTCATTAATATTTCCGCCATACTCAGTGAGTACTTTGTAAACTGTCCTTGAACACCCTTCAGTGGCCCAACACAGTCTTTGATCGTTCTCTGACACTTTCCATAAATAAAAAAGGCTCTTCCCATGGCTGCCACAGTTGCCTACAATTCTTTTTTCCAAATAACCTTTTTGCTGATCGAATAGCAGCTTCCGTTTTCTTTGAATTGAACACTATTTATTTGAGTGTTAAATTTCTTTAATTTATAGAGACATTTCTGTTTACATGTTATTTGTCTTTGTACAGAGCCAGTCAGCAACCTTGGCTTTTTCTTACCACATTTCCATCTTTTGATTTTGGCTACGTTAGTTTTCAACATTTTATTTCTGAAATACGTTCCATTTATATTCAACATCGGTCACATCACCACCGAGTAGGGTTGGCCAATTTACCTGTTGCAAGTCCTCTGTCATTTTGGAGAAGTTTGTCTTTCTGAAATGCCGTGCGACTTGCAGGTTCTCAGTCACTTTGGTTCTCCCGGCCAATTGGGACCCTACAATGTGATCACTGTTGCCCAGAGGTTCCCCCACACGGAGACCTGATACGAGGTCAGGCTCACTACTAAACACCACATCCAATATATAATTTTCCCAAGTTACCTCATCAACATGTTGAGTCAGGAAACATTCTTGTATATTTTCAATAAATAAGAACATAAGAACATAAGAAATAGGAGCAGGAGTAGGCCATAAGGCCTCTTGAGCCTGCTCCGTCGTTCAATAAGATCATGGCTAATGCGATCATGGACTCAGCTCCACTTCCCTGCCCGCTCCACATAACCCCTTATCCCTTAAATAAATTTAAGACAGAAATAGACAGTTTTTTTAATGTCCCAACTTCCCCAGCTCTCTGAGGCAACGAATTCCACAGATTCACAACCGTTTGAGAGCAGGAATTTCTTGTCTTCTCAGTTCTAAATGGGTGGCCCCTTTTTCTAAGATCAAGCCATCTAGTTATAGTCTCCCCCATAAGTGGAAACATCCTCTCTGCATCCACCTTGTCAAGCCCTGTCATAATCTTATATGTTTCTATAAGATCACCTCTCATTCATAGAAACATAGAAAATCGCTGCAGGAGTAGGCCATTCGGCCCTTCGAGCCTGCACCCCCATTCAATAAGATCATGGATGATCACTCCCTCAGTACCCCGTTCCTGGTTTCTCTCCATACCCCTTGATCCCCTCAGCCGTAAGTGCCATATCTAACTCCCTATTGGATATATCCAATGAACTGGCATCAACAACTGTCTGCGGTAGGGAATTCCACAGGTGAACAACTCACTGAGTGAAGAAGTTTCTATTCATCTCAGTCCTAAATGGCCTACCCCTTACCCTAAGACTGTATCCCCTGGTTCTGGACTTCCCCAACATTAGGAACATTCTATCAGCCTCTATCCTATCCAGTGAGAATCTTTTATGTTTCTATGAGATCCCCTCTCATCCTTCTAAATTCCAATGTATAAAGGCCCAGGTGATTCAGTCTCACTTGATATGTCAGTCCTGCCATCCCGGCAATCAGTCTGGTGAATCTTCGCTGCACTCCCGCAATAGCAAGAACACCCTTCCTCAGATTAGGAGACCAAAGCTGAACACAATATTCCAGGTGAGACCTCACCAAGGGCCTGTGTAACTGCAGTAAGACCTCGCTGCTCCTCTACTCAAATCCCCTAGCTATGAAGGCCAACATATTTGCCTTCTTCACCGACTGCTGAACCTGCATGCCAACTTTCAATGACTGATGAACCATGACACCCAGTTCTCGTTGCACCTCCCCTTTTCCTAATCTGCCACCATTCAAATAATATTCTGTCTTCGCGTTTTTGCCCCCAAAGTGGATAACCTCACATTTATCCACATTATACTGCATCTGCCATGCATTGACCCACTCACCTAACCTGTCCAAGTCAACCTGCAGTCTTTCAGCATCCCCCTCACCGCTCACACTGCCACCCACTTTAGTGTCATCTTCAAACTTCGTGATAATACACTCAATTCCTTCATCCAAATCATTGATGTATGTTGTAAAGAGCTGGGGTCCCAGCATTGAGCACTGCGACACTCCACTAGTCACTGCCTGCCATTTCGAAAGGGACTCGTTTATCCCGACTCTCTGCTTCCTCTCTGCCAACCAGTTCTCTATTCACGCCAGTATATTACCCCCAATGCCATGTGCTTCGATTTTGCACACCAATCTCTTGTTTGGGACCTTGTCAAAAGCCTTTTGAAAGTCCAAATACATGACTTCCACTGGTTCTCCCTTGTGCACTCTACAAGTTACATCCTCAAAAAATTGCAGAAGATTTGTCAAGCATGATTTCCCCTTCATAAATTCATTCTGACTTGGACCGATCCTGTCACTGCGTTCCAAATGCGCTGCTATTTCATCTTTAATTATTGATTCCAACAATGTCCCCACTAATAATGTCAGGCCAACCAGTCTATAATTACGCGCTTTCCCTCTCCCTCCCTTTTTAAAAAGTGGTGTTACATTAGCTACCCTCCAGTCCATAGGAACTGATCCAGAGTCGATAGACTGTTGGAAAATGATCACCATTGAATCTACTATTTCTAGGGCCACTTCCTAAAGTACTCTGGGTTGCAGACTTTCAGGCCCCGGGGATTTATCGGACTTCAATCCCATCAATTTCCCTAACACAATGTCCAAACTAATATGGATATCCTTCAGTTCCTCTTTCTCATGACGCACTCCATCCCCTAGTACTTCCAGAAGGTTATTTGTGTCTTCCTTCATGAAGACAGAACCGATGTATTTGTTCAATTGGTTTGCCATTTCTTTGTTCCTCATTATAATTTCACCTGAATCCGACTGCAAGGGACCTACGTTTGTCTTCACTAATCTTTTTCTGTTCACATATCTATATAAGCGTTTGGAGTCAGTTTTTATGTTCCCGGCAAGCTTCTTCTCATACTCAATTTCCCCCCTCTTAATTATACCCTTTGTCCTCCTCTGCTGAATATTAAATTTCTCCCAGTCCTCAGGTTTGCTGCTTTTTCTGGCCAATTTATATGCCACTTTCTTGGATTGAACACTATCCTTAATTTCCTTTGTTAGCCACGGTTGAGCCACCTTCCCAGTTTTATTTCTACTCCAGAAAGGGATGTACAATTGCTGAAGTTCATCCATGTGATCTTTAAATGTTTGTCATTGCCTTTCCACCGTCAAACCTTTAAGTATCATTTGCCAGTCTATTCGAGCCAATTCACACATCAAACTATCAAAGTTACCTTTCCTTAAGTTCAGGACCTTAGTTTCTGAATTAAGTGTGTCACTCTCCATCAGAATAAAGAATTCTACCATGTTATGGTCACTCTTCCGCAAGGGGCCTCGCCCAACAAGATTGTTAATTAGTCCGTTCTCATCACACATCACCCAGTCTAGGATGGTCAGCTCCCTAATTGGTTCCTCGACATATTGCCGTAGAAAACTATCCCTGATACACTCCAGGAAATCCGCCTCCACCGCATTGCTACCAGTTTGGTTAGCCCAATCTATATGCAGATAAATGTCGCCTATGATAACTGCTGTACCTTTATTGCATGCATCCCTAATTTCTTGTTTGATGCTGTCCCCAACCTCACTACTATTGTTTGGCGGTCTGTACACAACTCCCTCTAGCGTTTTCTGCCTTTTGGTATTCCGTAGCTCCACCCATACCGATTCCACATCATCGAAGCAAATGTCCTTTCTTACTATTGCATTAATTTCCTCTTTACTTAAAAATGACACCCTGCCTCCTTTTCCTTTCTGTCTACCCTTCCTAAATGTTGAATACCCCTGGATGTTGAGTTCCAAGCCTCGGTCACCCTGGAGCCATATCTTCGTGATGCCAATTACATCATATCAGTTATTTGCTCTCTGCACAGTTAATTTGTCCACTTTATTCCGAATACTCCTCGCATTGAGGCACAGAGCCTTCAGGCTTGTCTTTCTAACACACATTGCCCCTTTAGGCATTGGAAACGGTTCTGGGGGAGGTGGGACCAGTACCAACCGGACGGTCTGCACCTAGGCAGGACCGGAACCAATGTCGTAGGGGGAGTGCTTGCTAGTGCTGTTGGGGAGGAGTTAAACTAATATGGCAGGGGAATGGGAACCAATGCAAGGAGACAGAGGGAAACAAAAAGGAGACAAATGCAAAAGACAGAAAGGAGATGAGTAAAAGTGGACGGCAGAGAAACCTAAGGCAAAAAATAAAAAGGGCCACTGAATGTAAAGGGGCTGCAAGAAGGGTCAAAACTAAAAATAATCGTTTAAAAACTGGTATTAAAACAGTCTACCTAAACGCACGAAGCATTTGAAATAAAGTAAATGAGTTGACGGCACAAATCATTACAAATGGGTATGATTTGGTGGCCATTACAGAAACGTGGTTGCAGGGTGGCCAAGACTGGCAATTAAACATACAGGGGTATCTGACGATTCGATCATCCTCTGCCATGTGCTATGTCACAGCACGTTTGAACATTCACTGGAGGTACCGCATCGTTGTGCAGCCTTTGCACACGTAGTGCTTGAATCGACATTGATGGGCACGATGATTACCCCAACAGCACCAACACGGTGCTAATAGAATCACATTCATCCCCGATGGCGCACTCTGAGTCATCACAGGTCTTGCAGCCACAGACGAATAGGCCCTGCCATATGCATTTCGGCCTGCTAGCGACATCATTTTATGCACAGTACTTGCCGATGAGCTTCGATGTTGAGGAGATATCTGTTTGGTGTTATCGTCCATGGCCATGCATGCCTGGGCGATCGCGATGGCCCTGCTCAGGTCTAGGGTTTCAGCAGCCAGCAGCTTTCGAAGAATGACCTCGTGGCTGATGCCCAGCACGTAAAAGTCGCACAGCATTTGCCCCAACGCAGCTCCAAAATCGCAAGATCCCGCGAGGTGTCTCAGGTCGGTGACATAATCCGCTAGGTCCTGGTCCCCGGAACGATGGTGCGTGTAAAAACGATATCTGACCCTGAGGATACTCTCCTTCGGCTTGATATAGTCGAAAAACCAGTGTGCACAACTTTGAATATTCCTTCCCCGTTGGTTTTGTCGGTGTGAGCAGATTCTTGATGAGGCTGTATGTTTTAGGCCCACAGACAGTGAGGAGAACCGCCCTGTGCTTGGCCACGTTAGTGTCTCCTTCTAGCTCGTTGGCCACAAAGTACTGGTCGAGCTGCTCGACGAAAGCTTCGCAATCATAACCCTTTAATTATCTCTCTAATATTCCAACACAGCCATGGTTGTGTGAAGGTTCGTATTCTGTTACTCGTCGCCAATAGTTGTGTAGAGAAGAACTCCCCGAGGCTGAGTACAGTGAGTTAAACTTAGTGTGACCTTAGTCTTCTTTATTAAAGAGTGCCTGAACTACATGGCAGCCTACCTTTTATATTGGCCCTGCGTGGGCAGGTGACCATTAGGAATCCAACAGTTGCGCCCTCTGGCGGCAAGTATTACAGAGTTATAGACATCACAGAATTGTTATCGTTAAGAAGTTATAATTCCAATGAATGCTTGAATCGTGCGAAAGGAGCCTGTTTGTAGGACAAGGCTACATATCAGGAAGGAGTGCAGTTAGATGGCAAGGGAAATGATACTCTGATTATAAGTTTGGAGAATAAAAAGAGTAAATGCTGGAATCACTGAGCAGGTCAGGCAGCATCTGTGGGGAGAGAAACAGAGTTAACGTTGCAGGTTAATGACCTTCCATCAGAAGTTGGGCAGTTGTGTTAGGTAATACTATTAAAAATTTCAATTGTCACGTAGCAGGGGTAAGGAAAAGATGTAAAATGTGGCATTTGGAACAGATAGTTTGGAATCCGATTAATGTTTGTTCAATTTGTACACCGAGCTGGGAACTGTAACGTGTTTGAGTTCTTCGGCTAACATTCGCAAGGTTTGGGTGTAAGTACTGTTGTTAAGTGTATGTTTAATTATTGTCTGCTTAATAACTCTGACATTTAATGTTGCGGACCCTATTCCTGCACTGCGCGTGTTCCAGCTCTGTTTGGAGCACCGATCGCTTCAATCCGTCGCTTACAGGGACAGTTGGATTCACCGTTTCTTTGTTTGGTGAAATTTCAAAGATTGAAAGCGGCGCACATCAACCTGTTCACCTACTCGCTAACCGCTACACACTGCTCCCGTGAGATGGAAGCCCAGTTGCTGCTTCAAAATTGAACGCAGGTACAAGCAGAACTCATTCATAGAAAGTCCAAGTCCCTGAGATACCTGATTCTTTGCACCGAACTCCTTCGCAAAGAGTTGCGGTTCGTGTGGGGTGATTTGGGCACATCTTTCCCCACACTACAACACTTCAAACATAACTCAACGGCTGTAAAGCGCTTTGGGGCGTCATGAGTTCCTGAAAGGTGTTGCAGAAATGCAAGTCCTTCTTTGCAAAAGTTCGATGCAATTTCAAAATTCGTGGGTAAACTGAGAGCTTGTCGGGGATTTGAACCAGCGACCTCTCGCAAATTTCAAATAACAACCCCAAAGTGAGAATCATACCCCTAGACCAACGAGTCAGCTCCTTGACAAATGTGGAGCTCAGGTGTAACCATTATTGAAGCATTTTTAGTGTGTTGCTATTCTTGATCGGAGGAGCACATGACACGAAATCAGTGACTTTGCTTTTTCGACCTGTCTTCTGAAGCACCGCATGGTCCCACTCCAACAGTCAATGAGCTGTTGGGTCGCTAGTGTATCCAGCCTGCGGGTGACCAAAAGGCGCCTGGCTGCAATGAGCGATAAAATCCAGCGTTAGTCAGAAGCCCGGCGTGCTCAGTTGGAAGAACATGAGATTCTTAATTACAGGGTCGTGGGTTTGAGTCCCATGTTGGGCGATTGCATTTCTGTTAATTTAATGTTGCTTTCATGGAAAATCATCATCAATTAACCCACAATCTTCTTTTGCACAATTAAAGAAATGCTAACTGAAGGAACTCCATAAATGAATCATTTCTTCTGTGCTCTGCAAGTGAACTCTGAAACCATAAACCATTTTACACACTGTGCATTCGGGGTCTGGGTCAAAATGTTCATTGCTGGTTACATCAACAGGAGACTGGGGAAACAGTTAGACTGACTTGAGAGCAAGGGTCTGGTTATTGTGAAACACCAAATAAAATAGCAATTCTGGAAGAATAACATCGAAATGAAATGTGAGATGACAACCAGAAAGAAGTGTTAAGGCAGAAGGTTAAATGCTGCATCCCTTTCTGCAAAAAATTCCTTTCACAAACATTTCAATGACCGAAACGGCACAAAACAAAAATGTTTCTTTCAAAGTCATTAAACTCCCGAATTTCCACGCCCCTCGAATCTCCTGAATCAGATGCCTCTAGTTTTGCCGACTCAATCCATGTCCATTTGCAATATTGTGCTCCCACCCACACTATGAAATGTGCCACGAACTTATCGAATCATGGAATGGTTACAGCACGGAAGGCCATTCGGCCCATCGAACCCGTGCCGACTCTCAGCGAGTCCCACTCCCCCGCCCTTCCCCCTTAGCTCTGCAATTGTTTTTAAATCAGACACTTATCCAACTCCCGTCTGAAAGATAAGATTGATTCTTCCTCCATCGCCCTTTCAAGCCGTGCATTCCAGATCCTAACCACACGCTGATAAATGGCCACCTCCTGTTCCTGTGTGTAAAGTCTGGGAAACTCGTGATCAATTCCTGCCACACTCACAGCCTTCCTAAATTTCGCACCGTCATTCTATTCTCCTAAAACCAGCTCCTGAAGTATCGGCCAGCTGTGTAGTTCAAAGCTCTGGTTATATTCCTAAGATTGTTTTAATCACACCGTTTCTGCAGTGTAGCAGTTATCACGTTGGCATCACACGCGAAAGGTCCCCGATTCGAACCCGGGCAAAAACATTATTTTGGAGACTATTTTTGCTGTGAAATAAATTGAACAAAAGTCGCCCATGTTTCCTTGTCGCATGAGCACTGAACATTTTAAACCAGTCTCCTAAATACAGAGTGTGTAAAGTCAGATAGGGGAGAAAACTTCATCAATGATTCAAAATCCTTGAATGATTAAAGTTCAGTAATTGAAGTTTCCACTGTCCCTCAGTAACAATTCTACAAAACAACGCTGTCAGTTAATGAATGGGGAATAAAACAAATAATCTTCACCCACCCCCATCCCCCGACACACAGTTTAATTAGTTGCATGTCATTATTTGAAATATTTTGAATGAAAGAGTTACTTTCTGAATCCGGGCTCCCTCTGTGAGCACCGCATCACTAAACGAGCAGGAAACACATTAAAGTGTTTATCACAATTGCTGATATTTCTTAGCTTTTTTCTTGTGTTTTTTCAGCTCTTCGTCCTTTTCAGCTCCTGACTGCGGATATAGCTGTGATTAAATCTGAACACAATGCAATGTTTCACAGCCGCTGCCTCGGTTAATTCCAGCAGATCTAAGCCGCATTTCAAACCCACAAACAACTCATTAGTTATTCGCTCTTCCCAGTTCCAGAGCTCAGAGGGTTGTTGTCCATCCCTGGGATGCAAGCTACCTCAGACCCAGGCCAAAGCTCGCCGTACACCGAGCACAGGCTGAGGAAAACTCCGGGGGAGAGGATATCCTATTGTGGGGGGCTACAGGACCCTCGGACTCTTTAATAATCACTCACAGCTCATCTGAAAGCAGCCGGAATGTGCCTGCCTCAGCCATGAGGTAACACATGTTTATTTATAAAAAGAGAAGCAACTATCCTCATTTAGCAGATATAAGGCAAGATATCATCAAAAGAGGTTTTTGGACATTTTAAGTGATGTGCTTAATGCTTCATTCTTTTTTGTGTTTAATTCCCACCTCCTCTCTGGCTGTGCCTGCACTGAGCTTACCTCTAGGTAAGGTTGTTCTGAACTTACAATAGTGGACACTTACTCCAGCCTAATTAGTTTGTAGTAAATTTTCACTGTCGAAACTTGAAAAACAGGCCTGAGTGGCTGGACACACCCCCTTTTGAAAAAAAATACCTTACCTGAAGCCAACCTCAACTAACTCAGTAGAACTGGAGCAAACTAATATCCGACACTTGCAATTTCTAACATTCTCAAAACTAAACTCGTTGCTCCAAAAAACTAGGAGCAACTCCACCCGAAACTTGGGCCCTCAGTGTGGGACAGAAGTTGTTTAAGGTTAGCCAACACATTCCCGATCAGCACAGATGGAACTCAGTGGTCAGCTCCCCTCTGTTGGGGCTGTTGTACCAGAAGTTTCTGTAAGGCAATAAACGGCAACGCTTCGGCGCGAATTAATCGGTGGGCACTCATGCTGGCGTCCTACGACTATAACATAAGGCACAGACCAGGCACAGACAACTGTGCCGACGTGCGCAGCAGGCTACCCCTGGCGACCACGGAAGGGTCTGACGAATAGGACTGTGAGATCGTCATGGCAATCAATGCCTTTGAGTCCACAGTTTCGCCCATAACAGCTCACCAAATCAGAGCCTGGACGTCCAGCGACCCCACGTTATCCTTAGTAAAAAAACGTGTCCTAACCAGTGACTGGGCAGAGGCTCGTGATGCCTGCCCCGAGGAATTAAAACCCTTTCACAGGAGCATGCATGAGCTATCACTACAAGCACACTGCCTGATGTGGGGCAGCCGAGTCGTCATGCCTCTGCGAGGCAGAGAGGCATTTGTCCGGGAGCTCTACCGCGAGCACCCGGGGATCGTTCTCATGAAGGCCATAGCTAGATCCCACGTCTTGTGGCCTGGTATTGACGCGAAATTGAAGGATTGAGAACTTTCAGTGTGGGACAGAAGTTGTTAAAGATGAGCCAACACATTCCCGAGCAGCACAGAAGGAGCTCACTGGTCAGCTCCCCTCTGTGGGGGGAATCTACCAGAGGTTTCTGTAGTGTAGTGGTTATCACGTTTGCTTTTCATGCAAAAAGTACCTGGTTCGATCCTGGGTAGAAACATTATGTTTAAACTTGCTGTGGATGAACAATCGGAGGCGAGTTTCGTCTCCCTGCAAATGTTGCCTGACCTGCTGAGATTTCCAACATTTGCTGTTTTTATTTGCTATTTATTCTCCTGGCAAAAGGGTTCCCTTATTCCTTAATTGCTTTTTATTTCACTTCAATAAATAGATAACTTTGAGTGAGAGAAAACGAATCCACCGAGGACCTTTCGCATTTTAGACTAACGTGATATCCGCTGCACTGCAGCCCATCAAAGGGCGAGAAACCACTGAATAAAAAGGATGAGCTGACAAATATCAGGGGCAGTGCAGTCTGGTCAACGTCAAACCCTCCTTTCTTATTCAGCAGTGGCATGAATGGGAGTCAGATGTCACAAAGTTTACTTAAAGACACAAATACAAGTAACACTTCGAAATCTTTTCAGTGTAAAATTCTTACACTTTATTTGAAATCCTACTGCGTTGAATCTGAAAATACGCGCAGTGGGATTTTATCTTCACTACTGATTGTATTTTGTGTGCATGGTAGGAATAAGCGGTGCTGTTAAATTTGATAAAAGTTGCCCCAGATTCGTGGTGTCATTGGCAATGAAGACTTTGAACCAGAATGCTAAAATACAGTGAGTAAAATGGGATATGGTTTAACAGTTAACATGCAAAGCACAGGAAAATGATTGAAGTATGGACTGTCCCTGAGTTAGCATTTGTTTGATTGTGCAAAAGTAGGTGAGGGGTGAATTAATGCTGCTTTCCTGTGAAAGCAAGAGAAAAGTTTTCGAACAAACCATCCGGTGACTGTCAGGTGAGCGCTGCTTGTGATACCTGGTGGGAATGGACGGGGATTTTAAAGCCCCTTGTATTGCAGAACCGTCATATAGACGAACATCCCTTAACTTATGTGTAGACCTTGTGGTGCAACGGTAGTGCGTCTGACTGTAGATACAATGGTCGCGTGCTCAAATCATGTCGGGTTCACTGTTCTTTTAGCAATTGCTGTTTCACAATAACCAGACACTTGCTGAAATTTCTGTCTCACTGGTTAGTAGTGGTAAGGTTGGGGAGAGCATCAAACAAGAAAGAAGGGATGTGTGCAGTGGTGGAACAGCAGTTGTCATGGGTGACTTTAATCTACATAGTGATTGGGCTAACCACATGGTTGAAATGTGGTGGAGGAGGATTTCATGGAGTATATTATGGATGATTTTCTCAACCAAGAAGAGAGCTGGCCATCCTTAACTGGGTGATGTGTAATGAGAATGGATTAATTAGCAATCTTGTTGTGCGAGGCCCCTTGGGGAAGAGTAACATAATATGGTAGAATTCTTCATTAAGATGGAGAGTGTCACAGTTAATTCAGAAACTTGGGTCCTGAACTTAAGGAAAGGTAATTTTGATGGTATGAGGTGTGAATTGGCTAGCATAGACTGGCCACGGATACGTAAAGGGTTGACGGTTGATAGGCAATGGCAAACATTTAAAGATCACACGGGTGACTTCAGCAAATGCACATCCCTGTCTGGAGTAAAAATAGAACGCAGAACGTTGCACAACCGTGGCTAACAAGCGAAATTAAGGATAGTGTTAAAACCAAGGAAGAGGCAGATAAATTGGCCAAAAAAAGCAGCAAACCTGAGGACTGGGAGAAATTTAGAATTCAACAGAGGAGGACTAAGGGTTTCATTAGGAGGGGGAAAATGGATTATGAGAGGAAGCTTGCTTGGAACATTAAAACTGACTGCAAAAGCTTCTGCAAATATGTGAAGAGAAAAAGATTAGTGAATTTAACTGTAGCTCCCTTGCTATCGGATTCAGGTGAATATATAATGGGGAACAAAGAAATGGCAGACCAACTGAACAAATACTTCAGTTCCGTCTTCACGAAGGAAGATACGAATAACCTTCCAAAAGTACTAGGGGACTGAGGGTCTAGTGAGAAGGAGGAACTGAAGGATACCCTTATGAGGTGGGAAATTGATGGGATTGAAGGCTGATAAATCCCTGGGGCCTGATAGTCTGCATCCAAGAGTACTTAACGAAGCAGCCCAAGAAATGGTGGATATATTGGTGATCATTTTCCAACAGTCTATTGACTCGGGATCAGTTCCTATGGGCTGGAGCGTAGATAATGTAAAACCACTTTTTAAGAAGGGGGAGAGAAAGCGAGTAATTATAGACTGGTTAGCCTGACATCAGTCATGAGGAAAATGTTGGAATCAATTATTAAGGATGAAACAGCAGCACATTTGGAAAGCAGTGACAGGATCGGTCCAAATCAGCATGGATTTATGAAAGGGATGGATTTAAGCTTGACAAATCTTCTGGAATTGTTGAGGATGTAACTAGTAGAGTGGACAAGGGAGAACCAGTGGATGTGCTGTATTTGGACTTTCAAAAGACTTTTGGCAAGGGTCCACACAAGAGATTGGTGTGCAAAATCAAAGCACATGGTATTGGGGGTAATATACTGACGTGGATAAAGAAATGCTTGGCAGACAGGAAGCAGAGAGACGGGAAAAAAGGGTCCTTTTCAAAATGGCAGACAGTGACTAGTGGAGTGCCGCAGGGCTTAGTGCTGGGACCCCAGCTCTTTACAGTGTACATCAATGATTTGGATGAAGGATTTGAGTGTAATATCTCCATGTTTGCAGATGACACTAAACTGGGTGGCGGTGAGAGCTGTGAGGGGAACGCTAAGAGACTGCAGGGTGCTTTGACAGTTTAGGTGAGTGGGCAAATTCATGGCAGATGCAGTATAATGTGGATAAATGTGAGGTTATCCACTTTGAGGGCAAAAACGTGAAGACAGAATATTATCTGAATGGTGGCAGATGAGGAAAAGGGGAGGTGCAACGAGACCTGGGTGTCATGGTTCATCAGTCACTGAAAGTTGGCATACAGGTAGAGCAAGCAGGAAAAAGGTAAATGGTATGTTGGCATTCATAGCCAGGGGATTTGAGTATGGAAGCAGGGAGGACTTAATGCAGTTGTACACAGCCTTTGTGAGGCCTCACCTGGAATATTGTTTTCAATTTTGGTGTCCTAATCTGAGGAAGGACGTTCTTGCTATTAAGGGAGTGCTGCGAAGGTTCACCAGACTGATTCCCGGAATGGCTGGACTGACATATGAGGAGAGACTGGATCAACTGGGCCTTTATACATTGGAGTTTAGAAGGATGAGAGGGGATCTCATCGAAACATACAAGATTCTGATGGTACAGGACTGGTTAGATGCGGGTAGATTGTTCCCGATGTTGGGGAAGTTGGAGCAGGATCGAGGGGCTAGATGGCCCACTCCTGTTCCTAATTCTTATGTTCTTATGTTCTTATAGCAATTCTGGAAGAATAACATTGAAACGAAATGTGACCTGACACCCAGAAAGAAGTGTTAAGGCAGAAGGTAAAATGCTGCATCCCTTTCTGCAATAAATTCCTTTCACAAACATTTCTCTGACCGAAACGGCACAAAACAAAAATGTTCCTTTCAAAGTCATTAAACTCCCGAATTTCCACGCCCCGCGAATCTCCTGAATCAGATGCCTCTAGTTTTGCCGACTCAATCTATGGCGCTTTGCAATGTTGTGCTCCCACCCACACTATGAAATGTGCCACTAACTTATCGAATCATGGAATGGTTACATCACGGATGGCCATTCGGCCCATCGAGCCCGTGCCGACTCAGCGAATCCCACTCCCCCGCCCTTCCCCCGTAGCTCTGCAATTGTTTTTCCTTCGGATACTTATCCAACTCCTGTCTGAAAGATAAGATTGAGTCTGTCTCCACCGCCCTTTCAAGCCGTGCATTCCTGATCCTAACCATTCGCTGCTAAATGGCCAGCTCCTGTTCCTATGTGTAAAGTCTGGGAAACACAAGATCAATTCCTGCCACACTCACAGCCTTCCGAAATATAGCACCGTTATTCTATTCTCGTCATACCAGCTCCTGAAGTATCGGCCAGCTTTGCAGGTTAAAGCTCTGGTTATGTTCCTAGAACTGCGTCAATCGCAGTGTTTCTGTAGTGTAGTGGTTATCACGTTTGCTTAACATGCGAAAGGTTCCCAGTTCGTAACCGGGTGGGAACATTATGAACATTGTTCAATTAAATATTAGAAAAAATTGAATAATTGACATTAATGGTTCAATATTAACAAAGTGCTGTTTGTTTCTGCTGATGTTAATAACCCTTCAAGTCGGCTGGAGTTTAATATTTTGATATTTCAAATAACAGTGTTGATATTTGATGTTTCCAAGATAAGAGAGACTAATTGATGTCCTGTTTCTGACTGCTCCATTTTTGATCGGGGCCCAGGAGCGTCGTGATCAGGGCTCAGGAGAGGCGAGAGCCCAGGGGCAACACGGACCAGCCCTCACTGCGATCTATGGATAGTCGGCGCATGTGTGCACACTAGGTCCATGCAGCAGAGCTTGGTCTATGGTGGTCTTGGTTAATCCTTGCCTCTGGACCAAGACCAAGCTCTGTCAAGCCCGTGTGGTGGCTGGTGTGCAATGGTCACCCCACGTTAAAACAATCCACCCACAGGCATCTTCCACCCTTCAGGATTTAGTTCGGGAGCAAGAATGTCAGATCCCTCATCGAAACACCTGTGAACTCATCCCTTTTTGGTGTGGAAACAAGTCATCCTCGATACGAGGGACTGCCTAATACTATACTATTAACAAAATGCAGTGTTTCACAGCCCTGTGACATTGGCTGATTCTCTGTACAGTTCTGTACACACTCAAACTCTACACAGTGTCTCTCACTCCCTCCCGTTTCCAGCCCTGACGGTGCAGAAAGCCCCTCTCAAAGCTGCACGTTCCGGCTGCTTTCAGTAGAGTTGTGAGAGATCATTAAAGGATCCTGCAGCTCCGCCTCGCTTCACAAAAGCAGATCGAAGCCACATACAACCCATCGACCAATCGCTTTTCCCCAGCTCCAGTGTGAGTGAGGCCGGGACTGCCATGTATTCAACGAGCATTGTAACCCATGTATAATCTGACCTAATTTGTACACTGTGAGAACAATAACCACGAGCTGGTGAACTTGTGGGAGACACTCCTAATCTGGACCTTCAGATATAAAAGGGCAAGCTCCACCCACTTCCATCACTTGAGTGCTAAGAAATAAAGGACAGGTCACAGACTGACCTTCTCTGAAGCATGGGCCTCGTGTGCATTTACACTGTATAGTAAGGACGTATCAATGGCGACGAGAAACTGGGATTTAAACCACACGAGCATGGCCACTAGCAGAACAGACGAGAGATACTGTGTTAAGCAATGGTTGGGACAGAGATTCAACATTGTTAAAGCATCACACAGTCCACCAGGCAGACAAGGGCAATCGAGCATGCCCCAATATGTAGCCGAACGCAGAGGGGGAGTTCGACAGAGACAATGGCAAGCTGAACGGCGATTCACGCCATTGCAAGGGACAATGCGGCCAGTAAAGGGGCCATCAACAACTGTTAATGGTGCACTCAAGGACAATGACGGGGCAGTCAGTGACGATCGACTGGCAAGAGACCTTTTGTTTCCAACAGCAGCTCATTTTGGAGATGTGGAGGCACACACTCAGCCGGAGTTTGCAGAGATGAGCAAAATACCTGCAGAAATTGCAGAAATGAACACTGGGGGAAATCGCTTGAAGCTGAAGTTCTGTGAGTTCATGTGGAGCACGGATACAGTTCATACACCAGGAAGTCACCGATAATGCTGAAGTGCTCCTCACTGGCATCCCAGTATCAGTGGAGCTCGACACGGGTGCCAGCCAGTCCCTGATGGGTACCAAACAGTTCGAAAAGTTGTGAGCGTCCAAGGACAGGAGGCCAAAATTATCGACGATTGACGCACAGCTACGAACATACACAAAGGAGATCATTTCGGTGCTAGGCAGCGCCACGGTAGTCGTGACCCACAAAGTTGGATTGCTGTCATGAACAGGAAATGGGGCGGTGTCAATGCATTTTCCTCTGTGGAGTGACTATCATGCTCACACATCCTGGACAAATTTGACTCATTATTTCAACCCGGCATTGGCAATTTAATGGTGGCCAAGGTTGTGATTCACATAAACCCGGACACCAGTCCACCACAAGGTCAGGGCGGTGCCGTACGTGATGCGAGAAAAGATAGAAGGCGAATTGGACCGCATGCTGAGGGAAGGCATCTTCTCGCCAGTCGAATTCAGTGACTGAGCGAGCCCGATTGTGCCGGTGCTCAAGGCGGATGTGTCGGTCAGGATATGTGGTAATTAAAAGGCTATCATCAATCGGGTGTAACTCCAAGACCAGTACCCGTGATGGAGAGCGGAAGACCTCTTTGCGACGCTATCTGGTGGCAATCTTTTTTCAAAATTAGACCTGACCTCAGCTTACATGACCCAGGAGCTGGCGAGTGAGTCGAAGAAGCTGATCACCATCACGACACACAAGGGGTTGTTTGAGTAAAACAGATGTCCGTTCTGGATTAGCTCGGTTGCCGCGATCTTCCAACGAAATATGGAAAGCCTCAAGTCGATTCCAGGGACGGTGGTTTTTCAGGACGACATCCTCATCACGGGTTACGATGCAGAAGAACACCTCCACAACCTGGAGGAGGTGCTACGCAGATTAGACCGGGTAGGGCTGCGACTGAAAAAGGCTAATTGCGTCTTCCTATCTCCAGTGGTAGAATTCCTGGGGAGGAGGGTAGCAGCAGACGGGATCCGCCCTACTGCCTCCAAAACGGAAGCGATCCAGAGAGCACCCAGACCCCATAACACGACGGAGCTGCGTTCGTTCCTGGGGCTGCTGAACTATTTTGGCAACTTTCTTCCCAAATTGAGCACGCTGCTAGAGCCGCTAAACATGCTCCTACGCAAAGATCAAGAATATGTCTGGGGGGACAGCCAGGAAAGGGCTTTTAATAGAGCACGCAATTTGTTATGTTCCAACAATCTGTTAACGCTATATGACCCATGTAAGAAAATTGTGTTAACGTGCGATGCGTCGTCCTATGGTGTCGGGTGTGTGTTGCAGCATGTCAATGCCAAGGGTCAGTTGCAGCCGGTAGTTTAGGCCTCCAGAAGTCTGTCCCAGGCAGAAAGGAGTCACGGTATGGTAGAAAAGGAGGCGCTCGCATGTGTATATGCGGTAAAGAAAATGCACCAGTACCTGTTTGGCAGGAAATTTGAGCTGGAGACAGATCACAAACCCCTCACGTCCCTTTTGGCGGACAACAAGGTCATAAATTCAAACGCATCGGCCCGCATACAGAGGTGGGCACTCACGTTAGCCGCCTATGACTACACAATTCGGCACAGACCGGGCACCGAAAACTGCACCGAAGCACTCAGCAGGCTCCCACTAGCCACCACTGAGAGGGCTACCGAGCATGGTGCTGAGATGGTCATGGCTGTTGAAGCTTTTGGAAGCGAAGACTCACCCGTGACAGCCCGTCAGATTAAAGTCTGGACAAATAAAGACCCGCTATTGTCTCTAGTCAAGAAATGTATCCTGAATGGGGACTGGGCAGCCACGTACAGGGAATGCCCTGAGGAAGTTAAACTATTTCACAGGGGCAGGGATGAACTCCCGATTCAGGCCGATTGCCTACTTATGGGAAATCGCGTAGAAACCAGATAGGCAGAGAGGTGTTCATCAGAGAACTCCACAATGAGCACCCGGGCATTGTCATGAGGAAGGCAATTGCCAGGTCACACGTTTGGTGGCCAGGGATAGACGCAGACCTGGAACTTTGTTTTCGCAGGTGCAACACGTGTGCCCAGCTGGGTAATGCGCCTCGAGAAGCCCCCCTTAGCCCCTGGCCCTGGACCACCAAGCCATGGTCACGCATTCATGTGGACTATGCAGGTCCTTTCAAAAATGTGTTTGGTTGCATTAGACGCCTACTCCATAAGAAACATAAGAAACATAAGAATTAGGAACAGGAGTAGGCCATCTAGCCCCTCGAGCCTGCTCCGCCATTCAACAAGATCAAGGCTGATCTGGCCGTGGACTGAGCTCCACTTACCCGCCCGATCCCAGTATCCCTTAATTCCCTTAGTGGTTAAAAATCTATCTATCTGTGACTTGAATACATTCAATGAGCTCGCCTGAACTGATTTTTTGGGAGAGCATTCCACAGATTCACAGCCCTCTGGGAGAAGAATTCCTTCTCAACTCGGTTTTAAATAGGCTCCCCCGCATTTTGAGGCTGTGCCCCCTAGTTCTAGTCACCCCTACCAGTGGAAACAACCTCTCTGCCTCTATCTTGTCTATCCCTTTCATTATTTTAATTGTTTCTATAAGATCACCCCTCATCCTTCTGAACTCCACCGAGTAAAGACCCAGTCTACTCAATCTATCATCCTAAGGTAACCCCCTCATCTGCAGAATCAGCCGAGTGAATCGTCTCTGTAACCCCTCCAAAGCCAGTATATTCTTCCTTAAGTAAGGTGACCAAAACTGTACGCAGTGCTCCAGGTGCGGCCTCACCAATACCCTATGCAGTTGCAGAGGACCTCCCTGCTTTTGTACTCCAACCTTCTTGCAATGAAGGCCAACATTCCATTCACCTTCCTGATTACCTGCTGCACCTACAAACTAACTTTTTGAGATTCATGCACAAGGACCCCTAGGTCCCTCTGCACCGCAGCATGTTGCAATTTCTCCCCATTCAAATTATATTCCTTTTAACTGTTTTTTTTTCCCCAAGGTGGATGACCTCACAATTTCCGACATTGTATTCCATCTGCCAAATCTTAGCCCATTTCATTAACATATCCAAATCTCTTTGCCGCCTCTCTGTGTCCTCTACACAACCTGCTTCCCCACTAATCTTTGTGTCATCTGCAAATTTTTTTACACTACACTCTGTCCCCTCTTCCAGGTCATCTATGTATATTGCAAACAGTTTTGGTCCCAGCACCGACCTTTGTGGCACACCACTAACCACCGAATTACAACCTGAAAAGGACCTATTTATCCCGACTCTCTGCTTTCTGTTCGCCAGCCAATTCTCTATCCATGCTAATACGTATCCTCTGACTCCGCGTACCTCTATCTTCTGAAGTAACCTTTTGTGTGGTACCTTATCGAATGCCTTTTGAAAATCTAAATACACCACATCCATCGGTACACCTCTATCCACCATGCGCGTTATATCCTCAAAGAATTCCAGTAAATTAGTTCAACATGATTTCCCCTTCATGAAGCCATGCTGTGTCTGCTTGATTGCACTATTCCTATCTAGATGTCCCGCTATTTCTTCCTTAATTATAGTTTCAAGCATTTTCCCCACTACAGATGTTAAACTAACCGGCCTATAGTTACCTGCGTTTTGTCTGCCCCCTTTTTTATACAGAGGCGTTACATTAGCTGCTTTCCAATCCGCTGATACCTCCCCAGAGTCCAGAGACTTTTGGTAGATTATAACAAATGCATCTGCTATAACTTCCGCCATCTCTTTTAATACCCTGGGATGCATTTCATCAGGATCAGGGGACTTGTCTACCTTGAGTCTCATTAGCCTGTCCAGCACTACCCCGCCAGTGATAATGATTGTCTGAGGGTCCTCCCTTCCCACATTACTGTGACCAGCAATTTCAGGCATGATTTTTGTGTCTTTCACTGTGAAGACGGAAGCAAAATAATTGTTTAAGGTCTCAGCCATTTCCACATTTCCCATTATTAAATCCCCCTTCTCATCTTCTGAGGGAACAACATTTACTTTAGTCACTCTTTGCCGTTTTATATATCGGTAAAAGCTTTTACTAACTGATTTTATGTTTTGCGCAAGTTTAATTTCGTAATCTATCTTTCCTTTCTTTATTGCTTTCTTAGTCATTGTTTGCTGTCGTTTAAAATTTTCCGAATCATCTAGTTTGCCACTAACCTTGGCCACCTTATACGCATTGGTTTATATTTGATACTCTCATTTATTTCCTTGGTTATCCACGGCGGGTTATCCCTTCTCTTACTGCCCTTCTTTGTCACTGGAATATATTTTTGTTGCGCACGATGAAAGAGCTCCTTTAAAGTCCATCAGCTGTTCCTCAATTGTGCCACCGTTTAGTCTGTGTTCCCAGTCTATTTTAGCCAACTCTGCCCTCATCCCACTGTAGTCCCCTTTGTTTTAGCATAGTATGCTCGTTTGAGACACTACTTTCTCATCCTCAATATTACAAATTCAACGATACTGTGATCACTCATTCCGAGAGGATCTTTTACTCGGAGATCGTTTATTATTCCTGTCTCATTACACAGGACCAGATCTAAGATAGCTTGCTCCCTTGCAGGTTCTGTAACATATTGTTCTAAGAAACAATCCCGGATGCATTCTATGAATTCCTCCTCCGGGCTACCCCGTGCGATTTGATTTGACCTATCGATATGAAGGTTAAAATCTCCCATAATTATGCCGTGCATTTTTCACATGGCTCCATTATTCCCTTGATCATTGCCCACCCCACCGTCAAGTTATTATTTGGGGGCCTATAAACTACGCCAACCAGTGACTTTTTCCCCTTACTATCTCTAATCTCCACCCACAATGATTCAACCTTTTGTTCATTAGAGCCAATATCATCTCTCACAACTGCCCTGATATCATCCTTTATTTACAGAGCTACCCCACCTCCTTTCCCTTCTTGACTATCTTTCCGAATTGTCAGCTACCCCTGTATGTTTAATCCCCAGTCTTCGCCACCCTGCAACCACGTTTCTGTAATGACCACCAAATCATACCCATTTGTCATGATTTGTGCCGTCAACTCATTTACTTTATTTTGAATACTGCGTGCGTTTAGGTAGAGTGTTTAATACTAGTTTTTAAACCATGATTTTTAGTTTTGACCCCTCCGGCAGCCCCTTTATATTCATACATATTGTCCCTTCCTATCACGTTGTGGTTTACACTTATCCCAGTGCTACTCTGCTCTGTTGCCTCCTGCCTTTTGCAATCTTTCTTGGGGTCCTGTTTATCTGCGCTCTCACCCACTCTAACAAGCTCAGAGCCCTCTCCTGCGTTCTGAATAGTCCTCGCATTGAGGCACCGAGCTTTCAAGCTTGCCTTTTTATTACAATTTGCCCATTTAGAATTTTGCTGTAAAGTGGCCTTTTTTGTTTTTTGTCTTGGGTTTCTCTGCCTCCACTTTTACTCCTCTCATTTCTGTCTTTTGTTTCTGTCTCCATTTTGTTTCCCTCTGTCTCCCTGCATTGGTTCCCATCCCCCTGCCATATTAGTTTAACTCCTCCCCAACAGCACTAGCAAACACTCCCCCTAGGACATTGGTTCCGGACCTGCCCAGGTGCAGTCTATCTGGTTTGTACTGGTCCCACCTCCCCCAGAACAGGTTCCAATGCCCTAGGAATTTGAAACCCTCCCTGCTGCACGACTGCTCAAGCTACGTATTCATCTGAGCTATCCTGCGATTCCTACTCTGACTCGCACGTGGCATTGATAGCAATCCCGAGATTACTACTTTTGAGGTCCAACTTTTTAATTTAGCTCCTAGCTCCTTAAATTCGTCTCGTAGGACATCATCCCTTTTTTATACCTAAATCTTTGGTACCAATGTGCAACACTACAACTGGCTGTTCACCCTCCCTTTTCAGAATGTCCTGCATCCGCTCCGAGACATCCTTGACCCTTGCACCAGGGAGGCAACATACCACCCTGGAGTCTCGGTTGCGGCCGCAGAAACGCCTATCTATTTCCCTTACAATCGAATCCCCTATCTCTATCGCTGTCCCACTCTTTTTGATGCTCTCCTGTGCAGCAGAGCCAGCCACGGTGCCATGAACTTGGCTGCTGCTGCCCTCCCCTGATGAGTCATCCCCCTCAACAGTACTCAATGTGAGGCAAACGTGATATCCGCTACACTGCAGCCCATCAAAGGGCGAGAAACCACTGAATATAAATGATGAGTTGACAAATATCAGTGGCAGTGCAGTCTGGTCAACGTCAAACCCTCCTTTCTTATTCAGCAATGGCATGAACGGGAGTTAGACGCCACAAAGTTTAATTAAAGACACAAATACAAGCAACACTTGCCAATCCTTTCAGTGTAAAATTCTTTCACTTTATTTGAAATGCTACTGCGTTGAATCTGAAAATACGCACGGTGGGATTTTATCTTCACTACTGATTGTATGTTGTGTGCACAGTAGGAATAACCGGTGCTGTTAAATTTGATAAAAGTTGCCCCAGATTCGTGGTGTCATCTGCAATGAAGATTTTGAACCAGAAAGCTATAATACAGTGAGTAAAATGGGATATGGTTTTCGAGTTAAGATGCAAAGCACAGGACAAATGATTGAAGTATGGACTGTTCCTGTGTTAGCATTTGTTTGATTGTGCAAAAGAAAGTGAGGGGTCAAGTAATGATGGTTTCCCGTGATAGCAAGAGAAAAGTTTAAGGAGAAACCATACGGTGCCTGTCAGGTGAGCGCTGCTTGTGATACCTGGTGGGACAGGGCGGGGATTTTAAAGCCCCTTGTATTACAGAACCTTCATATAGACGAACATCTCCAGCTTACTGTGTAGGTAGCATGGTGCAACGGTAGTGTGTCTGACTCCAGATTAGAAGGTTGCATGTTAAATCATATCGGGGTCACTGTTTTTTTGAATATTGTTCTGCCAGAATTAATATTTCCTTTGCTGTTTGGCAATAACCAGACACTTGCTCCAAGGTCTGTCTCACTGTTTCCCCGGTGTCAGGCAGAGATTTTTTTTTATTTAAAAAAATACTTTATTCATATAAAAATGTGTGCAGTACATTCAAAAGCAGTTCAGTACATTTCGCTGCGGTCAGTAATACCATACACTACATTTGTGTGCTGACGGCAGTTCCGTTCGATATATTCCCTTGTTTTCCAGTTCCAGTACAATTCGGTACAATACGGGATACCTTGTAGTACACTCAACAAATTACATCACACGTGTCACTATGCAGTACATGGAATGGGTGACGGTACATTTCCACTTTTTTTCAACGTGCATCACGAAACAGACCTTACATTGTACATGGCACTACATAGGTGTTTACAGATCATGGTGCTCCATGTACACAATAAAGAAGTTACAAGTACGGCCCGAGGGGAGTTTTATACTGATTCCTGCCCCGGGGTTTACCGTGTCAGAAGGGCTTTTAACTGTGGCCCTTCCCCACCCTGCCTTTGCGGCAACGACACCAATTTTAAGTGTGTCCCTCAGCACGTAATCCTGGATCTTGGATTGCGCCAGTCTGCAACATGCAGACATGGACATCTCCTTGCTCTGGAAGATCAGCAAGTTTCGGCAAGACCAAACAGCATCTTTGACTGAGTTGATGGCCCTCCAGCAGCAGGTGATGTCTGTCTCGGTGTGTGTCCCTGGGAACAGCCCGCAAAGCACAGAGTCCTGTGTTACGGAGCTGCTCGATGTGAATCTCGACACAACCACTGCGTCTCTTTTCAAGCCAGGTTTCCTGATGGTCTAGTCGTTAGGAACTGGCGCTCTCACGGCCGTGACCCGGGTTCAATTCCCAGTCAGGGAAATTCAAAAACCTTATACATAAATATTTTATATGTCTTCATGCATCTCCTGCGTAAAAAAAAGAAGCATTGATTTAAACATCATTAATTAATTCGTGAAATTCTATTGTCATGTGATATATTTTGCCCTGAGCATATGAGGAACTTTTCTCCCGATCCCATTCGGTTTAATTCTGGTAATCTGGTGCTGAAAGTGGAGATGTTTCCGAAGTGTAGCGGTTAACACATTCGCCTCATACGCAAATCATAGACACCATCAGAGGCAGTCCCTCAGGATCGAGGAGGACTTGCTTCCACTCCCAAAGTGAGTCCTTTGATGGCGGAACAGTCCGATACGAGAGCTACAGACCCTGTTACAGGTGGGACAGACATACGTCGAGGGAAGGGGTCGGTGGGACTGGTTTGCCGCGTGCTCCTTCCGCTGCCTGCACTTGGTCTCTTCATGCTCCTTGCGTCGAGACTCAAAGATCTCAACGCCCTCCCGGATGGACTTTCTCCACGTCGGGCGGTCTGCGGCCACGGTCTGCCAGGTGTCAGTGCTGATGTCGCACTTTACCAGGGAGGCTCTGAGGGTGTCCTTGCAACGTTTCCGCTGTCCTCCTTTGGCTCGTTTACCCTGAAGGAGCTCTGCATAAACACGTAAGGATTAGGGGCCGGAGTAGGCCATTCGGCCCCTCGAGCCTGGTCCACCATTCAAGAAGACCCTGGCATTTCTTCAACAGCAAGTTTCAACATCTGGGGCGGAGCCAACAGCCGCCTGGCTGCAATGAGTGATAAAAAACTTTGCTAGACAGAAGCCTGGCTAGCTCAGTCTGTAGAGCATGAGACTCTTAATCTTAGAATCCTGGGTTCGCGCCCCAAGTTGGGCGATTGCAATTCTTTTCATTTAATGTTGCTTTCATAGAACACCTCTGACCGAAACGGCACAAAACAAAAATGTTCTTTCAAAGTCATCAAACTCCAAAATTTCCACGGCCCGCGAATCTCCTGATACAGATGCCTCTAGTTTTGCAGACTCAATCCATGTCCCTTTGCAATGTTGTGCTCCCACCCACACTATGAAATGTGCCACTAACTTATCGAATCATGGAATGGTTACAGCAAGGATGGCCATTCGGCCAATCGAGCACGTGTCGACTCTCTGCGAGTCCCACTCCCCCGCCCTTTCCCCGTAGCTCTGCAATTGTTTTTCCTTCAGACCCTTATCCAACTCCTGTCTGAAAGATAAGATTGAGTCTGCCTCCACCGCCCTTTCAAGCCGTGCATTCCAGATCCTAACCACTAGCTGCTAAATGGCCATCTCCTGTTCCTCTGTTTAAAGTCTGGGAAACACGAGATCAATTCCTGCCACACTCACAGCCTTCCTGAATATAGCACCGTCATTCTATTCTCGTAAAATCAGCTCCTGAAATATCGGCCAGCTGTGTAGGTTAAAGCTCTGTTTATATACCGAAGACTATTTTAACTGTTGTGTCGTGGTTATCACGTTTGCCTCACACGCGAAAGATCCCCGATTCGAACCCGGATGGAAACATTATCTTAGAGACTATTTTTGCTGTGAAATAAATTGAACAAAAGTTTCCCCAGGTTCCTTGTCGCATGAGCACTGAACATTTTAAACCAGTCTCCTAAATACAGAGTGTGTAAAGTCAGATAAGGGAGAAAACTTCATCAATGATTCAAAATCCTTAAATTATTAAAGTTCAGTTATTGAAGTTTCCACTGTCCCTCAGTAACAATTCTACAAAACAACGTTGTCGGTTAATAAATGGGGAATAAAACAAATAATCTTCACCCATCCCCATCCCCCGACACACAATTTAATTAGTTGCATGTCATTATTTTTAAGATTTTGAATGAAAGAGTTACTTTCTGAATCCGTGCTCCCTCTGTGAGTGCCGCATCACTAAACGAGCAGGAAACACATTAAAGAGTTTACCACAATTGCTGACATTTCTTAGCTTTTTTCTTGTGTTTTTTCAGCTCTTCGTCCTTTTCAGCTCCTGACTGCGGAAATTGCTGTGATTAAACCTGAACACAATGCAATGTCTGTCTCACTGTTTCCCCGGTGTCAGGCAGAGATACGCCTGCTGCCCTCATTTATTTCATGTGACAGGACACAAAAGTTCAAAATCAACCTGCAGGTGGCCACACACAGCACTGGATAGTCAGGATGGCCGAGCGGTCTGCGGTGCTATTTGCATCTCCCTGTCTCATCTGGAGATGTGGGTTTATGTCCCACTTCTGATAGTATTTTTGAACCAAAAACTAATGTGCGAAAAAATGGAACAAGAGCAGTCCGGGCTGCATTGTCACATGATGCAAGCTACCTCGGACCCGGACCAAAGCTCCCCGTGCACCGAGCACAGGCTCAGGAAAACCCCGGGGGAGAGGGTATCCCGGTCACTGGGCCTTCCAGCAACACTGAACAAGTGCCCGGTCTGAAAACTTTTAGAGCAATAACTTGTAACTGGAGCTTCCAACTGTCAGGATGGCCAAGCGGTCGAAGGTGCTGCGTTCAGGTTACAATCTCCTCTGGAGGTGTGGGTTCATATCCCACTCCTGACATTTAGTGTTTTTAATTACAAACTAATTTGTTTGGACACCACTTTTAAGTGCTTTGGGACATCCATCGAACTTAATAAAATGAGCCCACTTCAATTACAAACAATGATATCAAAGTTACTTCTCAAACCTGGAATCGACCCTAGGTGGCAGGAGCGAAAGGAATGGTTTTATGAAGCATTGAAATGTGCCCTCTAAATATCTCGCACTGCTAACTTAAAAACACGGTTATAATTTGTTTCAGTGCGAAAGAAGGCAGGCTCGAAGGGCCAAATGGCCGACTCCTGCTCCTGGTTCTTGTGTTCTTATACAGAGCACAGAACAAATGATCAAATAATCAACTCTACCTCAGTTCGCATTTCTTTCATTGTGCAAAAGGAGATTATGGGTTCATTAATGATGTTTTCCTGTGAAAGCACCATAAAAGTTTAAGGAAAATAATTCACCCAACATGGGGCTCGAACCCACGATACGCAGATTAAGAGTCTTATACTTTACCGAACGAGCTAGCCGGGCCTGCTTAAGTTGCATCTTCCTGTCGCTCATTGCTGCCAGGCGCCTGTTGGCATCGCCCCGTGGGTTTATCTCGAGCTTCAAGCCACGAAACCGGTTCTCCTAAATTTCAAGGCTTGTACGGAGATCAATCATCAAAAGCCGTGTCATTAACCAAAGCTGGGCCGTCAATTTTCTGATCGCAAAGTGCTTTCAATCCTTGTAAATATCTGTTGTCTATTTGCCGGTGTTTCCAGATTCTGTCGGTCTCTCTGGATCTTTAATCTGTGTGTGGTCACCTGCAGGTTGATTCTCGATGAATGCCTGTGTTTGTGTCTTCAACAACAATAGAAAATGGTTCTTATATATTTCTTACATTCTCTCCAATGCCTTGATATCCTTCCTAAATTGTGGTGTTCAGAACTGTAAACAGATCTACAACTGAGGCCTAAACCGGGATTGAAAAGGTATGGTATAACTTCCTCGCTGGTGTCCTTTATTTCACTACATATAAAGCCAAGGGCCCTGTATTCTTATTAAACAACTTAGCAACTTAACTACCCAGCTTCTATGATTTCTGTGTGTAAATCACTCAATCCTTCTGCTTCCCTTTTAACACAATACCATTTCGTTTATGTTTTCTCATATCACCTCCCTTTGTTTCCCAGACCTTACACACAGGTACAGGAGGAGGCCCATTCAGCCCCTTGAGCCTGTTACACAGGAACAGGAGGAGGCCCATTCAGACCCTTGAGCCTGTTACACAGGAACAGGAGGAGGCCCATTCAGCCCCTCGAGCCTGTTGCACACCAACAGGAGGAGGCCCATGCCGCCCATTGAGCCTGTTACACAGGAACAGGAGTAGGCCCATTCAGCCCCTCGATCCTGTTGCACAGGGACAGGTGGAGGCCCATTCAGCCCCTCGAGCCTGATACACAGGAACATGAGGAAGTCCATTCAGCCCCTCGAGCCTGTTGCACAGGAACAGGAGGAGGCCCATGCAGCCCATTGAGCCTGTTACACAGCAACAGGAGTAGGCCCATTCAGCCCCTCGATCCTGTTACACAGGGACAGGTGCAGGCCCATTCACCCCCTCGAGCCTGATACACAGGAACACGAGGAAGCCCATTCAGCCCCTCGAGCCTGTTGCACAGGAACAGGAGGAGGCCATTCAGCCGCTCGAGCCTGTTACACAGGAACAGGAGAAGGCCCATTCAGGCCCTCAAGCCTGTTACACAGGAACAGGAGGAGACCATTCAGCCCCTCGAGGCGGTTCCGCCATTCAATGAGATCATGGCTGATCTGTGAGCAAACTCCATACACCAGCCTTTGGCCCATATTCCTTAATACCTTTGGTCAAAATGCGATGGAAAATGAACAACTGACCCAGCACCAACTGCCCTTTGCAGAAGGGAGATCCAAACCTCTCCCACCCTGTGTGTGTAGGAATGTTTCCGAATTTCTCTCCTGAAACATCTGGCTCTAATATGTAGACTATGGCCCCTAGTCTGGGACTCCCCAACCAGCGGGAATCATTTCTCTCTATCTACTCTATCTGTTCCCTTCTTATCTTGGAAATTTTGATCAAATCAATGCTGGACTTTCTAATTTCCAGTGGGTGTAATCTCATATCTTAATTTAAACCATGGAATCCTGGTATCCTTCTGGAAAACTGACACAATGCTCCCTCCAAAGTCAATACAGCCTTCCTAAGGCAAGATCAGTGAAAACTGAATCAAGGGACGGGTCTTACTAGATTTAATCTGATGGTTTCCAGCAGCCATTTGGTAAGGTCCCACACATCATCATCATCATCAGAGGCGGGTCCTCGAACGACGAAGGCTTATTTCCACATGGGTTCACAGGTGTTTCAATGAAGGAACCGATGTTCCAGTCCTGAACTCCAATCAAAGGGTGGAAGATGCCTGTGGGTGGATTGTTTTAACAAGGTGTGACCGTTGGACACCAGCCACCACACGGGCTTGACAGAGCGAGGTGTTGGTGCAGTGGCAAGGGTTAACCAGGACGGCTGGAGACCTGCTGTGCTGCACGTCATCAAAATCCAGGTCACCGTTTGGTGCGTTGGCAGGAACATCGGCGGGACCCAGGTAGAGCGGAGGAGCGGGAAGGTCAGTGTGGAGGAACGGTGAGAGATCGTGGTGGAGGAGCGGTGAGAAATCGTGGTGGAGGAACGGTGAGAGGTCGTGGTGGAGGAACGGCGAGAGATCGTGCTGGAGAAACGGTGAGAGATCGTGGTGGAAAAACGGTGAGAGATCGTGGTGGAGGAGCGGTGATAGGTCGTGGTGGAGGAGCGGTGAGAGGTCGTGGTGGAGAAGCGGTGAGAGATCGTGGTGGTGGAATGGTGAGAGGTCGTGGTGGAGGAGCGGTGAGAGGTCGTGGTGGAGGAGCGGTGAGAGGTCGTGGTGGAGGAGTGATGAGAGATCGTGATGGTGGAACGGTGAGAGGTCGTGGTGGAGGAGTGACGAGAGATCGTGGTGGAGGAACGGTGAGAGATCGTGGTGGAGGAACAGTGAGAGGTCGTGGTGGAGGAACGGTGAGAGATCATGGCGGAGGTGCGGCGAAGGTTAAATACAAGGGATGTTTGCAGAAGTCAAAGATGAGGCAATGTATGTGTTGTGTATCTGTAAAGCATGCACTCCCATGTTCCGCCACCAGGGAGTTCATCCCCTGTAGTCCCAAGGGATCCCAGCACCCCTTGGGAGCACTGTATTTAAGCCGACCCCTAAGGCCAGTTTCTCACTCTGCAGTGTCTTATGAAAGACTGTGATCACTGTTACTTTAAACTCCCTGTATGCACCATCATCTGTGTTAGGAACACTATAACTGGCGACGAGTATACGAATCCAACACAAAGTTTTCAGAGGGTGATGACTGGGAAGCCTATGTCGAACAGCTCGACCAGTACTTTGTTGCCAATGAGCTGGACGGAAAAGGAAATGCTGCAAAAAGGAGAGCGGTCCTCCTCATGGCCTCAATAAGAATCTTCTGTCTCCAGTGAAACCAACAGATAAGTCGTATGAGGAGCTGTGTACACGAGATCGGGAGCATCTTAACCTGAGGGAGAGCGTGCTATGGCAAAGTATCGGTTCTACACGTGCCAGCGATCTGAAGATCAGGAAGTGGCGAGCTACGTGGCCGAGCTAAGGCGAATTGCAGGATAATGTGAGTTTGATGGCTACCTGGAGCAAATGCTCAGATACTTTTTTCTACTGGGCATTGGCCACGAGACCATTGTACAAAAACTTTTGGCTGTAGAGACACCGACCCTGAGTAAGGCCATTGCGATAACACAGGTATTTATATCCACCAGTGATAACACCAAACAAACCTCTCAGCACACAAGCGCTAGCAATGTTCATAAATTAACTGGAACTGTGTCTGTGAGCAGACATGTACAGGGCAGAAACCACGAGTCTGCAACTGCCAGCAGGCCTCAGTTGACCCAGATGACTCAGAGTCCCCAACAAAGGATGAATGCAAGGCAATACACACCTTGTTGGCGTTGTGGAGGCTTCCATTTAGCCTATTCATGCCGCTTCAAAAGGTATGATTGCAATAGCTGTGGAACAATGGGGAATCTCCAACGGGCTTGCGAATGAGCTGCAAGCTCTGCAAAACCTGCTAACCACCATGTGGCAGAGGAAGATCGGTCCATGGTGGATCAAAGCAATTTAGAGCCTCAGAGAGAGGAGGCAGATGCCGAAGTAGACAGGGTGCACACATTTTCGACGAAATGTCCTCCTATAATGCTAAATGAAAAATTGAATGGCTTACCCATAACCATGGAACTGGACACTGGCGCTAGCCAATCCATCGTGAGGAAAAAGATGTTTGAGAGACTGTGGTGCAACAAGACATTCAGACCAGCCCGAAGACCCATCCACATGAAACTGACAATGTACACCAAAGAGCTTATCACTGTCCTGGGCAGCGCCATGGTCAAGGTCCCCTACGAGGGCACCGTGCACAAACTGCCACTCTGGATTGTCCCGGGCGATGGTCCCACACTGCTTGGAAGGAGCTGGCTGGGCAAAATCCGCTGGAACTGGGATACCATCCGAACGCTATCACATGCCGATGAGGCCTTATGTACCCAGGTTCTGAACAAATTTCCTTCCCTTTCTGAGCCAGGCATTGGAAACTTTTCCGGGGCGAAGGTGCGGAACCACTTGGTCCCAGAGGCACGACCCATTCACCACAAGGCGCGAGCGGTCCCTCACATGATGTGGAGAGAGCGGAAATCGAGCTGGACAGGCTGCAACACGAGGGCATCATCCCGCCAGTGGAATTCAGCGAGTGGGCCAGCCTGATTGTTCCAGTACTCAAAAGTGATGGCACGGTCAGGGTTTGCGGCGATTATAAAGTAACTGTTAATTGTTTCGCGCTACAGGACCGATACCCGCTACCTAAGACAGACGACCTATTTGGCGCGCTGGCAGGAGGCAAGGCGTTCACCAAGCTTGACCTGACTTCGGCCTACATGACGCAGAATCTGGAGGAGTCTTCGAAGGGCCTCACCTGCATCAACACGCACAAGGGACTATTCATCTACAACAGATGCCCGTTTGGAATTCGGTCGGCTTCAGCGATCTTCCAGAGAAACATGGAGAGCCTACTCAAGTCGGTACCGCACACGGTGGTCTTTCAGGACGACATATTGGTTATGGGTCGGGACACCGCCGAACACATACAAAACCAGGAGGAGGTCCTCCAGCGACTGGATCGTGTAGGGCTGCGGCTGAAGAAGTCGAAATGCGTCTTCATGGGAACAGAATTGGAGTTTTTGTGGAGAAAGATCACGGCGGATGGAATTCGGCCCACAGACGCCAAGACAGAGGCTATCAGGAATGCGCCCAGGCTACAGAACGTCACGGAGCTGCGGTCGTTCCTGGGACTCCTCAAACATTTTGGTAACTTCCTACCCGGGTTAAGCACCTTTTAGAGCCCCTACATGTGTTATTGCACAAAGGTGAGAACTGGGTATGGGGAAAAAAAACAAGTAATTGCTTTTGAGAAAGCCAGAAACCTTTTATGCTCCAACAAGCTGCTTGTATTGTATAACCCGTATAAAAGACTTGTGCTAGCATGTGATGCGTTGTAGTACGGAGTCGGGTGTGTATTACAACAAGCTAACATTGTGGGGAAGTTGCAACCTGTCGCCTATGCTTCCAGAAGCTTGTCAATTGCCGAGAGGGCCTACAGCATGATTGAGAAAGAGGCATTAGCATGTGTGTTCGGGGTAAAGAAAATGCATCAGTATCTGTTTGGCCTCAAATTTGAGCTAGAGACCGATCACATGCCCCTCACATCCCTGTTCGCTGAAAGCAAGGGGTTAAATACTAATGCCTCAGCCCGCATACAAAGGTGGGCACTCACGTTCTCAGCGTACAACTATACCATCCGCCGCAGGCCAGGCATTGATGCTCTCAGTCGGCTACCATTGCCCACCACGGGGGTGGAAATGGCGCAGCCTGCAAACTTGTTGATGGTGGCGCAGCCCGCTGACTTGTTGATGGTCATGGAAGCGTTTGAAAATGAATAATCACCTGTCACGGCCCACCACATTGGGACTTGGACCAGCCAAGATCCTCTGCTGTCCCTAGTAAAAAAACTATGTGCTGCATGGGAGCTGGCCCAGCATCCCCGTTGAAATGCAAGAGCCAATCAAGCCATTCCAGCGGCGAAAGGACGAGCTGTCCAGTCAGGCAGACTGCCTGTTGTGGGGTAACCGTATAGTGCGACCAAAAAAGGGCAGGAAGACGTTCATCTCGGATCTCCACAGCACACACTCGAGTTTAGTTATGATGAAAGCGATAGCCAGATCCCACGTGTGGTGGCCCGGTGTGGACTCTGACTTCGAGTCCTGTGTACGACAATGCAGCGTGTGTGCTCAGTTGACCAACGCGCCCAGAGAGGCAGCACGACGTTTCCTGGCCCTCCAGAACATGGTCGAGGATCAATGTCAACTGTGCGGGCCCATTTCTTGGTAAAATGTTCCTGGTGGTGGTGGATGCTTTTTCAAAATGGATTGAATGTGAAATAATGTCGGGAAGCACCGCCACCACCACCATGGAAAGCCTGAGGGCCATGCTTGCCACACACGGCCTGCCTGACATACTGGTCAGTGACAACGGGTCATGTTTCACCAGCACCAAATTTAAAGAATTCATGACGCGCAATGGGATCAAACATGACACCTCGACCCCATTTAAACCAGCCTCCAATGGGCAGGCAGAGCGGGCAGTACAACCCATCAAACAGAGCCTTAAACGAGTCACAGAAGGCTCACTCCAAACCCGCCTGTCCCGAGTACTGCTCAGCTATAGCACGAGACCCCACCCGTTCACAGGGGTGCCCCCGGCTGAGCTACTCATGAAAAAGACACTTAAAAGCAGACTCTCGCTGGTCCACCCCAACCTGCATGATCAGCTGGAGAGCAGGCGTCAGCAACAAAATGTAAATGATGGTCGCGCCACTGTGTCACGGGAAATCGATCTGAATGACCGTGTATGTGCTAAACTGTGGACATGGTCACAAGTGGATCGCGGGCAAGGTGATAGCTAAAGAAGGGAGTAGGGTGTTTGTCGTCAAACTAGACATTGGACAAATTTGCAGAAAGCACCTGGACCAAACGAGGTTGCGGTTCACAGACTGCCCTGAACAACCCACAGCAGACACCACCTTTTTCGAACCCACAACACACACCCAAAGGATCAACGACACGACGTCGGACCAGGAAATCGAACGCATCACGCCCAACAGCCCAGCAAGGCGAGGCTCACCCAGCGGCCCTGCAGAGCCAACAACACGCCAGTCCAGCGAGGGCAAAGCCAACACACTGGAAAAGACATTTGCACCGAGGCAGTTCTCCAGGGAAAGAAAGGCTCCCGACCGTTTCACCTTGTAAATAGTTTTCACATTGACTTTGGCGGGGGTGTGATGTTGTATCTCTGTAAAGCATGCACTCCCATGTTCCACCACCAGGGAGCGCATACCCTGAAGTCCCAAGGGATCCTAAGGGACTGTTGGATGCTCTAGTTACAAGTTCTTACTCTGGAAAGTTTCAGTCCGGGCACTTGTTCTGTGTTGCTGGAAGGCCCAGTGACCGGGATATCCTCTAACCGGGGTTTTCCTAGCCTGTGCTCGGTGTACGGGGAGCTTTGTTCCGGGTCCGAGACAGCTTCCATCATGTGACAATGTACCCCGGACTGCTCTTGTTCCATTTTATTTTCCACAAGTTTTCACAAACATTTCTCTGAACGGAACTGCACCAAAAAACAATGTTCCTTTCAAAGTCATTGAACTCCCCAATTTCCACGTCCGCAATTTTAAGGACAAGGACTGAAAGCGCATTGCGATCAGACAATTGCCGGACCCCCTGTCGTTAATGACAGAGCTTTTGATGGTTGATCTCCGCACACACCTTGGAATTCAGGAGAACCTGTTTCGTGGTGTGAAGTTGGAGGTAAACCCACGGGGCGGAGTCAACAGGCGCCTGGCAACAATCAGCGACAGAAAGATGCAACTTAAGCAGGCCCGGCTATCAACGGCATTACCATCGCTTAATCCCCCGCCATCAACAGCCTGGAAAGTTTCAGACCGGGCACTTGTTCAGTGTTACGGGAAGGCCCAGTGACCGGGATATCCTCTCCCCCGGGGTTTTCCTGAGCCTGTGCTCGGTATACGGGGACCTTTGACACGGGTCCGAGGTAGCTTACATGTGTAGGCAGCTTGCTGGCTTCAGGTGGTCTCTTACCAGTGTGCTCAATTCTTCAAACGACTTGCTTGCTGGTTTCTCGGGTGCCAGCAGGTCCTTCATTAAAGCGTATGTTTTCGAGCCACAGCTGGTCAAGAGATGGGCTCTTCTCTTGTCTGCCTTATTGTCGCCGAACCAGTCTTTGGTTACAAAGCTCTGCTGGAGCCTTTCTATAATGTCCTCCCAATTATCTCCAGCATTGTATTTTTCATCTGAGCCGTTGGTCGCCATTCTATGGATTCTGTAATCCCGTAACTCGTCGCCACTGTAAAGTCCTGACCCTGTAGTACAGACTCACACGAGGCACATACTTAAGTTAAGGTCACTCAGTACCTGCACCTTTATTACACAGCTCTCGAACGTCACACTTGCCTGAGACCTGTCCTTATATACCTGTCTGAGAAAGGTATCCAGTGCCTCCTGCAAATGCACCACTGGTGGTAAGGTAAGCTTGTGGTTACAGGTCATCTCTGGTTACAGTCATGTATGGCATGGTAAGGTACAGTTATGTACAGTAGTGTGAGATAAATGACAGTATTGGTATTCATGGTGATTAAAGCAATTATTAATCTTCTCACAGACCTCAATTATTTTTATGCGATGAATTGATCGAGGATTGAAACCAGGTTAGTGCGCCAGATCCTAACCCCTCGACCACCAGGGAACAGTTACGATACATGTCGATATACTTATATATGAACCTGAATATCAATGGCTACCACCCTCGACCTCATGGTGCAACGGTAGTGTGTCTAACTTTGAGTGAGAGAAATTGTTCCACAGTGACACCCGTTTCATCTTTTGTTCCATTTTAAACACTAGAAACTGAGACAGGGGAATAAATAGAGAAACCAAAGCACAGGGATATAGACAAGAGGAAGAGAGAAGGGTAAAGATACTGTCCCCACCCAGAACTAATGCAGAAACCCCTCTGCTGCGCACGGGGTGACCACACACAGCCTGGATACACGAACGTCCCAGCAGCTCATTGACTGTCGGACTGGGACCGTGCGGTGCTTCAGAAGACAGGTCGAAAAAGCAAAGTCACTGATTCCGTCACATGTGCTCCTCGGATCAAGAATAGCAACACATTAAAAATGCTTCAATAATGCTTACACCATATCTCCACATTTATCAAGCAGTTGGCCCGTTGGTCTAAGTGTATGATTCTTGCTTCGGGGTTGTTGCTTCAAATTTGCGAGAGGTCCCGGCTTCAAATCCCAGACGAGCCCTCAGTTTACCCAAGAATTTTGAATTTGCATCGAACTTTTGCAAAGAAGGACTTGAATTTCTACAACCCCTTTCAGGAACTCAATCACTTTACCGCTGTTGAGTTATGTTTGAAGTGTTGTCGTGTGGGGAAAGATGTGCCCAAATCACCCCTCACGAACCGCAACTCTTTGCGAAGGAGATCGGTGCAAATAATCACGTGCCTCAGGGACGTGGACTTTCTCTGAATGAGTTCTGCTTGCACCTGCGTTCAAGCTTGAAACAGTAACTGGGCTTCCATCTCACGGGAGCAGCGTGCAGCGGTTAGTGAGTAGGTGACCAGTTTGATGTGCGTCGCTTTCAATCTTTGAAATTTCACCAAACAAAGAAACAGTGAATCCAATAGTCCCTGTAAGCGACGGATTGAAGGGATCGGTGCTCCAAACAGAGCTGGAACACGCGCAGTGCAGTATTAGGGTCCGCAACATTAAATGTCAGAGTTATTAAGCAGACAATAATTAAACAGACATTTAACAATAGTACTTACACCCAAACCTTGCGAATGTTAGCTGAAGAACTCAAACACGTTACAGTTCCGAGCTCGGTGTACAAATTGATCAAACATTAATCGGATTCTAAACTATCTGTTCCAAATGCCACATTTTATATCTTTTCCTTACCCCAGCTACGTGACAATTGAAACTTTTAATAGTATTACCTAACACAACTGCCCAACGTCTGATGGAAGGTCATTAACCTGAAACGTTAACTCTGTTTCTCTCTCCACAGATGCTGCCTGGCCTGCTCAGTGATTCCAGCATTTACTCTTTTTATTCTCCAAACTTATAATCAGAGTATCACTTCCCTTGTCATCTAACTACACTCCTTCCTGATATGTAGCCTTGTCCTACAAACAGGCTCCTTTCGCACGATTCAGGCATTCATTGGAATTATAACTTCTTAACCATAACAATTATATGATGTATGTAACTCTGTAATACTTGCCACCAGAGGGCGCAACTGTTGGAGTCCTAATTGTCACCTGCCCACACGTGCAGGGCCAGTATAAAAGGTTGGCTGCCATGTTGTTCAGGTACTCTGGAGTTGTAATAAAGAAGACTAAGATCAAACTAAGTTTAGCTCACAGTACTCAGCCTCGGGGAGTTCTTCTTTTCACAACAATTGGCGACGAGTAATAGAATATGAACCTTAACGCAACCATGGCTGCTGTTGGAATATTAGAGAGATCCATTGAGGGTGATGATTTGGAAGCCTTCGTCGAGCAGTTCGACTAGTACTTTGTGGCCAACGAGCTGGAAGGAGACACTAACGTGGCCAAGCACAGGGCGGTTCTCCTCACCGTCTGTGGGCCTAAAATAAACAGCCTCATCAAGAATCTGCTCACACCGACAAAACCAACAGAGAAGCAATATTCAGAGTTGTGCACACTGGTTTGGGACGACCTCAAGCCGAAGGAGAGTATCCTCATGGCCAGATATCGTTTTTACACGCACCATCGTTCCGGGGACCAGGACGTGGCGGATAATGTCACCGACCTGAGACACCTCGCGGGACCTTGCTGCGTTGGGGCAAATGCTGTGGGACTTTTACGTGCTGGGCATCAGCCACGAGGTCATTCTTCGAAAGCTGCTGGCTGCTGAAGCCCGAGACCTGAGCAGGGCCATCGCGATCGCCCAGGCAGGCATGGCCACGGACGATAACACCAAATAGATACCTTCTCAACATCGAAGCTCACCGGCAAGTACTGTGCATAAAATGTTGTGGCTAGCAGCCCGAACTGCATATGGCAGGGTCTATACGTCTGTGGCTACAAGACCTGTGATGACTCAGATTGCGCCATCGCGGGTGAATGTGAATCTATTCTCCCTGTGTTGGTGCTGCGGGGGTAATCCTCGGGCCCATCTATGTCGATTCAAGAACTCTGTGTGCAAAGGCTGCACAACGATGGGGTACCTCCAGTGAATGTGCAAACGTGCTTTGACATACCTCGTGGCTGAGGATGATCGATCCGGCATGGATCACGCAGCACAGGCAACTCAACCCGAGGAACAAGGACTCCCAGGTGCCGGTGGGGATGTTGCATTTTATCAGGGAGTCTTTGAGTGTGTGCCCGAAACTTTTCCTCTGCCTGTAAAATCCTGAACCTTGCAGTACAGACTTACACGAGGCACATGCTGATGTCAAGGTCATTCTGGACCTGCACATTTATTTCACAGCTCTCAAGTGCCACACTTGCCTGAGACCTGCCTTTATATACCTGTTTGGAACAGATATGCAGTGTCTCCTGCAAGTGCACCCCTAGTGGTAAAGTACGCTTGTGGTTACAGGTCATATCTAGTTACAGTCATGTATAGCATGGCAAGGTAAAGTTATATACAGTAGTATGAGATACATGACATAAACCTCCCACAAGGTCTTATTGTCTTCAAATGTTCAGTCTCTCAGTTGGTCTCTGCTCTCACGTGGAGCGTCTTATTTGTGGTTCAGTTGTTTGCCTTGGTGCCTTCTTTTCTTTCGGTGTGATTGTTGGTATCTCGCCTGGGCTGTCTGTTGAGACTGCCCTTTTCTCAGGTTGTTCCCTCTGTCTGTCCACCAGGTGTGGTGTGAGTTCCACATTGTAGTCTGCCGCTGGTTCTGCAGTGCTTTCAGTGAATCTACTTTTTACTTGGTCTACATGCCTCCGGCAGGTTTGGCCATTGTCCATTTGTACCACAGTAGCCTGTTTCCTTCTTATCTGTTACTGTCCCTGCAAACCATTTGGGACCCATGCCATAATTTAGTACAAACTCTTTGTCCTCTATTTCATTCCACCTCTCCCTCGAATTTTTGTCATGGTACTCAGTTAGCTTCAGGCGCTTTGCCTCAACAATTTCATGCATGTCATGGAGAATTAAAGGGAGTCTCGTCTATCAGGTTCTTTTCATCAATAGTTGGGCGGGGGAACCCCAGTCAACGAATGCGGACAAGGTCTGTATGTCAGCAGCAGTCGCGACAGGCGGCTCTGCAGCGTGGGACCTTTGATTTTTAGCATACCTTGTTTCACGATTTGCACTGCTCGCTCCACCTGGCCATTGGAGGCTGGCTTGAACGGTGCCGTCTTAACGTGATTTATGCCGTGGTCAACTATGAAATCTTGAAATTCTGCGCTGGTGAAGCACGGACCATTATCATTGAGCAATATGTCAGGGATTCCGTGCGTTGCAAAATTGGTTCTAAGGCTCTCCACAGTGGTGGATGTGGTGCTCGAGTTTAAAATGGTGCATTCGATCCACTTTAAAAATGCATCGACGAAAACGAGGAACATTTTGCCCATGAATGCGCCCGCATAGTCTACATGCACCCGCGACCACGGTTTGGTGTGCCAGGGCCAGGGGCTTAGTGGGGCCTCCCTGGGGGTATTACTGCTTTGGGCACAAATGGTGCAACGCCGGACGCAGAGCTCCAAGTCCGCGTCAATGCCAGGCCATCAGACGTGGGATCTGGCTATGGCCTTCATCAGGATGATCCCTGGGTGCTCGCGGTGGAGCTCCCGGACAAACGCCTCTCTATCTCGCAAGGGCATAACTACTCGGCTGCCCCACATCAGGCAGTCTGCCTGTAGTGATAGTTCATGCATGCGCCTATGGAATGGTTTGATCTCCTCGGAGCAGGCATCACGAGCCTCTGCCCAGTCACCAGTGAAAACACATCTTTTGACTAAGGATAAGGTGGGGTCGCTGGTCGTCCAAGCTCTGATTTGGCGAGCCGTCATGGTTGAACGTGTGGATTCAAAGGCATTGATTGCCATGACCATCTCACAGACCTGTTCGTCGGACCCTTCCATTGTCGCCAGGGATAGCCTGCTAAGCGCGTCGGCACAGTTGTCTGCGCCTGGTCTGTGCCTTATTGTATAGTTGTAAGACGCTAGCATGAGTGCCCACCGCTGAATGCGCGCCGAGGCGTTGGCGTTTATTGCCTTGCACTCGGATAGCAGGGACGTGAGGGGCTTGTGGTCAGTTTCTCACGCAAACTTGTCACCGAAAAGATATTGGTGCATCTTTTTGACACCATACACGCACACGAGCGCCTCCTTCTCAACCATACTGTACCCGCGCTCCGCCCGCGAAAGTGACCTGGAGGCATAAGCTATGGGTTGTAATTTACCCGCATCATTGACATGTTGTAAAACGCACCCGACCCCATACGTTGACGCATCACATGTGAGAACGAGCTTTTTACCTGGATCAAAGAAAACCAAAACACTGTTGGAACATAGAAGGTTGCATGCCTTATTGAAGGCGCGTTCCTGGGTGTCCCCCCAAAAAAAATCGCACCCCGTCCTGAGTAGCACATGGAGAGGCTCCAGTAGCGTGCTTAAGTTCTGCATAAAGTTCCCAAAGTAGTTGAGTAGCCCGAGAAAGACACGCAGTTTTGAGACATTCCGGGGCCTGGGTGCCAGGCGAATTGCTTCTGTTTTGGATTCTTTTGGGCAGATTCCATCAGCGGCAATCCTTCTGCCCAAAAAGTCAACCTCGGGCGCGAGAAATAGACACTTGGATTTCTTAACTCTTAGGCCTACCCGATCCAATCGACTTCGTACTTCCTCCAAATTGCAGAGATGGGAGTCGGTGTCCCTGCCCGTGATAAGTATGTCGTCTTGAAATACAACCGTCCCCGGGGTGGACTTGAGCAGACTCTCCATGTTGCACTGGATTATAGCAGCTGCCGACCTGATGCCGAATGGGCATCGATTGTACATGAAAAGGCATCGATGTGTGTTGATCGTGGTGAGTAGCTTCGTCTCTTTGGTCAGTTCTTGCGTCATATACGCAGATGTGAGATCTAGTTTCGAGAAAAGATTTCCTCCAGCCAATGTGGCAAATAGATCCGCCGCTCTGGGCAGCGGGTACTGGTACTGTAGGGAGACTCTGTTTATGGTAGACTTATAATCCCCACAGATTCGTACGGATCCATCAGGCTTCATGACGGGGAAGATGGGACTTTCCCAGTCGCTAAATCCCACGGGTGAGATAATGTCTTCCCGCAGAAGCCGGTCCAGTTCATGTTCAATCTTTTCCCTCATCACATAAGGCACAGCTATAGCCTTGTGATGGACCGGTCTGGCATCCTGTGTGACGTAGATTTTAACTTTCGCCCCTTTGAAGGCTGATAGAGATGTTCAAAATGACTTGGAACTGTTGAGCAGGAGGTCCGTTACTCTGACGACATGGTGTGAACATCATCCCATTTCCAATTTAGTTTTGCCAGACAGCTTCTTCCCAACAATGCTGGGAGATCTCCGGGGACAATCCACATGGAAATCGGTTCACTGTCCTTTTGTGTGTGACAGAGAGCATGGCGCTGCCAAGGACTGTGAAGATTTCTTTGGTATAGGATCTTAGTTTGGTGTCGATCCTTGTAAGTTTTGGTCTGTTGCTTTTGTGCGGCCACAGCTGTTCAAATTGTTGAACGCTCATGAGAGATTGACTAGCTCCCGTGTCCAGTTCCATGTTGACGGGTATCCCGTTGAGTAGGACTCTCATCATTATTGGAGGCGTCTTGTTGTAAGAACAGTGGACATTGATCGTGTTGACCCGCTGTACCTCGGTGTCCCGGGCACTGTCCCCACCTTCTTCTGCTCCGCTTTCCGACCCTTCTGATTCGTATACCAGCCGAGCTGCTGTGGTTTTGCACGTGAGCCAGATGTCCTGTATAGTTGAAGTTTCTGCAAATATCATGCTGAAATCGACACCCCCTGTTGAGTGCCTTCCCCCACATCTCTAGCACAGACCACTTCCATTGTTTCCGAAGGATGAGCTGCGTCTGGCTGATCTCTCTTGAGCTTCTTTCAGTCTGTAGTTGATTGCTCGCATTGTGGGTTGATGAGGTGTGAATGGCCGTTCATGTGGCCCTTGATGGCTTCTGGCGCCACTGCCTGCTGTTGAAGGCCTGCTTTCCTGCCTTTTGTTTGTGTGTGGGTGTAGCGGCTTGTTTCATGCTGTGAACCCCTTGTTCCGATGTTTCGTTGGTTGTCGTACCCACAGTGTAGATCAAACTTGTTTCTTCTTCTCCTGCCAAGAATGTCTGTGCGATCAGTTCTGCTGCCTCTCGGGTCAAGTTCTTGGTCTCTATAAGCTTTCGGAGTATGCCTGCGTTGCCTATATTCAATAAAAAAGTCTCTCAATGCTTCTCATTTAGTTTATTGGAGAACTCACGTAAACTAGCCAACGTCCGAACCTCCGCCACAAAGTCAGGTATGCTCTGGCCCACACAGCGTCTGTAGTTGTAAAATCTGTGTCTGGCCATATGTAGGCTGCTCGCTGGCTACTGGTGGTCTCTCACTAGTGTGCTCAACTCCTCAAACGACTTGCTCGCTGGTTTCTCGGGTGCCAGCAGGTCCTTCATTAAGGTGTATGTTTTCGAGCCACAGCTGGTCAAGAGATGGGCTTTTCTCTTGTCTGCCTTATCGTCGCTGAACCAGTCTTTGGTTACAAAGCTTTGCTGGAGACTTTCTATAAAGTCCTCCCAATTGTCTCCAGCATTATATTTCTCATCTGAGCCGTTGGTAGCCATTCTGTGGATTCTGTGATCCCGTAACTCGTCGCCACTGTAAAGTCCTGGCCCTGCAGTACAGACTTACACGAGGCACATGCTGAAGTCAAGGTCACTCTGGACCTGCATCTTTATTTCACAGCTCTTGAGTGCCACACTTGCCTGAGACCTGCCTTTATAAACCTGTGTGGAACAGGTATGCAGTGTCTCCTGCAAGTGCATCCCTGGTGGTAAAGTATGCTTGTGTTTACAGGTCATATCTAGTTACAGTCAGGTATAGCTGGGTAAGGTACAGTTATATACAGTAGTGTGAAATAAATGACACTGCTCACCTGGGGCTCGCTTACCGTGTCGGAGTTCTGAGTAGAGCGCTTGCTTCGGGAGTCTCGTGACGGGCATGAGGACAATGTGGCCCGCCCAGCGGAGCTGGTCGAGTGTGGTCAGTGCTTCAATGCTGGGGATGTTGGCCTGAGCGAGAACACTGATGTTGGTGCGTCTGTCCTCCCAGAAGATTTGCAGAATCTTGCGGAGACAGCCCTGGTGGTATTTCTCCAGTGATTTGAGATGTCTGCTGTATATAGTCCATGTCACGTAGCCATACTGCGGGGGAGGTATCACCACCGCCCTGCAGACCATAAGCCTGGTGCCAGATTTGAGGTCCTGGTCTTCAAACACTCTCCTCCTCAGGTGATCGAAGGCTGTGCTGGCACACTGGAGGCGGTGCTGGACCTCGTCATCGATGTCTGCCCTTGCTGATAGTAGGTTCCCGAGGCGTGAAAAATGGTTCACGCTGTCGAAGGCCACACTTAGAGCCTTCCTAAATATAGCCCCCTCATTCTATTCTCTGGATACAAGTTCCTGAATTCTCGGCTAGCTGTGTAGGTTTAGAGCTGTGGTTTTATCCTAAGATAGATTCTATCACAGTGTTTCCGTAGTGGAGGAGTTATCACATTCGCCTCACACACGAAAGGTCCCCGGTCCGAAACCGGGCGGAAAAATCTTGAAAAGTTGCAAATGGGACGAATGGCTGACTCCTGTTCCTAACTCTTACGATCTTATGATCTCTTGACCTTTCACAGGAGAACATACTCTCCTCTGAACATGCATGAGAATGCTCCAGAAAATATTTCCCCCCGAGGTGTTTTCGCGTGTGAGGCGAACGTGTTAACCGTTATACTGCGGAAACATCACCACTTTCAGCACCAGATTACCACAATTAAACCCAATGAGATCGGGATAAAAGTTCCTCACATGCTCAGGGCAAAATATATGATTGCCGGTCGACAAAAGAATGAACAAACTTCAGCACCAGGTCAGACGGAAATGTTAAGCGAGCAGGTGGACTGCTGAAACGCACTTTTAAGGAGTTGGTGGTGACAAAACAAATGGGTTCCGCTTAATGATTAAATATAAGAAATGGTACATAAACCCACACCTCCAGAGGAAGTAGTGACCTGAACACAGCATCTTGGACCTCTCGGCCATCCTGATTATTCAGTGTTGCATGTGGCCACCTGCAGGTTGATTTTGAACTTTTGTGTCCTGTCACATGAAATAAACGAGGGCAGCAGGCGTATCTCTGCCTGACACCGGGGAAACAGTGGACAGACCTTGGAGCAAGTGTCTGGTTATTGCCAAACAGCAAAGGAAATAATAATTCTGTAAGAAAAATATCCAACAGAACAGTAACCCCTAAGTGATTTGAACATACAACCTTCCGATGTGGAGTCAGACACACTACCGTCGCACCATGAAACCTACACAGTGAGTTGGAGATGTTAGTCTACATGAAGGTTCTGCAATAGATGGGGCTTGAAAAGCCCCGCCCATTCCCACCAGGTATCACAAGCAGCGCTCAACTGACAGGCACCATATGATTTCTTCTTAAACTTTTCTCTTGCTTTCACGGGAAACCATCACTAATTAACCCCTCACCTTCTGTTGCTCAATCAAACAAATGCTAACTTAGGGACACTCCATACTTCAATCATTTGTCCTGTGCTTTGCATCTTAACTCGAAAACCATATCCCATTTTATTCACTGTATTTTAGCTTTCTGGTTCAAAGTCTTCAGAGATCTGGGGCAACTTTTATCAAATTTAACAGCACCGGTTATTCCTATCGTGCACACAAAATACAATCAGTAGTGAAGATAATATCCCACCGTGCGTATTTGCAGATTCAACGCAATAGGATTTCAAATAAAGTGAAAGAATTTTGAAAGTGTTACTTGTATTTGTCACTTTAATTAAACCTTGTGACGTCTGACTCCCGTTCATGCCACTGCTGAATAAGAAAGGAGGGTTTGACATTGACCAGACTGCACTGCCCTGATATTTGTCATCTCATCCTTTATATTCAGTTATTCTCGCCCTTTGATGGGCTGCAGTGCAGCGGATATCACGTTGGCCTCACACGCAAAAGGTCCCCGGTGGATCCGTTTTCTCTGAGTCAAAGTTATCCATTTATTGAAGTGAAATAAAGAGCAATTAAGGAATAAGGGAACCCTTTTGCCAGGAGAATAAATAGCAAATAAAACAGCAAATGCTGGAAATCTCAGCAGGTCAGGCAGCATTTGCGGGGAGACTAAACTCGCCTCCGATTGTTCATCCACAGAAAGTTTAAACATAATGTTTCTGTCCGGGATTGAACCAGGGACCTTTTGCGTGTAAAGCAAACGTGATAACCACTGCACAAGTTTCAATAGCAAGTTTCAACATCTGGGGCGGAGTCAACAGGCGCCTGGCTGCAATGAGCGATAAAAACCGGCATTGGGCAGAAAACCGGCTAGCTCAGACAGCAGAGTATGATACTTTTAATCTCAGGGTCTTGGGTCCGTGCCCCACGTTGGGTGATTACATTTCTTTTAATTTAATGCAGCTTTCATGGAAAAGCATCATTAATTAACCCACAATCTTCTTTTGCACAATTGAAGAAATGCTAACTGAAAGAAGTCCATAATTCAAGTGTGTGAGACACTCAATCATGCATTCAATCATCATTAATCCACCCACAACATTTGACATACGTCAAGGATCCCACATTTGCCAAGCCCGGCTAGCTCAGACGGTAAAGCCTGAAACTCTTAATCTCAGTGTCGTGGGTTCAATCCGCACGTTGGGCGAATACACTTTCATGTTGCTTTCACGGGAAAACATCATTAATTAACTGATCAATTGCAGAGGCTGGGTCCGTTTCCTTTGGAACAGAGTATTTGTACTCCAGGATCGATAGTTTCCTTGCTGAATCACAATGACCAGACCCCATATCTCCCTCTGGATGTTCGGGGGTCTCTCGGACATTCCCAGTCGTGTGATCGCCGCTTTTCCGTTCTCCAATGCAATCCAAATGGCCTCGTTCAAAAATCTGTCTATCTCCACCTTGAATATATTCAATGACCCAGCCTCCACAGCTCTCTGAGGCAGAGAAGCTCCAAAAATTCACCACTCTCTGAGAGAAGAAATTCCTCCTCATCTCCGTTTTAAATGGGCGACCCTTGAACGTTCAGGGAATAAGGAGTTATGGGTATCAGCCATGATCGTATTGAATGGTGGAGCAGGCTCGAGGGACCATGTGGCCTACTCCTGCTCCGACTTCTTATGTTCTTATGACCCCTTATTCTGAAACTGTGCCCCCATGTTCGAGATTACCCCACAAGGAGAAACAGAGAAACAATGAAAATAGGTGCAGTAGTAGGCCATTCGGCCCTTCGAGCCTGCACCGCCATTCACTATAATCATAGCTGATCATTCCCTCAGTACCCCTTTCCTGCTTTTCTCCATACCCCTTGATCCTTTTAGCCATATGGGACATATCGAACTCCTTTTTAAATGAGTTGGTTAATTCCCGTGAAAGTAACATAAAAGTTTAAGGAAAATAATTCACGCAAGGTGTGGCTCGAACGCATGACCTTAAAATTAAAAATCTCATGTTCTATAGACTGAGCTAGCCAGGCTTGCCAACATCTACTTTGTCAATGGTGACCCCCAGGATGTTGATGTGTATTAGTCAAAGGAACATAAGAAATAGGAGCAGGAGTCGGCCATAAGGCCCCTCGATCCTGCTCCACCACTTATTAAGATCATGGCTGATTCGATCATGGACTCAGCTCCACTTCCCCGCCCGATGCCCATAACCCCTTAACCCCTTATTGTTTAAGAAACTGTCTATTTCTGTCCTCGATATATTCAATTTCCCAGCTTCCACAGCTCTCTGGGACAGTGAATTCCACAGATTTACAACCCTCTGAGAGAAGAAATTCCTCCTCATCTCAGTTTTAAATGGGCGGCCCCTTATTCTAAGATCATGCCCCTATTTCTAGTCTCCCCCATCGGTGGAAACATCCTCTCTGCATCCACTGATAGTGAAAATAAATTCACATAGACTCTGGTAAGGTAAGAGAGAAACTTTATTGCTAACAGAGCTCTGGGAGAAGAGTTGATATCCAGCGATCTCCCCGATTGCCTTGTGTATGCGTGGTTGTAAGCAGTTTACATGGGGCAGAATACAATCAATGAAATTCATTTACATACAACCAATCGATCCATATGGCAACCCAATTCATTTAGATTCAACTTTTTAGTCCTAGTGAAGCCTGATAGCATGGTGCGAGTTTGGGGGCCCTTCCTCTTTATCTTCTTTGTGGTTAGTTATTCTGTTGCAAAGCTTTCGATGAAACAGTGGCCTGCACCTGGCCAGGAGTCACTTGTTGCTGCAGAGTACATATCAGGGCCAGCAGATAGGCTTCTTGGTACAAAGTTCATTTCGTGGTGGCTTACCCCATAATGCTTTGCTATGTCTGAAAATCCACTCCAACACCGTCATTCTATTCTCGTAAAACCAGCTCCTGAAGTATCGGCCAGCTGTGTAGGTTAAAGCTCTAGTTATATTCCTAAGATTATGTTAACCGCAACGTTTCTGTAGTGTAGCGTTTATCACATTCGCCTCACACGCGCAAAGTCCCTGGTTCAAACCCAGGCGGAAACATTATTTTGGAGGCTATTTTTGCTGTGAATAAATTGAACAAAAATCGCCCAAGGATCCTTGTCGCATGAGCAGTGAATATTTTAAACCAGTCTCCTAAGTACAAAGTGTATAAAGTCAGATAGGGGAGAAAACTTCATCAATGATTCAAGCTCCTTAAATAATTCACATCAGAACATAAGAAATAGGAACAGGAGTCGGCCATTCGGCCTCTCGATCCTGCTCTGCCATTCAATAAGATGATGGCTGATCTGACCATGGACTCTGAGTTAAGGGACTCGGGGGCCTGTTCTCTCTCCCCTGAGAAGGTTCACGTTCTACAGTCCAGCCTCTAAAAGGCACCACTCTGTGTACAGTACTTGCCGGGTTTGAGTCCTGACGATGAGTCATCCGCCTCGAGCCACAAGTCGAGGTCATGCTTGCCTCACGGAGATGGCCTTCTGCAGTGTGACTGTGGTATCCGCTGACAGTAGCTGATGAAGGAGGCTCTCCTGGCCGATTCCGATGACAAAGATATCCCGCAGTGCTTCGGTGAGGTGGTCACTAAAATCCCACGGTGCCGCCAGCCTCCTGAGGTCTGCAGCATATTTCGTGATCTCGTGGCCTTCGGGCCGTTGGTGTGTATAAAACCGCTGTCTGGCAGTGAGGATGCTCTCGTTGGGCTTGAGCTGTTCTTGGATCAGTGTTACAAGCTCCTCGTACGCCTTGGTCGTTGTCTTCGCTGGTGCCAGCAAGTCCCTGACGAGGCCATAGACGGTGGGCCCACAACTGGTTAGCAGGACAGCTCTGCACTTATCAGCCAGTGTGGCCGGGTTGTCACCTGCCAGATCGTTTGCTGTGAAGAAATGATCGAGCCTCTACACAAAGGCTTCCCAATCATCACCATCGGTGAACTGCTGCAACGCACCAAGGTTAGCTTTTTTCGTGTGACGGTCCGTAATCTCATCGCCAATTTTTATACCTTCAGATGCTCTGTTAATGACTCCACGAGACAATGTGTCGTGCTTGAACTGTAGTGACCTTAGTCCTTTATTGATAACCACAGAGTGAGGATCACACCTGGTGGCCTGCCTTTTATACGAGGCCAGGCACAGGTAAGCTACAAGTCTCCCACTGCAGTGCCCTCTGGTGCACACCTTGTAATAGTACAAGCAATAACCATGAAGGACACATGACAGGTGTCACTGTGGAACCGTTTCTCTCACTCAAAGTTAGACACACTACCGTGAGCACCACAAGGTCTAGGTAGGTAGCCATTGACATTCAGGTTCATATATAAACATATATAAATATATCGACATGTATGGTAACTGTTCCCTGGTGGTCGAGGGGTTAAGATCCAGCGCACTAACCTGGTCTCAATACTAGATCAATTCATTGCATAAAAATAATTGAGGTCTGTGAGACGATTAATAATTGCTATAATCACCATGAATACCAATACTTTCTGTGATAGACCGAGCTTACAGACTTTTTGGCTTCTCCATCCCTTTGCCAGGCACGTGTTTGGGGTTTAATTTTGTAAACTGGGTGAGTTCGCTGATCGCGGGGAGATGGCAGGAGCCTCTGTGGCCCCACTGTGAGGATGTGGAAGTGAACACGGTGGCTGGGTGATTGGTGACATTTCTGTAAAGGACAGCGGAGGAGAAGGATTGAGAACTTTCAGTGTGGGACAGAAGTTGTTTAAGGTGAGTCAACACATTGCCGATCAGCACAGAGGGAGCTCACTGGTCATTGTTCTTTTGGATATTGTTCTTCCAGAATTAACATTTCATTTGCTGTGTCAAAATAACCAAACCCTTGCTCCAAGGCCTGTTTCACTATTTCCCCGGTGTCAGGCAGAGATCCGTCTTCTGCCTTCATTTGTTTCACGTGACAGGACACAAAAGTTCAAAATCAACCTGCAGGTGGCCACAAACAACATTGAATAGTCAGGATGGCCGAGCGGTCTAAGGTGCTGTGTTCAGGTCACTGTCTCTTCAGGAAATGTGGGTTCATGTCCCATTTGTTACATTTGATCATTAAGCGGAACCCAATTGTTTTGTCACCACCAACTCCTGAAAAGTGCGATTCAGCAGTCCACCTGCTCGCTTAACATTTCAGTCTGACCTGGTGCTGAAGTTTGTTCATTCGTTTGTAGACCATCAATCATATATTTTGCTCTGAGCATGTGAGGAACTTTTATCCCGATCTCATTGGGTTTAATTTTGGTAATCTGGTGCTGAAAGTGGCGATGTTTCCGCAGTGTAAAGGTTAACACGTTCGCCTCACACGCGAAAGCACCTCGGGGGGAAATATTTTCTGGAGCTTTCTCATGCATGTTCAGAGGAGAGTTTGTTCTTCTGTGAAAGTTCAAGAGATCATTGAACGTAAGAGTTAGGAACAGGAGTCAGGTATTCGGACCATTTTCAAGTTTTCAAGATTTTCCGCCCGGTTTCGGACCGGGGACCTTTCGTGTGTGAGGCGAATGTGATAACTACTACACGACGGAAACACTGTGGTCGAATCTATCTGAGGATAATACCAAAGCTCTAACCTACACAGCTAGCCGAGAATTCAGGAACTTGTTTTAAGAGAATAGAATAAGGGTGCTATATTTAGGAAGGCTGTAAGTGCCTTTTCCACTAATCGGAAACCTTTTCCACGCCTCGGGAACCTACTATCAGCAAGGATAGACATCGATGACGAGGTCCAACACCGCCTCCAGTGTGCAAGCACAGCCTTCGATCACCTGAGGAGGGGAGTGTTTGAAGACCAGGACCTCAAATCTGGCAACAGGCTTATGGTCTGCAGCGCAGTGGTGATACCTGCCCCGCGATATGGCTCCGAGACATGGATTATATACAGCAGGCATCAAGAATCACTGGAGAAATACCACCTTGGCTGTCTATGCAAGATCCTGCAAATCCCCTGGGAGGACAGACGCACCAACATCAGTGTTCTCGCTTAGGCCAACATCACCAGCATTGAAGCAATGAACTCACTCGACAAGCTCCGCTGGGCGGGCCATATTGTCCACATGCCCAACATGAGACTCCCTAACAGGCGCTCTACTCAGAACTCCGACACGGTAAGCGAGCCACACGTGGGCAGAGGAAACGATTCAGGCACACCCTCAAAGCCTCCCTGATAAAATGCAACATCCCCACCTGCACCTGGGAGTCCTTGTTCCTTGGGTTGAGTTGCCTGTGCTGCATGATCCGTGCCGGATCGATCATCCTCAGCCACGTGGTATGTCACAGCACGTTTGCACATTCACTGGAGGTACCCCATCGTTGTGCAGCCTTTGCACACGTAGTGCTTGAATCGACATTGATGGGCCCGAGGATTACCCCCGCAGTACAAACATGGTGCTAATAGATTCACATTCAGCCCCGATGGCGCACTCTGAGTCATCACAGGTCTTGCAGCCACAGACGTATAGACTCTGCCATATGCAGTTCGGCCTGCTAGCGACATCATTTTGTGCACAGTACTTGCCGGTGAGCTTCGATGTTGAGAAGATATCTGTTTGATGTTATCGTCCGTGGCCATGCATGCCTAGGCGATCGCGATGGCCCTGCTCAGGTCTCGGGTTTCAGCAGCCAGCAGCTTTCGAAGAATGACCTCGTGGCTGATGCGTAGCACGTAAAAGTCCCACAGCATTTGCCCCAACGCAGCAAGGTCCCGCGAGGTGTCTCAGGTCGGTGACATAATCCGCCAGGTCCTGGTTACAGAGCGATGGTGCGTGTAAAAACGATATCTGGCTGTGAGGATACTCTCCTTCGGCTTGAGGTAGTCCCAAACCTGTATGCACAACTCTGAATATTCCTTCTTCGTTGGTTTTGTCGGTGTGAGCAGATTCCGGATGAGGCTGTATATTTTAGGCCCACAGACAGTGAGGAGAACCGCCCTGCGCTTGGCCACGTTAGTGTCTCCTTCCAGCTCGTTGGCCACAAAGTACTGGTCGAGCTGCTCGACGAAGGATTCCCAATCATCACCCTCTACGGATCTCTCTAATATTCCAACAGCAGCCATGGTTGTGTGAAGGTTCGCATTCTGTTACTCGTCGCCAATTTTTGTGTAAAGAAGAACTCCCCGAGGCTGAGTACTGTGAGCTAAACTTAGTGTGACGTTAGTCTTCTTTATTACAACTCCAGAGTGCCTGAACAACATGGCAGCCAACCTTATATACTGGCCCTGTACGTGTGGACAGGTGACCATTAGGACTCCAACAGTCGCGCCCTCTGGTGGCAAGTATTACAGAGTTACATACATCACATAATTGTTATCGATAAGAAGTTATAATTCCAATGAATGCCGGAATCATCCGAAAGGAGCCTGGTTTGTAGGACAAGGCTACATATCAGGAAGGAGTGTAGTTAGATGACAAGGGAAGTGATTTTCTGATGATAAGTTTGGAGAATAAAACGAGTAAATGCTGGAATCACTGAGCAGGCCAGGCAGCATCTGTGGAGAGAGAAACAGAGTTAACGTTTCAGGTTAATGACCTTCCTTCAGAAATTGGGCACTTGTGTTAGGTAATACTATTAAAAGTTTCAATTGTCACGTAGCAGGGGTAAGGAAAATATATAAAATGTGGCATTTGGAACAGATAGTTTAGAATCCGATTAATGTTTGATCAATTTGTACACCGAGCTGGGACCTGTAACGTGTTTGAGTTCTTCGGCCAACATTCGCATAGTTTGGGTGTAAGTACTGTTAAGTGTATGCATAATTATTGTCTGCTTAATAACTCTGACATTTAATGTTGCGGACCCTATTCCTGCACTGCGCGTGTTCCAGCTCTGTTTGTGGCACCGATCCCTTCAATCCGTCGCTTACAGGGACAGTTGGATTCACCGTTTATTTGTTTGGTGAAATTTCAAAGATTGAAAGCGGCGCACATCAACTGGTCACCTACTCACTAACCGCTACACGTTGCTCCCGTGAGATGGAAGCCCAGCTACTGTTTCAGGCTTGAATGCTGGTGCAAGCAAAACTCATTCATAGAAAGTCCAAGTCCCTGAGGCACCTGATTATTTACACGGAACTCCTTCGCAAAGAGTTGCGGTTCGTGTGGGGTGATTTGGGCACATCTTCCCCCACACGAGAACACTTCAAACAACTCTCAACGGCTGTAAAGCGCTTTGGGGCGTCATGAGTTCCTGAAAGGTGTTGCAGAAATGCAAGTCCTCCTTTGCAAAAGTTCGACGCAATTTCAAAATTCTTGTGCAAACTGAGAGCTCGTACAGGATTTAAACCCGGGACCTCTCGCAAATTTCAAGTAACAACCCCGAAGCAAGAATCATACCCCTAGACCAAAGAGCCAACTGTTTAACAAATGTGAACATAAGGTGCAACCATTATTGAAGCATTTTTAGTGTGTTGCTGTTCTTGATCGGAGGAGCTCATGAGACGGAATCAGTGACTTCGCTTTTTCGACCTGTCTTCTGAAGCACTGCACAGTCCCACTCCGACAGTCAATGAGCTGTTGGGACGTTAGTGTATCCTGGCTGTGGGTGGTCACCCCGAGCGCAGCAGAGGGGTTTTTGCATTAGTTCTGGGTGGGGACAGTATCTTTCCCCTTCTCTCTTCCTCTTGTCTATATCCCTGTGCTTTGGTTTCTCTATTTATTCCCCTGTCTCAGTTTCTAGTGTTTAAAAGGGTACAAAAGATGAAATGGTTGTCACTGTGGAACTATTTCTCTCACTCAAAGATAGACACACTACCGTTCCACCACGAGGTCTAGATAGGTAGCTGTTGACATTCAGGTTCATATATAAATATATATAAATATATCGACATGTATCGTAACTGTTCCCTGGTGGTCGAGGGGTTAAGATCTGGTGCACTAATTTGGTTTCAATCCTCGATCAATTCATCGCATAAAAATAATTGAGGTCTGTGAGACGATTAATAATTGCTGTAATCACCATGAATACCAATACTGTCATGTGTCTCACACTACTGTACATAACTGTATCTTACCATGCCATATATGACTGTAACCAGAGATGACCTGTAACCACAAGCTTACCTTACCACCAGGGGTACATTTGCAGGAGACACTGGATACCTTTCCCAGACAGGTATATAAGGACAGGTCTCAGGCAAGTGTGGCATTCGAGAGCTGTGTAATAAAGGTGCAGGTCCTGAGTGACCTTGACTTCAGTATGTGCCTCGTGTGAGTCTGTACTACAGGGTCAGGACTTTACAGTGGCGACGAGTTACGGGATTACAGAATCCACAGAATGGCGACCAACGGCTCAGGTGAAAAATACAATGCTGGATATAATTGGGAGGACTTTATAGAAAGGCTCCAGCAAAGCTTTGTAACCAAAGACTGGTTGGGCGACAATAAGGCAGACAAGAGAAGAGCCCATCTCTTGACCAGCTGTGGCTCGAAAACATACGCTTTAATGAAGGACCTGCTGGCACCCTAGAAACCAGCAAGCAAGTCGTTTAAAGAATTGAGCACACTGGTGAGAGACCACCTGAAGCCAGCAAGCAGCCTACACATGTAACCTACCTCGGACCCGTGCCAAAGATCCCCGTACACCGAGCACAGGTTCAGGAAAACTCCAAAAGAGAGGATATCCCGGTCACTGTGCCTTCCAGCAACACTGAACAAGTGCCCGTTCTGAAACTTTTCAGTGTAATAACTTGCAACTGGAGCATCTAACAGTCAGGATGGCCGAGCGGTCTAAGGCGCTGCGTTCAGGTCGCAGTCTCCTCTGGAGGCGTGGGTTCAAATCCCACTCCTCACATTCAGTTTTTTTAATTACAAACTCATTTGTTTGGACACCACTCTGAAGTGCTTTGTGACATCCATCGAACTTAATAAAATGACGCCACATCAATTATAAACAGTGATATCAAAGTTACTTCCCAAGCCGGGAATCGATCCCGAGTGGCTGGAACGAAAGGAATGGTTTTGTGAAGCATTGAAAGGTGCCCTCGGAATATCTCGCACTGCTCATTTAAAAACACGGTTATAATTTGTTTCAGTGCAAAAGAAGTCAGGCTCGAAGGGCCAAATGGTCGACTCCTGCTACTGGTTCTTGTGTTCTTTACCAGAGCACAGAACAAATGATTAAATGATCAACTCTCCCTCAGTTCGCATTACTTTCATTGTGCAGAATAATTTATGGGTTAATTAATGATGTTTTCCTGTGAAAGCAACTTAAAAATTTAAGGAAAATAAATCGGCCAACTTGGGGCTTGAACTCACAACCCTGAGATTTAGAGTTTTAGTCTCTACCGACTGAGCTAGCCAGTACTACTTAAATTGCATCTTCCTGTCGCTGCTGGCTGCCAGGGGCCAGTTGGCTCCGCACCATGGCTTTACCTCGAACTTCAAACCTCGAAACTGGTTCTCCTGATTTCCAAGCCCATTGTGTTGCAGAACTTTCATTTCGACGAACATCTTCGACGAACATCTCCAACTCACTGTGTAAGCCTCGTGGCGCAACGGTAGTGTGTCTAATTCTCGATCCGTAGGTTGTGTGTTCCAATCAGGTCGAGGTCACTGTTCTTTCAGACACTTTTTTTCCAGAATTAATATTTCCTTTGCTGTTTGGCAATAACCAGACCCTTGCTCCAAGGTCTCTCTCACTATTTCCCCGGTTTCAGGCAGAGATACGCCTGCTGCCCTCATTTATTTCATGGGACAGGACACAAACGTTCAAAATCAACCTGCAGGTGGCCACACACAGCACTGAATAGTCAGGATGGCCTGACTATTATCCCGACCACAGTGGATAACCTCATATTTCCCACATTATATTCCATCTGACAAATTACTGCCCAGCCACTGAGCCTATCGATATCGGTTTGCAGATTGTTTGTGTCGACCTCATAACTTGCTTTCCCACCGATCTTTGGATCTTCTTCGCTACATTACCAACATGCAGAGCACAGAACCAATTATTGACCGACTGACTTTCCCTCAGTTAGCATTTCTTTCATTGTGCAAAAGCAGATTTTCGATTCATTAACGATGTTATCCCATGAAAGCAAAATAAAAGTTAAACGTAAATAATTAGCACACTTAAAAGGAATATTTTTGTTTGGTGCAGTTCCGGTCAGAGAAATGTTGTGAAAGGAACTTTTTGCAGAGAGCGGGATTGAGTATTTCAGCTTGTTGCTGAACACTTCTCTCTGGGAACAGAACTAGGCACCAGTTTTTGTAGTGTAGCGGTTATCAAATTTGCCTCACACGCAAAAAGTCCCCGGTTCAAGCCCGGGCGGAAACATTATTTCTGAAACAAAAGCTGGTTTTAAATGTTCATTGTTCATGTGACAATGGCCTCCTTCCGTGCTGCAAACTTCTCTGATTCCATGATGAGCAATGAACATTTAAAACCAGTCTCCTAAAATACAGAGTGTGTAAAATCAGAAAGGGAATAAAACTTCCTCAATGATTCAAGTTTCACAAATTATTAAAATTAAGTTGTTGAGGTTTCGATGTCCCTCAGTGATCATGTTAGAATTTCTTTCATTCTGCTAAACAATGCTATCGGTTCATACCAGCAGATACAAGCCGCATTTCAAACCCGGAAACAACTCATTCATTATTCACCCTTCCCAGTTCCAGTGCACAGAAATTATTTATGCTCCATCCCAGAAACTCAAATCCAACTTCTGACATTCCTTATTTCTAATTACCAACTCATTTGTTTTGACACCACTCTGAAGTGCTTTGGGTCATCTGTGTAATTTTATTAAATTACTTCACTTTAATTAAAAACGGTGGTAGCAAAATTACTTCTCTAACTGGGAATCGAACCCCGGTAGCTGTCGTGATCAGAATGTTTTTGTGAAGCATTTAAAGATGCTCTCTAAAAATCTCGCATTCCTAATTTACAAATAGGGTTACCATTTGTTTCAGTGTGAAAGAAGGAAATTGAAAATGACAACAAAAACACCAGGCAGCGACTACATTAAGACAAATTCAAACTTTTCACAAAGTTGGTTTTACAAAGTAACGGCTGAGCTAAAGTTTGCACTAACCAGTCCCATCAGAATTTTAAATGTTTCTATGAGATCCCCGCTCATCCTTCTAAATTCGAATGTTTCAAGGCCCAGTTGATCCAGTCTCTCCTCATATGTCAGTCCGGCTTGCCCCTTATCCTTAGACTGTGTCCCCTGGTTCTGGACTTCCCCAACATCGGGAACGTTCTTCCTGCATCTAACCTGTCCCTTCCCATCCAAATTTTAAATGTTTCTTTGAGATCCCCTTTCATCCTTCTAAACTCCAGTGAATACAGGCCCAGTTGATCCAGTCTCTCCTCATATGTCAGTCCTGCCATCCCGGGAATCAGTCTGGTGAACGTTCGTTGCACTCCCTCAATAGCAAGAACGTCCTTCCTCAGACTAGGAGACCAAAACTGAACACAATATTCCAGGTGGGGCCTCACCAAGGCCCTGTACAACTGCAGTAAGACCTCCCTGCTCCTATACTCAAATACCCTCGCTATGAATGCCAAAATACCATTTGCCTTCTTCATCGCCTGCTGTACCTGCATGCCAACTTTCAATGACTGATGAACCATGACACCCAGGTCTCGTTGCACGGCCCCTTTTCCTAATCTGCCGCCATTCAGATAATATTCTGCCCTAGTGTTTTTGCCCCCAAAGTGGATAACCTCATATTTATCCACATTATACTGCATCTGCCATGCATGTGCCCACTCGCCTAACCTGTCCAAGTCACTCTGCAGCCTCTTAGTCTCCCCCTCACAGCTCACACCGCCACCCAGTTTAGTGTCATCTGCAAACTTGGAGATATTACACTGTTACATGTTCATTACATGTTACAATGAACATTCTGAATCAGACACCTCGAGTAAAGTGCGTGCAATGGGCAATGATTCAACAATTAACATAAGTACGTAAGGAGCAGGAGTCGGCCATTCGGCCCCTCGAGCCTGCTCCACCATCCAATAATATCGTGGCTGTTCTGATCCTGCACCCCTGCTCTTTTTATACTCCTCTCGAGTTTCTGCAGTGTCGAGTTCTCACTATCTGTCCTAAGCTTCCCTTTTTCCTTTATCTTACCCTGTGTGTCCCTTGAGGAATTTTTATCCCCTATCTGACTTTACTCACTCTGTGTTTTAGGAGACTGGTTTAAAATGTTAATTGCTCATCATGGAATCAGATAAATTGACAGCACGGAAGGAGGCCATTCGGCCCATCGTGTCGTTGCCAGCCGACAAACAGCTGCCCAGCCCAGTCCCACTTTCCAGCTCTCGGTCCGTAGCCCTGTAGGTTACGGCACTTCAGGGTCACATTCAAGTAATTTTTAAATGTGCTGAGTTTTTCTGCCTCTACCACCCTTTCAGGCAGTGAGTTCCAGTGATTTCCCCTCAAATCCCCTCTAAACCTTCGACCAATTACTTTAAATCTGTGCCCCCTGGTTGTTGACCCCTCTACTAAGGGAAACAGGTCCTTCCTGTCCACTCTATCCAGGCCCTTCATAATTTTATACACCTCAATCAGATCTCCCCTCAGCATCCTCTGTTCCAAGGAAAACAAACCCAGCCGATCCAATCTGTGCTCAGAGCTAAAATTCCCAAGTCCCGGCAACATCCTCATAAACCTCCTCTGTACCCTCTCCAGTGCAATCAAGTCCTTGCTGTAACATGGTGACCAGAACTGCATGCAATACTCTAGCTGTGGCCTAACAGTTGAAGAATAACCTCCCTGCAGCCTGTACTGTCGAGAGGTGATCGTGGGAGGCTGAGCCTTAGTGGAATCGGAGATGAGGAAGTTCTCTGCTGATCAACATGCAGTCACCCACAGTTCCTCATTCTTTAGGCGGGACTGTGTTACTGTAAGTTGGGGTGGATTAGTAAAAGTGTCCATGTCATTACTGGCTTGCAACAAAAGCTATTTACCCAACGTGTGGCTCAAACACCCAACCCTGAGATTAAGAGTTTTATGTTTGACAATTGAGCTAGCTGGGCTTGGCAAAGCTATGGATCCTTTTTGTATCTCAAATGTTGTGAGTGGATTAATGATTGAAATAATGATTGAGTATCTCACAGACTTGAATTATTTTTGCCAACTTGTCATCGGGAACATTCTTCCTGCATCCTCGTGAACCTTGTCTGAACTGCCTACAATGTAAGTATATCCCTCCTTAAATAAGGAGACCAAAACTGTTCGCATTTCTTTCATTGTGCAAAAGAAGATCAATTCCCGTGGAAGCAACATGAAAGTTAAAGGAAAATAATTCACCCGACGTGGGACTCGAACAATTGACCCAGACGTTAAGAGTCTCATGTTCTACCGACTGAGCTAGCCAGGTTTCTCAACATCACTCCTGTCAATCCCCTTCAGTTACTGGTCAATCGTGATCCCAGGCTGCTAATGGCGGGGGATTCGGCGATGGTAATGCCGTTGATAGCCGGGCCTGCTTCAGTTGCATCTTCCTGTCGCTGATTGTTGCCAGGCGCCTGTTGGCTCCGCCCCGTGGGTTTATCTCGAACTTCAAACCACGAAACAGGTTCTCCTGAATTCCAAGGTGTGTACGGAGATCAACCATCAAAAGCTCTGTCATTAACCACAGGGGGTCCGGCAATTTTCTGATCGCAATGCACTTTCAGTCCTTGTCCTTAAAATTGCGGATGTGGAAATTGGGGATTTTAATGACTTTGAAAGGAACATTGTTGTTTGCTGCAGTTCTGGTCAGAGAAATGTTTCTGAAAGGAACGTTTTGCAGAGAGAGGGATTGAGCGCCTGTTGGCGGAAACATTTTTGAAATGAAAACTTGTGGACGATAAAATGGAACAAGAGCAGTCTGGGGTATATTGTCACATGATGCAAGCTATCTCGGACCCGGACCTAAGCTCCCCGTACACCGAGCACAGGTTCAGGAAAATCCCGGGTAGAGGATATCCCGGTCACTGGGCCTTCCAGCAACACTGAACAAGTGCCCGGTCTGAAAATTGCCAGACAAATAACTTGTAACTCGAACATCCAACAGTCTCTTGGGATCCCTTGGGACTTCAGGGGATGCGCTCCCTGGTGGCGGAACATGAGAGTGCATGCTTTACAGAGACACAACATCACTCCCCCGCCAAAGTCAAAGTGAAAACTATTTACAAGGTGAGGCGGTCGGGAGCCTTTCTTTCCCTGGTGGATCGCCTCCGTACAAATGTCTGTTCTGGTGTGTTGGCTGAGCCTTCGCTGGGCTGGCGTGTTGTTGGCCCTGCAGGGCTGCTGGGTGAGTCTGGCATTGCTGGGCTGTTAGGTGTGATGGGTTCGATTTCCTGGTCCGGGGTGGTGTCGTTGATCCTTTGGGTGTGTGTTGCGGGTTCGAAAAAGGTGGTGTCTGCTGTGGGTTGTTCAGGGCAGTCTGTGAACCGCAGCCTCGTTTGGTCCGGTGCTTTATGCAAATTTGTCCATTGTCTAATTTGATGACAAACACCCTACTCCCTTCTTTAGCTATCACCGTGCCCGCGATCCACTTGGGACCATGTCCATACTTTAGCACATACACAGGGTCATTCAGATCAATTTCCCGTGACACAGTGGCGCGACCATCATTTACATTTTGTTGCTGACGCCTGCTCTCTACCTGATCATGCAGGTTGGGGTGGACCAGCGACAGTCTGCTTTGAAGTATCCTTTTCATGAGTAGCTCAGCCGGGGTCACCCCTCTGAGCAAGTGGGGTCTCGTGCTATAGCTGAGCAGTACTCGGGGCAGGCGGGTTAGGAGTGAGCCTTCTGTGACTCGTTTGAGGCTCTGTTTGATTGTTTGTACTGTCCGCTCTGCCTGCCCATGGGAGGCTTGTTCAAACGCGGTCGAGGTGATATGTTTGATCCCATTGCGGGTCATGAATTCTTTAAATTTGGCACTGGTGAAACATGGCCCGTTGTCACTGACCAATATGTCAGGCAGGCCGTGGGTTGCAAACATGTCCCTCAGGCTTTCAATGGTGGCGGTGGCGGTGCTTCCCGACATTATTTCACATTCAATCCATTTTGAAAAAGCATCCACCACCACCAGGAACATTTTACCAAGAAATTGGCCTGCATAGTTTACATGGATCATGGACCATGGTTGGAGGGCCAGGACCACAAACTTAGTGGTGCCTCTCTGGACGCGTTGCTCAACTGAGCAAATACACTGCATTGCCGAACACAGGACTCTAAGTCAGAGTCGATACCGGGCCAGCACATGTGGTATCTGGCTATAGCTTTCATCATTACTATACCCGGGTGTGTGCTGTGCAGATCCGAGATGAACGTCTCCCTGCCCTTTTTTGGTAGCACTACGCGGTTACCCCACAACAGGCAGTCTGCCTGACTGGACAGCTCGTCCTTTCTCCGCTGGAACGGCTTGATTGGCTCTTGTATTTCAACGGAGATGCTGGCCCAGCGCCCATGCAGTGCACAGATTTTTACTAGGGACAGCAGAGGATCTTGGCTGGTCCAAGTCCTAATTAGGCGGGCCGTAACAGGTGATTTATCATTTTCAAACGCTTCCATGACCATCAACAAGTCAGCGGGCTGCGCCACCATCAACAAGTTTGCAGGCTGCGCCATTTCCACCCCCGTGGTGGGCATTGGTAGCCGACAGAGCATCCGTACATTTCTTGGTGCCTGGCCTGTGGCGGATGGTCTAGTTATACGCTGAGAACGTGAGTGCCCACCTTTGTATGCGGGCTGAGGCATTAGTATTTTTCCCCTTGTTTTCAGCGAAAAGGGATGTGAGGGGCATATGTTCGGTTTCCAGCTCAAATTTGATGCCAAGCAGGAAATGATGCATTTTCTTTACCCCGAACACACACGCTAATGCCTCTTTCTCAATCATGTTGTAGGCCCTCTCGGCCTTAGACAAGCTCCTGGAAGCATAGGCGACAGGTTGCAACTTCCCCGCAATGTTAGCTTGTTGTAATACACACCCGACTCTGCACGACGACGCGTCACATGCTAGCACAAGTCTTTTACACGGGTTATACAATACAAGCAGCTTGTTGGAGAATAAAAGGTTGCTGGCTTTGTCGAAAGCAATTACTTGTTTTTTTTCCCCATACCAAGTTCTCATCTTTGTGCAATATCACATGTAGGGGCTCTAAAAGGTGCTTAACCTCGGTAGGAAGTAACCAAAATTGTTGAGGACTCCCAGGAACGACCGCAGCTCCGTGACGTTCTGTGGCCTGGGCGCGTTCATTATAGCCTCTGTCTTGGCGTCTGTGAGCCGAATGCCATCCGTCGTGATCTTTCTCCCCAAAATCTCCACTTCTGTTGCGATGAAGACGCATTTCGACCTCTTCAGCCGCAGCCCTACGCGATCCAGTCGCTGGAGGACCTCCTCCATGTTTTGTATGTGTTCGGCGGTGTCCAGACCAATAACCAATATGTCATCCTGAAAGACACCGTGTGTGGTACCGACTTGAGTAGGCTCTCCATGTTTCTCTGGAAGATCGCTGCAGCCGACCGAATTCCAAACGGGCAATTGTTGTCGCTGAACAGTCCCTTTTGCATGTTGATGCAGGTGAGGCACTTCAAAGACTCCTCCAGCTCCTGCGTCATGTAGGCCGAAGTCAAGTCAAGCTTGGTGAACGCCTTGCCTCCTACCTGCGCGCCAAATAGGTCGTCTGTCATAGGTACCGGGTATTCGTCCTGTAGCGAGAAACGATTAATAGTTACTTTATAATCGCCGCAAACCCTGACCGTGCCATCACTTTTGAGTACTGGAACAATCGGTCTGGCCCACTCCATGAATTCCCCTGGGGAGATGATGCCCTCGTGTTGCAGCCTGTCCAGCTGGATTTCCACTCTCTCCTCATCATGTGAGGTACCGCTCGCGCCTTGTGGTGAATGGGTCGTGCCTCTGGGACCAAGTGGATGCGCACCTTCGCCCCGGAAAAGTTTCCAATGCCTGGCTCAGAAAGGGAAGGAAATTTGTTCAGAACCTGGGTACATAAGGCCTCGTCGACATGTGATAGCGTTCGGATCGTATCCCAGTTCCAGCGGTATTTGCCAGGCCAGCTCCTTCCAAGCAGTGTGGGGCCATCGCCCGGGACAGTCCAGAGTGGCAGTTCGTGAACCGTGCCCTCGTAGGTGACCTTGACCATGGCGCTGCCCAGGACAGTGATAAGCTCTTTGGTGTACATTCTCAGTTTCGTGTGGATGGGGCTTCGGGCTGGTCTGAATGCCTTGTTGCACCACATTCTCTCAAACATCTTTTTACTCACGATGGATTGGCCAGCGCCAGTGTCCAGTTCCATGGTTACGGGTAAGCCATTCAATTTTACATTTAGCATTATAGGTGGACATTTCGTCGAAAATGTGTGCATCCCGTGTACTTCAGCATCTGCCTCCTCTCTCTGAGGCTCGAAATTGATTTGATCCACCATGGACCGATCTTCCTCTGCCACATGGTGGTTAGCAGGTTTTGCAGAGCTTGCAACTCATTCGCAAGCTCGTTGGAGATGCCCCATTGTTCCACAGCTCTTGCAAACATACCCTTTGAAGCGGCATGAATAGGCTGAATGGAAGCCTGCAGAACACCAATAAGGTGTGAATTGCCTTGCACTCATCCTTTGTTGGGGACTCTGAGTCATCTGGGTCACCTGAGGCCTGCTGGCAGTTGCAGACTCGTGGGTTCTGCCCTGTACATTTCTGCTCACAAACACAGTTCCAGTTAATTTATGAACATTGCTAGCACTTGTGTGCTGAGAGGTTTGTTTGGTGTTATCACTGGTGGACATAAATACCTCTGTTATCGCAATGGCCTTACTGAGGGTCATTGTCTCTGCAGCTAAAAGTTTTCGTAGGGTGGTCTCGTGGCCAATGCCCAGTACAAAAAAGTCTCTGAGCATTTGCTCCAGCTAGCCATCAAAGTCACATTATCCTGCAAGTCGCCTTAGCTCGGCGATGTAGCTCGCCACTTCTTGACCTTCAGATCGCTGGCACGTGTAGAACCGATACCTCGCCATAGCACGCTCTCCCTCGGGTTAAGATGCTCCCGAACCAGTGTACACAGCTCCTCATACGATTTATCTGTGGGTTTCACCGGAGCCAGAAGATTCTTCATGAGTCTGTAGGTCGATGCCCCACAGACTGTGAGGAGGACAGCTCTCCTTTTTGAAGCACTTCCTTCTCCGTCCAGCTCATTGGCTACAAAGTACTGGTCTAGCTGTTCGACATAGGCTTTCCAGTCCTCACCCTGTGAGAACTTCTCCAGGATGCCCACAGTTTGCTGCAAGTTTGTGTTGGATTCGTATTCTCGTCGCCAGTTATTGTGGTCCCAACACAGATGATGCTGCATACAGGGAGGTTAAAGTAACAGTGACCTCAGTCTTTCATAATACACTCCAGAGTGAGAAAATGGCCTTAGGAGCCGGCATAAATACAGTGCTCCCAAGGGGTGCTGGGATCCCTTGGGACTTCAGGGGATGAGCTCCCTGATGGCGGAACATGGGAGTGCATGCTTTACAGATACACAACACATACATTGCCTCAACTTTGATTTCTGCCAACATCCCTTGTGTTTAACCTTCGCACCACCTCCGCCACGATCTCTCACCGCTCCTCCACCACGACCTCTCACCGTTCCACCACCACGATCTCTCGTCACTCCTCCAGCACGACCTCTCACCGCTCCTCCAGCACGACCTCTCGCCGCTCCTCCACCACGATCTCTCGCCGTTCCTCCACCACGACCTCTCACCGTTCCTCCACCACGATCTCTCACCGTTCCTCCACACTGACTTTCCCACTCCTCCGCTGCACCTGGGACCCGCCGATGTTCCTGCCCATGCACCAAACGGCGACCTGGGATTTGATGATGTGCAGCAGAGCAGGTCTCCAGCCGTCCTGGTTAACCCTTGACACTGGACCAAGGCCTCGCTCTGCCATGCCCGTGTGGTGGCTTGTGTGCAATGGTCACACCACGTTAAAACAATCCACCCACAGGCATCTTCCACCCTTTGATTGGAGATCAGGACTGCAACATCGGGTCCTTCATTGAAACACCTGTGAACCCATGTGGAAGTCAGCCTTCCTCGTTCGAGGACCCGCCTATGATGATGATGATGTGTGGGACCTTACAAAATGCCTGCTGGAAACCATCAGATTAAATCTAGTAAGACCCATCCCTTGATTCAGTTTTCACTGACCTTGCTTTAGGAAGGCTATTTCGGCTTTGGAGGGAGCACTGTGTCGGTTTCGCAGAATGATACCTGGATTCCAAGGTTTAAATTCAGATATGAGATTACACCCACTGGAAATTAGAGGGTGGAGCAGTGATTTGATCAAAATTGTCAAGATAATAAGGGAACCGATAGAGTAGATAGAGAGAAATGATTCCCGCTGGTTGGGGAGTCCCAGACTCGGGGCCATCGTCTAAATATTAAATCCAGATGTTTCAGGAGTGAAATTCGGAAACATTCCTACACACACAGGGTGGGAGAGGTTTGGAACTCTCTTCTGCAAAGGGCAGTTGGTGCTGGGTCAGTTGTTCATTTTACATCGCATTTTCACCAAAGCTATTAATGAATATGGGCCAAAGGCGGGTATATGGAGTTTGCTCACAGATCAGCCATGATCTCATTGAATGGCGGAACCGGCTCGAGGGGCTGAATGGGCCTCCTCCTGTTCCTGTGTAACAGTCTTGAGTGGCTGAATGGCCTCCTCCTGTTCCTGTGTAACAGGCTCGAGGGCCTGAATGGGCCTCCTCCTTTTCCTGTGTAACAGGTTCGAGAGGCTGTATGGGTCTCCTCCTGTTCCTGTGTAACAGGCTCGAGCGACTGAATGGGCATTCTCCTGTTCCTGTGCAACAGGCTCGAGGGGCTGAATGGGCCTACTCCTGTTCCTGTGTAACAGGTTCAAGGGGCTGAATGGGCATCTTCCTGATGCTGTGTAACAGGCTCAAGGGGCCGAATGGGCCTCCTCCTGTACATGTGTGTAAGGTCTGGGAAACAAAAGGAGGTGATATGAGAAAACTTAAACTAAATGGTATTGTGTTAAAAGGGAAGCAGAAGGATTGAGTGATTTACACACATAAATCTTTGAAGCTATGTAGATAAGTTGCTAAGTTGTTTAAAAAGAATAAAGGTCCCTTGGATTTATTTGAAGTGAAATAGAGGACACCAGCGAGGAAGTTATACCATACATTTTCAATCCCTGTTTAGGCCTCAGTTGGAGAACTGCTCAGTTCTGAGCACCACAATTTCGGAAGGATATCAAGACATTGGAGAGAACGTAAGAAATATATAAGAAACATTTTCTATTGATGTTGAAGACACAAATACAGGCATTCATCAAGAATCAACCTGCAGGTCACCACACACAGATTAAAGAGCCAGAGAGACCGACAGAATCGGGAAACACCGGCAAATAGACAAGAGATATTGACAAGGACTGAAAGCACTTTGCGACCAGAAAATTGACGGCCCAGCTGTGGTTAATGACACGGCTTTTGATGATTGATCTCCGTACAAGCCTTGAAATTTAGGAGAACCGGTTTCGTGGTTTGAAGCTCGAGATAAACCCACGGGGCGATGCCAACAGGCGCGTGGCAGCAATCAGCGACAGGAAGATGCAACTTACGCAGGCCCGGCTAGCTCAGCCGGTATAGTATTAGACTCTTCGTCTCCGTGTCGTGGGCTCGAGCCCCATGTTGGGTGAATTATTTTCCTTAAACTTTTATGGTGCTTTCACAGGAAAACATCATTAATGAACCCATAATCTTCTTTTGCACAATGAAAGAAATGCGAACTGAGGGAGAGTTGAACATTTGATCATTTGTTCTGTGCTCTGTATAAGAACACAAGAACCAAGAGCAGGAATCGGCCATTTGGCCCTTCAAGCCTGCCTTCTTTTGTACTGAAATAAATTATAACCGTGTTTTTAAATTAGCGGTGCGAGATATTTAGAGGGCACATTTCAATGCTTCACAAAACCATTCCTTTCGCTACAGCCACCCAGGATCGATTCCCGGTATTGAGAAGTAACTTTGATATCATTGTTTGCAATTGAAGTGGGGTCATTTTATTAAATTCGATGGATGTCCCAAAGCACTTGAGAGTGGTGTCCAAACAAATGAGTTTGTAATTAAAACACTGAATATCAGGAGCGGGATTTGAACCCACACCTCCAGAGGAGACTGTGACCTGAACACAGCGTCTTAGACCGCTCGGCCATCCTGACTGTTGGAAGCTCCAGTTGCACGTTATTACTCTGTAAAGTTTCAGACCGGACACTTGCTCAGTGTTACTGGAAGGCCCGGTGACCGGGCTATCCTCTCCCCTGGGGTTTTCCTGAGCCTGTGCTCGGTGTCCGGGCCCGAGGTAGCTTGCATCATGTGACAATGCACCCCGGACTGCTCTTGTTCCATTTTTTCGCACATTAGTTTTTGGTTCAATAATAATATCAGAAAGGAGACATGAACACACATCCCCAAAGGAGACAGTAACCTGAACACAGAACTTTAGTCCGCTCGGCCATCATGACTATTCAGTGCTGTGTGTGGCCACCTGCAGGTTGATTTTGAAAATTTGTGTCCTGTCGCATGAAATAAATGTGGGCAGCAGGCGAATCTCTGCCTGATACCGGGGAAACAGTGAGACAGACCTTGCATTGTGTTCAGGTTTTATCACTGCAATATCCGCAGTCAGGAGCTGAAAAGGACGAAGAGCTAAAAAAACACAAGAAAAAAGCTGAGAAATGTCAGCAATTGTGGTCAACTCTTTCATGTGTTTCCTGCTCGTTTAGTGATGCGGCGCTCACAGAGGGAGCCCGGATTCAGAAAGTAGCTCTTTCATTCAAAATCTTTAAAATAATGACATGCAACTCATGAAACTGTGTGTCGGGGGATGGGGATGGGTGAAGATTATTTGTTTAATTCCCCATTCATTAACCGACAGTGTTGTTTTGCAGAATTGTTACTGAGGGACAGTGGAAACTTCAAGACATGAACTTTAATTATTTAAGGATTTTGAATCATTGATGAAGTTTTCTCCCCTATCTGACTTTACTCACTCTGCATGTTGGAGACTGGTTTAAAATGTTCAGTCCTCATGCGACAAGGAACCTGGGGCGACTTTTGTTCAATTTATTTCACAGCAAAAATCGTCTCCAAAATAATGTTTCGACCTGGGCTCGAACAGGGAACCTTTCGAAGGTGAGGCGAACGTGATAACAACTACACTACAGTTAAAATAATCTTAGGTATATAACCAGAGCTTTAACCTACACAGCTGGCTGATACTTCAGGAGCTGGTTTTACGAGAATAGAATGACGGTGCTATATTTAGGAAGGCTGTGAGTGTGGCAGGAATTGATCTCGTGTATCCCAGACTTTACACACAGGAACATGAGATGGCCATTTAGCAGCGAGGGGTTAGGATCTGGAATGCACGGCTTGAAAGGGCGGTGGAGGCAGACTCAATTTTCATTTTCAGACGGGAGTTGGATAAGAGTCTGAAGGAAAAACAATTGCAGGGCTACGGTGAAAGGGCGGGGGAGTGGGACTCGCTGAGAGTCGGCACGGGCTCGATGAGCCGAATGGCCTTCCGTGCTGTAACCATTCCATTATTCGATAAGTTAGTGATTTCATAGTGTGGGTGGGAGCACAACATTGCACAGGGACATGGATTGAGTCGGCAAAACTGAATGCATCTGATTCAGGAGATTCGCGGGGCACGGAAATTTGGGAGTTTAATGACTTTGAAAGGAACATTTTTGTTTTGTGCCGTTTTGGTCAGAGCTTTTCCATGAAAGCAACATTAAATGAAAAGAAATACCTAACGTGGGGCTCGAAACCACGACCCTAAGATTAAGAATCTCATGCTCTACCGACTTAGTGAGCCGGGCTTTTGTCCAACAGAGGTTTTTAGTGTTCATTGCAGCCAGGCGCCTGTTGGCTTCGCCCCAGATGTTTAAACTTGCTGTTGATTAACTGCCAGGGTCTTCTTGAATGGTGGACCAGGCTCGAGGGGCCGAATGGCCTACTCCGGCAGCTAATCTTCACGTGTTTATGTTTCCGTCTTTATGCGGAGCTCCTCCAGGGTAAACGAGCCAAAGGAGGACAGCGGAAACGTTACAAGGACACCCTCAAAGCCTCCCACTGACATCACCACTGACACCTGGGAGACACTGGCCGCAGACCGGGCGAGGTGGAGAAAGTCCATCTGGGAGGGCATTGAGCTCTTTGAGTCTCGACGCAAGGAGCATGAAGAGACCAAGCGCAGGCAGCGGAAGGAGCATGCGGCAAACCAGCCCCACCGACCACTTCCCTCGACGTATGTCTGTTCCACCTGTAACATGGTCTGTGGCTCTCGTATCAGACTGTTCAGCCATCAAAAGACTCATTTTGGGAGTGGAAGCAAGTCCTCCTCGATCCTGAGGGACTGCCTCTGATGGTGTCTATGATTTGCATGTGAGGCGAACGTGTTAACCGCTACATTGCGGAAACATTTCCACTTTCAGCACCTGATTACCAGAATTGAACACAATGGGATTGGGAGAAAAGTTCCTCATATGCGCAGGGCAAAATATATCATACGACAATCGAATTTTATGAATTAATTATTGATGTTTAAATCAATGCTTCTTTTTTTTTTAATCAGGAGATGCATAAAGATGTGCAAAATAGATTAACTATTTTTTTTATAAGGTTTTGAATTAAAAGTACAACTCCCCTGACTGGGAATCGAACCCGGGCCGCGGCAATAAGAGCACCCAACCCTAACCACTAGACCATCAGGGAACCTGGTTTGCTAAAATATGCAGTGGTTGTGTCGAGGTTCACATCGAGCAGCTCCGCAACACAGGATTCTGTGCTCCACGGGCTGTTTCCAGGGACACACACCGAGACAGACATCACCTGCTGCTGGAGGGCCATCAACTCAGTCAAAGATGCTCTTTGGTCTTGCCGAATCTTGCTGGTCTTCCAGAGCAAGGAGAATAATAACTTCATGGTGGAGAGATATTAAGGGTAAAAAGTCTCTGGTGGGCGTAGTTTATAGGCCCCCAAATAATAACTTCATGGAGGGGTGGGCAATAATCAAGGGAATAATGGAGGCATGTGAAAAAGGAACGGCAGTAATCATTGGGGATTTTAACCTACATATTGATTGGTCAAATCAAATCGCACGCGGTAGCCTGGAGGAGGAATTCATAGAATGCATCTGGGATTGTTTCTTAGAACAATATGTTACAGAACCTACAAGGGAGCAAGCCATCTTAGATCTGGTCCTGTGTAATGAGACAGGAATAATAAACGATCTCCTAGCAAAAGATCCTCTCGGACTGAGTGATCACAGTATGGTTGAATTTGTAATATATATTGAGGGTGAGGAAGTAGTGTCTCAAACGAGCATACTATCCACAAACAAAGGGGACTACAGTGGGATGAGGGCAGAGTTGGCTAAAATAGACTGGGAACACAGACTAAACGGTGGCACAATTGAGGAACAGCAGAGGACATTTAAAGAGCTCTTTCATAATGCTCAACAAAAATATATTACAATGAAAAAGAAGGGCAGTAAAAGAAGGGATAACCTGCCGTGGATTACCAAGGAAATAAAGGAGAGTATCAAATTAAAAACCAATGCGTATATGGTGGCAAAGGTTAGTGGGAAACTAGAAGATTGGGAAAATTTTAAACGACAGCAAACAATGACGAAGAAAGGAAAGATAGATTACGAAATTAAACTTGCGCAAAACATAAAAACAGATAGTAAAAGCTTTTACCGATATATAAAACGGCAAAGAGTGACTAAAGTAAATGTTGGTCCCTCAGAAGATGAGAAGGGGGATTTAATAATGGGAAATGTGGAAATGGCTGAGATCTTAAACAATTATTTTGCTTTGGTCTTCACAGTGGAAGACACAAAAACCATGCCAGAAATTTCTGGTCACAGGAATGTGGGAAGGGAGGACCTTGAGACAATCATTAACACTAGGCGGGTAGTGCTGGACAGGCTAATGGGACTCAAGGTAGATAATTTCCCTGGTCCTGACGAAATGCATCCCAGGATATTAAAAGAGATGGCGAAAGTTATAGCAGATGCATTCGTTATAAACTTCCAAAATTCTCTGGAATCTGGGGAGGTACCAGCGGATTGGAAAGCAGCTAATGTAACGCCTCTGTTCAAACAATGGGCCAGACAAAAGGCAGGTAACTATCGGCCGGTTAGTTTAACATCTGGAGTGGGGAAAATGCTTGAAACTATCATTAAGGAAGAAATAGCGGGACATCTAGATAGGCTTAGTGCAATCAAGCAGACACAGCATGGATTCATGAAGGGGAAATCATGTTTAACTAATTTACTGGAATTATTTGAGGATATAACGAGCATGGTGGATAGAGATGTGCCGATGGATGTGGTGTATTTAGATTTCCAAAAGGCATTCGATAAGGTACCACACAGAAGATTACTTCCGAAGATAGAGGTACGCAGAGTCAGAGGATATGTATTAGCATGGATCGAGAATTGGCTGGCGAACAGAAAGCAGAGAGTCGAGATAAATGGTTGCTTTTCAGGTTGGAAATCGGTGGTTAGTGGTGTGCCACAGGGATCGGTGCTGGGACCACAACTGTTTGCAATATACATAGATGACCTGGAAGAGGGGACAGAGTGTAGTGTAACAACATTTGCAGATGAAACAAAGATTAGTGGAAAAGCAGGTTGTGTAGAGGACACAGAGAGTCTGCAAAGAGATTTGGATAGGTTAAGCGAATGAGCTGAGGTTTGGCAGATGGAATACAATGTCGGAAAGTGTGAGATCATCCAACTTGGGGAAAAAAACAGTAAAAGGGAATATTATTTGAATGGGGCGAAATTACAACATGCTGCGGTGCAGAGGGACCTGGGGGTCCTTGTGCATGAAACTCTTTCAGGGAGTTAACGGAAAAAAAACATTAAACCGTGACCCCTGATCTGGGGGAAACACCAACATTTACAATGCCATTTATTTTTTTTTTTGGCACAGAATTAAATTTTTTTCCAAGTGCCCCCTATAAAAGTGGAGGGGGACACTAAAAGCACCGGCAATTAAAACAAATTAAACTTTAAAACGTCTAATCAAATAAAAATTTGGTTGCCGAGCGTGATGATGCACTCCAAATGCACAAAAGTTAGTTTGCAGGTGCAGCAGTTAATCAGGAAGGCGAATGGAATGTTCGCCTTCATTGCGAGAGGGATGGAGTACAAAAGCAGGGAGGTCCTGCTGCAAGTGTACAGGGTATTGGTGAGGCCGCACCTGAAGTACTGCGTGCAGTTTTGGTCACATTACTTAAGGAAGGATAGACTGGCTTTGGAGGGGATACAGAGACGATTCACTCGGCTGATTCCGCAGAAGAGGGGGTTACCTTATGATGATAGATTGAATAGACTGGGTCTTTACTCGTTGGAGTTCAGAAGGATGAGGGGTGATCTCATAGAAACATTTAAAATAATGAAAGGGATAGACAAGATAGAGGCAGAGAGGTTGTTTCCACTGGTAGGGGAGACTAGAACTAGGAGGCACAGCCTCAAAATACGGGGGAGCCAATTTAAAACCGAGTTGAAAAGTAATTTCTTCTCCCAAAGGGTTCTGAATCTGTGGAATTATCTGACCAAGGAAGCAGTTGAGGCGAGCTGATTGAATGTATTCCAGTCACAGATAGGTAGATTTTTAACCACTAAGGGAATTAAGGGTTACGGGAAGCGGGCGGGTAAGTGGAGCTGAGTCCACGGCCAGATCAGCCATGATCTTGTTGAATGGCGGAGCAGACTCGAAGGGCTAGATGGCCTACTACTGTTCATAATTCATATGTTTCTTATGTTTCTTATGTTTTTTATGTTTCTTATGGAGTAGGCGTCTACTACAACCAAAAACATTTTTGAAAGGACCTGCGTAGTCCTCATGGATGCGTGACCAAGGCTTGGTGGGCTAGGACCAGGGGCTAAGGCGAGCTTCCCTGGGCGCATTTCCCAGCTGGGCAAACGTGTTGCACCTGCGAACACAAAGTTCCAGATCTGCGTCTATCCCTGGCCATCAAATATGTGACTTGGCAATTGCCTTCCTCATGACAATGCCCGGGTGCTCATTGTGGAGTTCTCTGATGAACACCTCTCTGCCCATCTGGTTTCTACGCGGTTTCCCCACAGTTGGCAATCGGCCTGAATCGAGAGTTCATCCCTGCGCCTGTGAAATAGTTGAACTTCCTCAGGGCATGCCCTGTACGTGGCTGCCCAGTCCACTTTCAGGACACATTTCTTGACTAGAGACAATAGCGGGTCTCTATTTGTCCAGACTTTAATCTGACGGGCTGTCACGGGTGAGCCTTCGCTTTCGAAAGCTTCAACAGCCATGACCATCTCAGCACCATGCTCGGTAGCCCCCTCAGTGGTGGCGAGTGGGAGCCTGCTGAGTGCATCGGCGCAGTTTTCGGTGCCCAGTCTGTGCCGAATTGTGATGTCATAGGCGGCTAACGTGAGGGCCCACCTCTGTATGCGGGCCGATGCGTTTGCATTTATGGCCTTGTTGTCGGGCAAAAGGGACGTTAGGGGTTTGTGATCTGTCTCCAGCTCAAATTTCCTGCCAAACAGGTACTGCTGTATTTTCTTTACCGCATATACACATGCGAGCGCCTCCTTTTCTACCATCCCGTAGCCCGTTTCTGCCTGGGACAGACTTCTGGAGGCCTAAGCTACCGGCTGTAACTGACCCTTGGCATTGACATGCTGCAACACACACCCGACACCATAGGACGACGCATCGCACGTTAACACAAGTTTCTTACATGGGTCATATAGCGTTAACAGACTGTTGGAACACAGCAAATTGCGTGCTCTATTAAAAGCCCTTTCCTGGCTGACCCCCCCAGACACATTCGCGACCTTTGCGTAGGAGCACGTGTAGCGGCTTTAGCAGCGTGCTCAATTTGGGAAGAAAGTTACCAAAATAGTTCAGGGGCCCCAGGAACGAATGCAGCTCCGTCGTGTCCCGGGGTCTGGGTGCTCTCTGGATCGCTTCCGTTTTGGAAGCAGTAGGGCTGATCCCGTCTGCTGCTACCCTCCTCCCCAGGAATTTTACCTCTGGAGCTAGGAAGACACACTTCGCCTTTTTCAGTCGCAGCCCTATCCGGTCCAGTCTGCGTAGCACCTCCTCCAGGTTGTGGAGGTGTTCTTCAGTATCGAAACCCGTAATGAGGATGTCGTCCTGAAAAACCACCGTCCCTGGAATCGACTTGAGGAGGCTTTCCATATTTCATTGGAAGATCGCGGCAACCGAGCGAATCCCGAATGGACATCTGTTGTACTTAAACAACCCCTTTTGTGTCATGATGGTGGTTAGCTTCTTCAACTCACTCGCCAGCTCCTGGGTCATGTAAGGTGAGGTCCGGTCTAATTTTGAAAAAGGTTTGCCACCGGATAGCATCGCAAAGAGGTCCTCCGCGCTTAGTAGCGGGTACTGGTCTTGGAGTGACACCCGATTGATGGTGGCCTTGTAATCACCACATATCCTGACCGACCCATCCGCCTTGAGCACCGGCAAAATCGGGCTCGCTCAGTCACTGAATTCGACTGGCGAGATGATGCCTTCCCTCAGCAGGCGGGCCAATTCGCCTTCTATATTTTCCCGCATCATGTACGGCACCGCTCTGGCCTTGTGGTGTACTGGCCTGGCGTCCGGGTTTATGTGAATCACTACCTTGGCCCCCATGAAAATGCCAATGACGGTTTGAAATAATGAGTCAAATTTGTCCAGGACCTGTGAGCATGATACTCGCTCAACAGAGGAAATTGCATTGACATCGCCCCATTTCCAGTTCATGACAGCAAGCCAACTTTGTGGGTCACGACTACCATGGCGGTGCCTAGCACCGGAATGATCTCCTTTGTGTACGTTCGTAGCTGTGCGTCAATCGGCAATAATTTTGGCCTCCTGGCCTTGGACTCCTACAACTTTTCGAACTATTTGATACCCATCAGGGACTGGCTGGCCCACGTGTCTAGCTCCACTGATACTGGGATGCCATTGAGGAGCACTTTCATCATTATCGGTGGCGTCCTGGTGTATGAACTGTATACGTACTCCACATGAACTCACTGAACTTCAGCTTCCAGCGATTTCCCCCATTGTCCATTTCTGCAATTTCTGCAGGTATTTTGCTCATCTCTGCAAACTCCGGCTGAGTGTGTGCCTCCACGCCTCCAACATGAGCTGCTGTTGGAAACAAAAGGTCTCTTGCCAGTCGATCGTCACTGACTGCACCGTGATTGTCCTTGAGTGCACCATAAACAGATGTTAATGGCCCCATTACTGGCCGCATTGTATCTTGCAATGACGTGAATCGCCGTTCAGCTTGCCATTGTCTCTGTCGAACTCGCCCTCTGGGTTCGGCCACATATTGGGGCATGCCTGACTGCCCTTGGCTGCCTGGAGAACTGTGTGATGCTTTAACAATGTTGAATCTCTGTCCCAACCATTGCTTAACACAGTACCTCTCGTCTGTTCTGCTAGTGGCCATGCTCGCATGGTTTAAACCACAGTTCCTCGTCGCCATTGATACGTCCTTACTATACACTGTAAATGCACACGAGGCCCATGCTTCAGAGAAGGTCAGTCTGTGACCTGTCCTTTATTCCTTAGCACTCAAGTGATGGAAGTGGGTGGAGCTTCCCGTTTTATACCTGAAGGTCCAGGTTAGGAGTGTCTCCCAACAAGTTCACCACCTCGTGGTCAGTATTCTCACAGTGTACAAATTAGGTCAGATTATACATGGGTTACAATGCTGGTTGACTACATGACAGTCCCTGCCTCACTCACTCTGGAGCTGGGGACGAGCGATTAGTCGATAGGTTGTTTGCGGCTTCGATCTGCTGTTGTGAAGTGAGGCGTTAATGCAGGATCCTTTAATAATCTCTCACAACTCAACTGAAAGCAGCCGGAACGTGCATCTTTGAGAGGGGCTTTCTGCACCGTCAGGTCTGGAAACGGGAGGGAGTGAGAGACACTGTGTAGAGTTTGAGTGTGTACAGAACTATACAGAGAAACCAGCCAATTTAACAGGGCTGTGACACACTGCATTTTGTTAATAGTATAGTATTAGGAAGTGCCTCGTATCGAGGATGACTTGTTTCCACACTAAAAAGGGATGAGTTTACAGGTGTTTCGATGAGGGACCTGACAATCTCGGTCCAGAACTACATCCTGAAGGGTGGAAGATGCCTGTGGGATGATTGTTTTAACGTGGGGTGGTCGTTGCACAGCAGCCACCACACGGGCTTGACAGAGCTAGGTCTTGGTCCAGTTGCAAGGATTACCCAAGAGGACCAGAGACCAAGCTCTGCTGCATGGACGTAGTGTGTACACATGCGCCGACTATCCATAGATCGCAGTGTGGGCTGGCCCGTGCTGTCCTTGGGCCCTCGCCTCTTCTGAGCCCCGATCACGATTCTCCTTGGCACCGATCTCTCACCGCTCCTCCGTCACGATCAAAAATGGAGCAGTCGGAAGCAGGACAACAATTAGTCTCTCTTATCTTGGAGACATCAAATATCAACTCTGTTATTTGAAATATCAAAATATTAAACTCCAGCCTAGTTGAAGGGTTATTAACATCAGCAGAAACAAGCACCAACTTTGTTAATATTGAAGCATTAATGTCAATTATTCCATTTTTTCTAATATTTAATTGAACAATGTTCAAAATGTTTCCTCCTGGTTTCAAACCGGGGACTGCTTGCGTGTTAGGCAAACGTGATAACCACTACACTACAGAAACACTGCGATTGAAACAGTACTACGAACATAACCAGAGCTTTAACCTACACAGCTGGCCGATACTTCAGGAGCTGGTTTTACGAGAATAGAATGACGGTGCTATATTTAGGAGGGCTGTGAGTGTTACAGGAATTGATCTCGTGTTTCCCAGACTTTACACATAGGAACAGGAGCGAGTGGTTAGGATCTGGGATTCATGGCTTCAAAGGGCGGTGGAGACAGACTCAATCTTATCTTTCAGACGGGAGTTGGATAAGTGTCTGAAGTAAAAACAATTGCAGGGCTCCGGGTAAAGGGCGGGGGAGTGGGACTCGCTGAGAGTCGGTACGGTCTCGACGGGCCGAATGGTCTTCCGTGCTGTAACCATCCCATGATTCGATAAGTTAGTGGCACATTTCATAGTGTGGGTGGAAGCAGAACATTGCAAAGGGACATGGATTGACTCGGCAAAACGAGAGGCATCTGATTCAGGAGATTCACGGGGCAGGGAAATTCGGGAGTTTAATGACTTTGAAAGGAACATTTTTGTTTTGTGCCGTTTCGGTCAGAGAAATGTTTGTGAAAGGAAACTTTTGCAGAAAGGGATGCAGCATTTAACCTTCTGCCTTAACACTTCTTTCTGGGTGTCAGGTCACATTTCGTTTCAATGTTGCTCTTCCAGAATTGCGACAAGAACATAAGAGCATAAGAATTAGGAACAGGAGTGGGCCATCTAGCCCCTCGAGCCTGCTCCAACTTCCCCAACATCGGGAACAATCTACCCGCATCTAACCAGTCCTGTCCCATCAGAATCTTGTATGTTTCGATGAGATCCCCTCTCATCCTTCTCAACCCCAATGTATAAATGCCCAGTTGATCCAGTCTCTCCTCATATGTCAGTCCAGCCATCCAGGGAATCAGTCTGGTGAACCTTCGCAGCATTCCCTCAATAGAAAGAACGTCCTTCCTCAGATTAGGAGACCAAAATTGAAAACAATATTCCAGGTGGGGCCTTACCAAGGCCCTGTACAACTGCACTAAGACCTCACTGCTCCTATACTCAAATCCCCTAGCTATGAAGGCCAAACTACCATTTACCTTTTTCCTGCCTGCTGTACCTGTATGCCAACTTTCAGTGACTGATGAACCATGACACCCAGGTCTCGTTGCACCTCCCCTTTTCCTAATCTGCCACCATTCAGATAATATTCTGTCTTCACGTTTTTGCCCTCAAAGTGGATAACCTCACATTTTTCGACATTATTCTGTACCTGCCATGAATTTGCCCACTCACCTAACCTGTCTAAGTCAGCCTGCAGTCTCTTAGCGTCCCCCTCACAGCTCACACCGCCACCCAGTTTAGTGTCATCTGCAAACATGGAGATATTACACTCAATTCCTTCATCCAAATCATTGATGTACATTGTAAAGAGCTGTGGTCCCAGCACTGAGCCCTGCGGCACTCCACTAGTCACTGCCTGCCATTTTGAAAAGGACCCTTTCATCACGACTCTCTGCTTCCTGTCTGCCAACCAGTTCTCTATCCACGTCAGTATATTACCCCCAATACCATGTGCTTTGATTTTGCACACCAATCTCTTGTGTGGACCCTTGTCAAAAGCCTTTTGAAAGTCCAAATACACCACATCCACTGGTTCTCCCTTGTCCACTCTACTAGTTACATCCTCAAAAATTCCAGAAGATTTGTCAAGCATAAATCCATCCATTTCATAAATCCATGCTGACTTGGACCGATCCTGTCACTGCTTTCCAAATGCACTGCTGTTTCATCCTTAATAATTGATTCCAACATTTTCCCCATGACTGATGTCAGGCTAACCGGTCTATAATTAATCGCTTTCTCTCTCCCTCCCTTATTAAAAAGTGATTTTAAATTAGCTAACCTCCAGTCCATAGGAACTGATCCCGAGTCAATAGACTGTTGGAAAATGATCACCAATGCATCCACCATTTCTAGGCCGACTTCCTTAAGTACTCTTGGATGTAGAATATCAGGCCCCGGGGATTTATCATCCTTCAATTTCCCACCTCATAAGGATATCCTTCAGTGCTCCTTTTTACTAGACCCTCGGTCCCCTAGTACTTTTGGAAGGTTATTCGTGTCTTCCTTCGTGAAGACGGAACTGAAATATGTGTTCAATTGGTCTGCCATTTCTTTGTTCCCCATTATAAATTCACCTGAATCCGACTGCAAGGGACCTAAAGTTGTCTTCACTAATCTTTTTCTCTTCACATATTTACAGATCCTTTTGCAGTCAGTTTTTATGTTCCAAGCAAGCTTCCTCTCATAATCCATTTTCCCCCTCCTAATGAAACCCTTAGTCCTCCTCTGTTGAATTCTAAATTTCTCCCAGTCCTCAGGATTGTTCCTTTTTCTGGCCAATTTATCTGCCTCTTTCTTGGTTTTAACACTATCCTTAATTTCCCTTGTTAGCCACGGTTGAGCAACGTTCTCCGTTCTATTTTTACTCCAGACAGGAATGTGCAATTGTTGAAGTCACCCGTGTGATCTTTTAATGTTTGCCATTGCCTATTGTCGAAATCTCGACCTCAGAAAAGAATGACTCCGACACTTACAGCTCCGATGGAAGTTTCCCTTTTAATTTACTTGCTCGCAAGGGGTAGGTTTCACTCAGTCAAGGGCCAAATGAAACCTCCGCAATGGTACAGCTTCACAAGATATTTATACAGTAAAACCCAAGTTCTGGCCTCTCCCTGTGTATTGCTCTGTCTCACAGTCAGTGAATACAGATAAAGAGTTAATTATTATATCCTGGTCCTGAAATGGTATCCAGATATTTCCTTTTGTCAGGGTTATCAGAAAGCCAAACGGCCATTACTCCATGAGTCATAGGTAATGCGCTATCACCTGTCTTGTATTGTATCAGGATTATCCAATTTCCTGGTCAGTTTACCTGTTTGCTTCAAATGGATGAGGTAAAGGAAAGAGATAATGGCTAGAAGATAAGGGTGGGGTGACATGGAACTCCTGTAGTGTAGACAATAGGAGAGCACCATGGGGGGTTACTTGTCTCAGCATGACTTGTCTCCTAGCTGTCTGATAACCATCAGCCATCTAACAGCAGGTTTAGCTGTTCATAATAAGCTGGCTGCTAAAATGCAGAAAGTTCTGGAAGGGCCAGGACTCCATTTTAATCAAAAGGCACACAAATACCGTATGGTATCAGCTTAGATAAAAATACATTTCCACATTCCCCCATTTTGTCCTTCACAAGGACAACTCAATCCATTCTGATCTTGTACAGTCTCTCCATTTATTTTAGTTTCATTACTCACTAGGCATATTATACCCTCAGGATTTCCTATTCTGGGAGTAATGCTTAGGAAGGGAGGCTGATAGTTATTATCATAATTGGGCTGGTACCATCCCTGGAAGGCTGTAATTTTATACCCTGCCGACCTCCATTCTGTTTGCTCCTTTGTTTCTGGCCCCTTAGTTAGTTTTGTCCTGTTTTGCACTGTCAACCATTCTAGCATTTCTGATTCGTTAAAGGGGACAGATCTCAGGGGAATACCCCCCCTGGAGTGGACAGGTACATGGGAACATATCCAGCAACTCGACAAGTTTCTTTCTTGAGCATACCTATGACTCAGTGCCATAAATACGTTTACGTGCAATTCCCTTCGGTGGTGGGTCTGTACCCCTGGTGTAATCAATAATGCGAAGTAAAACCCTGTCAAGCCCAGCACCATCAGTCCCCATAGTCCATACAGTTCTTTATTCAGTCTTCCTTTTTCTGTTCCTCTGATTCCTTCCTCCCTTCCTCCTGGTCGGGTGCCCGTTTGCAATGGGATGCGTGGATCCATGTTGGTCTTTCCTTTACCTTGATTGCAGTATTGGTCGCCAGCAAGACCTGGTATGGTCCTTCGAATCTTGGCTGTAGATTGCTTTTCCTTTTAAAAATCTTGATGTAAAGGAATTCCCCTGGCTCCAGGTTATGACACTTCCCTTCCGCTGGCTTGACTTGGGCTTCCTTTACCTGTGAATGAAAGCTGGAAATACATTTGGTTAGTGCAATACAATAATTCAACATATTTTCCTCCATTTTGTGGATGTCCATCTGTTTTGCAGTAAAAGGTGCTGTAAAAGGTAGTCGTTGGGGACGTCCCATAACTATCTCATGCGGTGACAGGCCTGTTGTTCTGTTGGTTGCAGATCGCATTACCATCAAAGCTAAGGGCAGCAGTTCTGTCCATTTCAGTCCAGTGTCATTGCATAGTTTTTCCAGCTTATCTTTAAGCATTCCATTATATCTTTCAACAAGTCCAGCTGATTGTGGATGATAACTGCAATGAAAACGTTGATTAATCTGTAAAGCTTTACACATTTCTCTTATGACAGTTCCCGTGAAATGTGACCCGTTATCACTGGAAAGCTTAGCAGGGGTTCCGAAGCGCGGTACAATTTCTTTTAACAAACATTTAGCAACAGTAGTGGCATCGGCCTTTTTACATGGAAAGGCTTCAATCCATCTAGAGAACACATCTACAATAACTAATACATACTTGGATCCCATACACATAGGTAATTCAATAAAATCCATTTGTAAATGTACAAAAGGCCCGACTGGATTTGGGTGGGAGGCAGATTCTACTTTTTCCGTCTTACCCGGATTCATTGTCTGACAGGTAACACAATTTTCACAGATTTGTTTTGCAATTGCCGAAATACCTGGTGCATACCAAGTTGCCAAAATATAATCTGCCAATCCCCCTTTGCCTGCATGTGTGAATGTATGAACACATCGGGCAATCCATGGAAGTAAGGATCTAGGGGCCACCACGCGGCCGTCATGGTGAACCCATATTCCTTCTGGATTTTTATAACATTGATCCTTCGTCCAGGTCACCACCTCCTCCGTACTGGCCTGTGTCTGAAAGGCCAGCACGTCATTAATAGTGGGTGGCAGGTCTGAGCAATTATTTTTACTCAGTGGGAACAATGACACCTGCATCCCCCCTTTCGACAGAGCTGCTGACTTAGCTGCATTATCAGCTCTGGCATTCCCAAGTGCCACCTCATTCGACTGGCCTGTATGTGCCTGGCATTTGAAAATGGCAAGTTTTAAGGGGCATTAAATGGCTCGCAGGAGATTTTCCACTTGTTCTGCATTTTTGATTGTCTGAGCCTGTTGCATAGCATAATAAGCTGCTGCCAACGAAGGAAGACATCCCGATAGTCCGCGTGCCACTGGGTCTAGTTGGGTACTGAAATGCCTGTCCCCACGTAACTGAGTCAAAACAGATTGTGCAAAACCCGACTTGTGATGCACAAATAAGTTGAATAGCTTAGTGTAATCTGGTAATCCCAAGGCTGGTGCTGAAGTGAGGGACTGCTTAAGGTTCTGGAAAGCATTCCGGGATACTTCATTCCACATCCTTTAAGCATTGTGAGAATATAGTAGATTCATTCACAGCTCGTAGGTCATGGACAAACCTCCATTTGTGTGGGCTTCTGAACTGGACAAATCTGTGTGTTACACGGACTTCTCATTTATGCTTATAGTGATTCACAGATCACAGAATGTAAAGTACTTGTTTTCTAATCTTATTAAAAGGCTTCCAAACCCAAGATTTTTCCAATACACCCAAAATGTTGATCAAGAGATCACCTGAAATATCTCAAAATCCCAATTCAATTATTGTACTGCCACTCTTTATGCAAAAAAATCCTCCTACTGAGTTAGAAGCTTTTGTACCAAGATTTTACACCAAGGACAATGAGAGTGTACTCCCCAGCCTGCACCTCGAGAGACCCACAAAGGCTTTTTTAAAAAAAAGGCATTACAACTTTTAACCACCGGGACCATGTCTCAACAAACCTATCCTTTGTGCATTTCCTAGCTCCGTAACCTCTCATCCGAATAAATCCACACCTGCGCTTCTAACTTAAAATGTCTTAAACTTCCAACATACAGGACAACACTATGAAGGGTTAAAAAACTTCACTTTGTTTGAAAAAGTGGGTGGAGCTAAAACAAACAGGCTGTTCCACAATCTTTCCAAACAGGTTTCCAGACACAAGGAAAAAAAAGACAGAAGCACTCTCATTCAAAGACAAGACATTCACGCACTCTCATTCAAAGACAAGACATTCACAAGTCTCTCTCCATTCAATAAAGCTTTTTCTTTTACTAGCTTCATTTTTTTTTTTTTAATCCATAAGTCACTATCAGGTTCTCTTTTTTTTTTACATTTGATTTACTTCCTCTGTTAATTTTACATGGGCTTGAAGAAACGGAACCCAGGCCTTTTCTATTACTTTCCTTTTTTTTTTTACCTGGATCTCTGTTTATAAGACATTCCTCTAGACACGTTGTTCTCTCTAAATTAATTGAACCATCGAGTGGAAATGGCCTGTTTTCACCCTTAGTCCACTTTACTGGTTTTTGTTTCTTTGGTCAATTGAAGTCTGACCACAATTCTGGAGCATAAAATGGGCTGGGGTCCCTTTTGGTGGTGGTTTACTTGCTCCAGCCCCCATTCTGGATGATTTAAGATTTTACCACAGTTTCTGATCTCACAATCCTTTCGGCCAACCGAGTTCTCTACGCCCACTTCTCCTGGCCGTTACGTGGCCTGAAAAGGCTCTTAATTCGGGCTCAGTCTGGGTGTGTGAGATATGTTGGCACGAACCAATCGTAGTTGATCAATCAGTTACTGTTTCTTTTCTTAATCAATCCTTGTGTTTTTTTTTTCCGAATCACAATTTTCCCTAGTGACTCTTCCCGTTTCTCTAATGGCAATGACTCACAAAGGTATTGCACACAACAGTAATACAAGGACAACAAACAATATTCCCGTGAGTACACAAATCATAACCTCTAAACAAATTCTCAGTCTGCGTTGTACGCCACCAAAGACCGAGTCCTTAACTTATCCTAATAACAGCTGATAAAACTTAAGGTTCCGTACCCAAACTCTTTGATCGATTGCGCTCTTTTTTTTTTAATAGTCTTATCACATAAGAACCCCTTCCGAATTAAAAACAATAAAAATCTTATCACATAAGAACCTTCGATCGATTATTAGCGCTTTCTTTTTTCTTTTCTTTTAATAGTCTTATCACATAAGAACCCCTTCCGAATTAAAAACAATAAAAATCTTATCATATAAGAACCTGGAACCCTTTTCGATCGACTAGCGCTTCCTTACCTACTGAAACCTTCCCCGGGCTGTCTCGAGATTTTTTTCAGAACCTGTTCTCTTCTGCTGGTGAGCTGAGAAAGAAATGGTTATAAAAAAAATACCTTTAACTTTTGAATGCCGAGTCTTGTAGATGCAGTACCTCAGCTGTGGACAACAGATTACATCTGCGATTCAACAGTGAAGAAACCTCTTGTGAGCAAAGGCTCACCTTGTTTGGCCACCGAAGCCTTTCACTGGAGAGGCACTATGCCTGTATCCGTTTTACTCACAGAACAGAGAGTATGCATCTCGGTGGAACCTCCAATAACTGTCGAAATCTCGACCTCAGAAAAGAATGACTCCGACACTTACAGCTCCGATGGAAGTTTCCCTTTTAATTTACTTGCTCGCAAGGGGTAGGTTTCACTCAGTCAAGGGCCAAATGAAACCTCCGCAATGGTACAGCTTCACAAGATATTTATACAGTAAAACCCAAGTTCTGGCCTCTCCCTGTGTATTGCTCTGTCTCACAGTCAGTGAATACAGATAAAGAGTTAATTACTATATCCTGGTCCTGAAATGGTATCCAGATATTTCCTTTTGTCAGGGTTATCAGAAAGCCAAACGGCCATTACTCCATGAGTCATAGGTAATGGGCTATCACCTGTCTTGTATTGTATCAGGATTATCCAATTTCCTGGTCAGTTTACCTGTTTGCTTCAAATGGATGAGGTAAAGGAAAGAGATAATGGCTAGAAGATAAGGGTGGGGTGACATGGAACTCCTGTAGTGTAGACAATAGGAGAGCACCATGGGGGGTTACTTGTCTCAGCATGACTTGTCTCCTAGCTGTATGATAACCATCAGCCATCTAACAGCAGGTTTAGCTGTTCATAATAAGCTGGCTGCTAAAATGCAGAAAGTTCTGGAAGGGCCACGACTCCATTTTAATCAAAAGGCACACAAATACCGTATGGTATCAGCTTAGATAAAAATACATTTCCACACTATCACCGTCAAACCTTTAAGTATCCTTGGCCAGTCTATTCTTGCGAATTCACACCTCATACCGTCAAAGTTACCTTTCCTTAAGTTCAGGACCCAAGTTTCTGAATTAACTGTGACACTCTCCATCTTAATGAAGAATTCTACCATATTATGTTACTCGTCCCCAAGGGGCCTCGCACAACAAGACTGCTAATTAGTCCCTTCTCATTACACATCAACCCGTCAAGGATGGCCAGCTCTCTTCTGGGTTGAGAAAACCATCCATAATACACTCCATGAAATCCTACTCCACCACATTACTACCATGTGGTTAGCCCAATCACGATGTAGATTAAAGTCACCCATGATAACTGCTGTACCACCACTGCACACATCCCTTCTCTCTTGTTTGATGCTGTCCCCAACCTTACCACTTCTAACCAGTGAGACTGACTTTGCAGCAAGGGTCTGGTTATTGTGAAACAGCAATTGCTAAAAGAACAGTGAACCCGACATGATTTCAACACGCAACTCTTTGATTGAGTGTCAGACGCACTACCGTTGCACCACAAGGTCCACACAGTAGTTAAGGGATGTTCCTCTATATGAAGGTTCTGCAATACAAGGGGTTTTAAAATCCCCGCCCATTCCCACCAGGTATCACAAGCAGCTCTCACCTGACAGTCACCGGAAGGTTTGTTCGAAAACCTTTCTCTTGCTTTCACAGGAAAGCATCACTAATTAACCCCTCACCATCTTTTACACAATCAAACAAATGCTAACTCAGGGACACTCCATACTTCAATCATTTGGCCTGTGCTTTGGTGAGCGGGCAGGGAAGTGGACCTGAGTCCATGATCAGATCAGCCATGATCGTATTAAATGGCGGAGCAGGATCGATGGGCCGTATGGCCCACTCCTGCTCCTATTTCTTATGTTCTTATGTTGTTATGCATGTTAACCCATTTTACTCACTGTATTTTAGCTTTCTGTTCCAAAGTGTTCATTGCCGATGACACCAGGAATCTGGGGCAACTTTTATCAAATTTATCAGCACCGATTATTCCTACCGTGCACACAAAATACAATCAGTAGTGAAGATAAAATCCCACCGTATGTATTTTCAGATTCAACACAGTAGCATTTCAAATAAAGTGAAAGAATTTTACACTGAAAAGATTTGCAAGTGTTACTTGTATTTGTATCTTTAATTAAACTTTGTGGCGTCTGACTCCCGTTCATGCCACTGCTGAATAAGAAAGGAGGGTTTGACATTGATTAGACTGCACTGCACCTGATATTTGTCAGCTCATCCTTTATATTCAGTGGTTTATCGCCCTTTGATGGGCTGCAGTGTAGCGGATATCACGTTGGCCTAACACGCAAAAGGTCCCCGGAGGATCCGTTTTCTCGTTTTCTCTCACTCAAAATTATCTATTTATTGATGAAATAAAGAGCAATTAATGAATAAGGGAGCCCTATTGCAAGGAGAATAAATAGCAAATAAAAACAGCAAATGCTGGAAATCTCAGCAGGTCAGGCAGCATTTGCAGGGAGACGAAACTCGCCTCCGATTGTTCATCCACAGCAAGTTTAAACATAATGTTGCTGCTTGGGATTGAACCAAGGACCTTCGGCGTGTAAAGCAAACGTGATAACCACTACACTATGGAAACCTTTTGTACAACAGCCCCCACAGCGAGGAGCTGACCAGTGAGCTCCCTCTGTGCTGATCCGGAATGTGTTGGCTCACCTTAAACAACTTCTGTCCCAAACTGAAAGTTTTCGATCCTTCTCCTCAGCTGCCCTTTACAGAAATGTCACGGATCACCCAGCCACCGTGTTCACTTCCTCACAGTGGGGCCACAGAGGCTCCTACCATCTCCCCGCGATCAGCGAACTCACCCAGTTTACAAAATTAAACCCCGAACACGTGCCTGGCAAAGGGCAGGAGAAGCCAGATAGTCTGTAAGCTCGGTCTATCACAGAAAGTATTGGTATTCATGGTGATTACAGCAATTATTAATCGTCTCACAGACCTCAATTATTTTTTGCAATAAATTGATCGAGGATTGAAACCAGGTTAGTGCACCGGGTCTTAACCCCTTGACCACCAGGGAACAGTTACGATACATGTCGATATGTTTATATATATTTATATATGAACCTGAATGTCAATGGCTACTTACCTAGAATTCGTGGCGCCCACGGTAGTGCGTCTAACTTTGAGTGAGAGAAACGGTTCCATGTGACACCTGTCTTGTGTTCTACATGGTTACTGCTTGTACTATTACAAGGTGTGCCATCAGAGGGCACTGCAGTGGGAGACTTGTAGCTTACCTGCACAGGTGTGCCTGGCCTAGTATAAAAGGCAGGCCACCAGGTGTGATCCTCACTCTATGGTTATTAACAAAGGACTCAGCTCACTGCAGTTCAAGCACGACACATTGTCTCTGGAGTCATTATCAGAGCATTTGAAGGTATAACAAGGGAGCCCAAAGCCTCACAAACTGGAAATTCTACCAGAGCGTCGAAGTCATGCTGTAGGTGGCTGGGACAACACATTGCTCAAAGTTGTCCACACGTAAAGGCAGAGTGTTTTTTCTACAGAAAGACTGGACATCTTGCGAAGGCATGCCGACTGAAGGGTATTCACAGTATTCAGCCTCGGGGAGTTCTTCGTTTCACAACAATTGGCGATGAGTAACAGAATACAAATCTTCACACAACCATGGCTGCTGTTGGAATATTAGAGAGATTCATAGAGAGTTAAATAAATGAGGGCAGCAGACGGATCTCTGCATGACACAGGAGAAAATGGGAGAGAGACCTTGAAGCAAAGGGATATGGATTGAGTCGGCAAAACGAGAGGCATCTGATTCCGGAGATTCGCGGGGCACGGAATTTCGGGAGTTTAATGATTTTGAAAGGAACATTTTTGTTTTGTTCAGAGAAATGTTTGTGAAAGGAATTTTTTGCAGAAAGTGATGCAGCATTTGACCTTCTGCCTTAACACTTCTTTCTGGGTGTCAGGATCACATTTCGTTTCAATGTTATTCTTCCAGAATTAATATTTCCTTTGCTGTTTGGCAATAACCAGACCCTTGCTCCAAGGTCTGTCTCACTATTTCCCCGGTGTCAGGCAGAGATACGCCTGCTGCCCTCATTTATTTCATGTGACAGGACACAAAAGTTCAAAATCAACCTGCAGGTGGCCACACACAGCACTGAATCGGCAGGATGGCCTGACTATTATCCCTACCACAGTGGATAACCTCATATTTCCCACATTATACTCCATCTGACAAATTACTGCCCAGCCACTGAGCCTATCGATATCGCTTTGCAGATTGTTTGTGTCCTCCTCACAACTTGCTTTCCCACCGATCTTTGGATCATCTTGGCTACATTAACAACATGCAGAGCACAGAACCAATCATTGACCGACTGACTTTCCCTCAGTTAGCATTTCTTTCATTGTGCAAAAGAAGATTATCGATTCATTAACGATGTTATACCATGAAAGCAAAATAAAAGTTAAACGAAAATAATTTGCACACTTGAAAGGAATATTTTTGTTTGGTGCAGTTCCGGTCAGATAAATGTTGTGAAAGGAACTTTTTGCAGAGAGAGGGATTGAGTATTTCAGCTTGTTGCTGAACACTTCTCTCTGGGCATAGAACTAGGCACCAGTTTCTGTATTGTAGCGGTTATCACATTCGCCTCACATGCCAAAAGTCCCTGGTTCAAGCCCAGGCGGCAACATTATTTCTGAAACAAAAAACTGGTTTTAAATGTTCATTGTGCATGTGACAATAGCCTCCTTCCGTGCTGTCAACTTCTCGGCCTTCAAACCCATCAATTTCCCGAAAACAATGTCCTGCCGAATAAGGCTATCCTTCAGTTCCTCCTCACCAGACCCATTGTCCCCGAGTACATTCGGAACGTTATTTGTGCATTCCTTCGTGAAGACAGAACCGAAGTACTTGTTCAATAGGTCTGCCATTTCTTTGTTCCCCATTATAAATTCAACGAATCCGAATGCAAGCGACATACATTTGCCTTTACTAATCTTTTTCTCTTCACATTTCTTGAGAAGCTTTTGCAATCAGTTTTTATGTACCTGCAAGCTTCCTCTCGTAATCTATGTTCCCCCCCCTCAATTAAATCATTCGTCCTCCTCTGTTGAATACTAAATTTCTCCCAGTCCTCAGGTTTGGATCTTTTTCTAGCCAATTTATATTCCTCTTCCTTGGCTTTAACACTATCCTTAATTTTCCTTGTTAGCCATGGTTGAGCCACCTTCCCCGTTTCATTTTTACTCGAGACAGAGATTACAATTGCTGAAGTTCATCCATGTGATCTTTAAATGTTTGACATTGCTTATCCACCATCAACATTTTAAGTATCCTTCGGAAGTCTATTCTAGCCAATTCACGCCTCATACCGTCGAAGTTACCTTTCCTTAAGTTCTGCACCCTAGTTTCCGAATTAATTGTGTCACTCTCCATATTATTAATGAAATCTACCATATTATGGTCACACTTCCCCAAGGGGCCTCGCATAAAAAAATTGCGAAATAGTCCCTTCTCATTACACATCACATTATGATGGTCAGCTCTCCAGTTGGTTCCGAGACATATTGGTCTAGAAACAATCCCTAATACACTTTAGGATATTCTCTACCACTGCATTGCTACCAGTGTGGTTAGCCCAATCAACATGTAGATTAAAGTCGCCCATGATAACTGATGTACCTTTATTACACACACCGCTTATTTCTTGTTTGATGCTGTCCCCAACATCACTATTACTGTTTGGTGGTCCTATTAACGTTTTCTGCCCTTTAGAATAACGCAGCTCCACCCATAACTATTCCACATCATCCAGACCAATGTCCCTACTTACTAAAGCATTAATGACCTCTTTAATCAGCAACGCCACCCCGCCTCCTTTTCCTCTCTCCTATCCTTCAACATGTTGAATACCCCTGGCTGTTGCGTTCCCAACCTTGGTCAACCTGGAGCCATGTCTCTTTGATGCAAAATACATCATATCCATTCTCACAGAGCTTTCAGGCTTGTATTTTCAACACACTTTGCCTCTTCAGGATGTTTCTGTTATGCGGCCCTTTTTGTTGTTTGCCTTGGGTTTATCTGCCCTCCACCCATACTATTCCCCTTTCTATCTTTTGCTTCTGCCTCCATTTTACTTCCCTCTCTCTCCCTGCATAGGTTCCCATCCCCCATGATGGTAGCTTAAATCCTCCCCAACATCACTAACAAACACTCTCCCGATTACATTGGTTCCGGTCCTGCCCATGTGCAGACCATCCGGTTTGTACTGGTCCCACCTCCCACAGAACCGGTTAGCATGTCCAAGGAATTTGAATCCCTCCCTCTTGCACCACTTCTCAAGCCACGTATTCATCTGAGCTATCCTGCAATTCCTCCTCTGACTAGCACGTGGCACTGCTACCATTCTTGAGATTACTACCTTTGAGATCCTAGCTTTTAATTTAGCTCCTAGCTCCCGAAATTCGTCTCGTAGGACCTCATCCCGTTTTTTACCTACATCGTTGGTACCTACAGCACCACGACAATTGGCTGTTCACCCTCCATTTTCAGAATTTCCTGCACCCACTCCGAGACATTCTTCACTGTTTCACCAGGGAGGCAACATACCATCCCAGCGTCTCGGTTGCGGCTGCAGAAACGCCTAGCTATTCCCCTTACAATCGAATCCCCTCTCACTATAACTTTCCCACTGATTTTCCTGCCCTCCTGTGCAGCAGATGCTCCCACGGCGCCTTGACCTTGGCTGCTGTTGCTCCCACCTGATGAGTCATCCCCCTCAAAAGTACCCAAAATGGTGTATCTGTTTTGCAGGTGGCAGGACGCATGGGACCCCTAGACTACCTTCCTTGCACTGCTCTCGCCAGTGTGAACTCGCTGATGCACCATCAAGCGGGAGGGATGGGTGGATCCATTGTCATACACGGTACATTTAACAGCATATGGACATAAGAACATAGGAAAGAGGAGCAGGAGCAAGCCACACTGCCCTTCGAGCCTGCTCCACCATTTAATACGACCAAGCCTGATCTGATCACGGATTAATGTCAACATCCCTGCCTGTTCCACATAACCCGTTATCCCCACATCTGTTAATAAACTGTCTATTTCTGTCTTAATTTCATTCAATGACCCACCTTCCACAGCGCTCTGAGGCAGCGAATTTAACACCTCTACAAAGCTTTGAAAGAAGAAATTCCTCCTCATATCAGGTTTAAATGGCCGTTGCAACTCCCCTTTTCCTAATCTGCCGCCATTCAGAATATTATCTGAATGATAGCAGATTAGGAAAATGGGAGGTGCAACAAGACTTGGGTGCCATGGTACATCAATCATTGAAAGGTGGCATGCAGGTACAGCAGGCGGTGAAGAAGTCAAATTGGTTGTTGACCTTCATAGCGAGGGGATTTGAATATAGTAGCAGGGAGGTCTTACTGCAGTTGTACAGGGCCTCAGTGAGGCCTCACCTGGAATGTTGTGTTCAATATTGGTCTCCTAACCTGAGCAAGGACGTTCTTGCTATTGACAGAGTGCAGCGAAGGTTTACCAGACTGATTCCCGGGATGGCACGACAGACATATGAGGAGAGACTGGAGCGACTGGGACTGTATTCACTGGAGTTCAGAAGGATGCGAAGGGATCTCATAGAAACAAATAAAATTCTGTCCGGACTCGACAGATGAGATGCAGGAAAAATATTCCCGATGTTGTAGAAGTCCAGAACCAGCGGATAGTCTTAGGATAAGGGGTAGGCCATTTAGGACTGAGATGAGGAGAAACGTCTTCACTCAGGGAGTTCTTAACCTGTGGAATTCCCTACTGCAGATATTTGTTAATGCCAGTTAATTGGATATAGTCAAGAGGAAGTTAGATATGGCCCTTACAGCTAAATGGATGAAGGGTTATGGAGAGAAAGGTGCAAATGGTACTGAGGTGAATGATCAGCCATGATCTTATTGAATGGTTGTGCAGGTTCGAAGGGCCGAATGGCCTACTCCTGCAACTATTTTATATGATTCTTTGTTTTTAATGTCCCCTTATTTTAAGATTTAACTTGTTTCTCTCCGCTGTGAATCCACTGCTTTTGCATGGGGTTCGTGGACTGAGTGAATCCCTTCGCACGCCCGTGGCAGGTAAACAATCTCTCTCCAGTGTGAACTCTTTGGTGTTTCAGCAGGTGGAACGAGTGCGTAAATGACATTCCACAGTCAGAGCCTCTGAGTGGTAGCTCTCGTCAGTGTGAACTATCACGTGCTTCTGCACGCCGGATGATTTATTGATTTGCTTCCCACACACGGCACCGAACTACCTCCCTTTGATGTGAACACGCTGATTATTTTCCAAATATCACTATGACCAACCTAACGTTTTTGGACTTCACAATAACTTGCCTAAATTATTGCTCCTCGATTTCGCTCCCAACGCATCATTTGTTGGCGTGGAAGTAAGCCCTCTTCATGCTTGACCAATCTTCAAGAATCTTTTGAGGATTTAACGAGTAGAGTGGACAAGGCGTAACCAGTGCTTGTGGTGTCTTTCAAAAAAACGTTGGACAAAGGCCCACACAAGAGATGGTTGTGCAACATTAATGCACATGGTATTGCTGGTAATATTTTGACGTGGATAGAGATCTGTTTGGCAGACAGGAAGCAGAGATTCGGGATGAACGGGTCCTTTTCAGAATGGCAGGCAGTGACCAGTTGGGTGCAGATGGGCTCAGTGCTGGGACCCCAGCAATTTACAATTTACATCGATGATTTAGGTGAAGGAATTGTGTGTAATATCTCCCAGTTTGAAGATGATACTAAGCTGGGTGGCGGTATGAGCTGTGAGGATTATGCTAACAGGCTGCAGGGTGAGTTGGACATGTTCGGTGTTTCGGCAAATGCATGACAAATGAGGTATAATGTGGATAATTGTGAATTTATCAATTTTGATGGCGAAAACGTGAAGGCAGAATATTATCTGAATGGTGGCTGATTACGAAAAGGGGAGGCGCAACGAGACCTGGGAGTCATGGTGCATCTGTTATTGAAAGTTGGCAAGTGGTGAACAAGACAAATTGCATGTTCGCGTTCATAGCTATTGGATTTGAGTATTGGAGCAGGCAGGTCTTACTGCAGTTGTACAGGGCCTTGGTGAGGCATCACCTGGATTATCATGATCAGTTTTAGTGTCCGAATATGAGGAAAGACCGTCTTGCTATTGAGAGAGTGCAGCGAAGTTTCACCAGACTGATTCCCGGGATGCATGGCTGGCATATGAGAAGAGATTGGATCCACTGGGCCTGTATTCACTGGAGTTTAAATGAATGAGAGTGGACATCTTCGAAACATATAAAATTCTGACGGGACTCGACAGTTTAGATGCAGAAAGAATGTTCCCAATGTTGGGGAAGTCCAAAGCTACTGGTCACAGTCTAAGGATAATGCGTAAGAAATTTAGGACCGAGATAAGGAGAAAACTTTTCATTCAGAGTTGTGACCTGTGGAATTCACTGCCACAGAGAGTTATTGACGCCAATTCGTTAAATATATTCAAAATATGGCCCTCACGGATGGATCAATGGGTATGGAGAGCAATTAGGAAAGGGCTACTGATGTGAATGATCAGTCATGATCTTATTGAATGGTGGTGCAGGCTCGAAATGCCGAATGGCCTACTCCTGCACCTATTCTCTATGTTTCTATGTTTCTATATTTCGTGGGACTGCCGATTATGCTGATGGTGATTCACCCGGACTGTAGGCCCCTCATAGGGAGACCGTTGTAGACAGTGCGTGAGTGAGAGCATTATTATTCACGCGAATCACTGGCCACGCCGGCGAGAGCAGCTTGCTCACAATATCAGGAAACAGGGAGTCTGATGCAGGAACATTTCTGCGTCTTCTCATTGCTTAATTAATTTCAGAATCAGTGTGAAGGGATATTTCCCTACATTCTTCAACTGCTGTCTGAACTTAGTCTGGGTCACGGCATAAATTCCCGTGTTTGTGCAGCAACTCAGCAGCTGCAGCATTATTCCAACGTCCATTACATAAAAAGGTATATATACAGAATCATACCCCAAAAAGTACATCTGGGTCCATATAGAATTCACCATAAACACCGCCCACAACAGGATGAAATTGCCGGAGATAACAACCAGTAAAATGATGGAATTCCTGTGGCTCGCCATCTCTGGGTCAATGGGACACTCCCCACTGCTTGCACCCAGGAGTTGCCTGCGGGCTCTGCTGGCCAATATAATATGCCTGGCGGTGACAGTATTGAGCAGCAGAATCAGAGCAAATGGGATACATGGGGTGAGAATAGAATGAAGGAATATGATCGCTGCCCAGACCGCTGAATTCAGAACATCATCTGTTATAAAGCAAAACCAGGGCATGTTTTCAAGTATATAGAAACGTGTCAACATAAAATACCAGAACATGTTCTTGAACCCGCTCAGCAAAGTCACGGTTCCCACAACCGCAGCCGCCGTTCTCTCGGTGCAATATTTAGTTTTCAGCTACTGGCAACAAATGGCCACAAAGCGATCAAAGGTGAAACTGACGGTGAACCAGACAGAACAATCCGTGGCTGCGTGAAGTAAGACGGCGTGAATATTACACAAGTGGAAGAACCGCACGAAATTGAACTCTTTCTGGTAAAGAATCGGAATGTGCCTCAGTATCAGGTCGAGGATAATGACCAGGAGATTTGTCACTGCCATGGCCACCAGATAGCGAGTGTCACATCTGGAGAGACCGCACTTTCTCGAGGCAGTATCACAATCGTCAGGATGTTAACTGTCAGGCAGGGAAATAAACAGGTAAATTAAACATTAATTTGGGAGCAAGGAATAGACTCCAAACTAAAATAATTAACAATCATTGACAAGGTAATCACCAACTAAATTAATCTATCAGCATTAAATTAGACGACCCATCCCTCAGTCAATGAGCCGCCAAATGCTTATGTCACATCATCATCACAGGCATCCCCTCGAAATCGAGAAAGACTTGCTTCCACGCTAAAAGTGAGTTATCAGGTGACTGAACAGTCCAACATGGTAATTACAGTCTCTGTCATAGGCTGGACAGAGAGTGGTTGAAGGAAAGGGTGGGTGGGGAGTCTGGTTTGCCATACGCTCATTCCGCAGCCCTCGCTTGGTTTCTACATTTTCTTGGCGACGACTCGAGGTGATCATCGCCCTTCCGGATGCACTTTCTCCACTTAGGGTGGTCTTTGGCTAGGAACTACCATGTGTCGGTGGGGATGTTGCATTTTAATATGGAGGCTTTGAGGGTGTCCTTGAAACGAGTATTTAAAATATTTGAACACAAGTGGAAGAGATTAATTGCTGCAGCTTTTCACCTGTTGGTTTCCACTTGTGCAGAGAATATCAGACGAGAAAATATGAAAGTTTGTTCATATACTAAGAACCTAAGTTACAATCAGCTTGGGTTGTTTATCCTGCAATACAACGATTTTTGATTTAAACTATATATGAATTGCTCCCTCATTATAGAAACATAGAAAATATAGAAAATAGTTGCAGGATTAGGCCATTCGGCCCTTCGAGCCTGCACCGCCATTCAATGAGTTCATGGTTGAACATGCGACTTCAGTACCACTTTCCTGCTTTCTCGCCATACCCCTTGATCTCCCTGGTAGTAAGGACTATATTTAACTCATTTTTGGATATATTTAGTGAATTGGCCTCAACAATTTTCTGTGGTAGAGAATTCCACAGGTTCACCACACTCTGGATGAAGAAGTTTCTCCTCATCTCAGTCCTAAATGGCTTACCCCTTATCCTTAGACTGTGACCCCTGGTTCTAGACTTCACCAACATTGGGAACATTCTTCCTGCATCTAACCTGTCTAAACGCATCAGAATTTGAAACATTTCCATGAGATCCCCTCTCATTCTTCTGACTCCATTGAATAAAAGCGCTGTTGATCCAATCTTTCTTGATATGTCAGTCCCGCCATCACGGGAATCAGTCTGATGAACCTTCGCTGCACTCCCTCAATAGCAAGAATGTCCTTCCTCAAGTTTGGAGACCAAAACTGTACACAATACTCCAGGTGTGGCCTCACCAAAGCCCTGTACAACTGTAGCAATACCTCCCTGCCCCTGTACTCAAATCTCCTTGCAATGAAGGCCAACATGCCATTTGCTTTCTTAACCTTCTGCTGCACCTGCATGCAACGTTCAATGACTGATGTACCACGATACCCAGGTCTCTTTGCACCTCCCCTTTTCGAAATCTGTCACCAGTCAGATAATAGTCTCTCTCTCTGTTTTTACCACCAAAGTGGATAACCTCACATTTATCCACATTATACTTCATCTGCCATGCATTTGCCCACTCGCCTAACCTATCCAAGTTGCTCTGCAGCCTCATAGCATCCTCCTCGCATCTCACACTGGCCCCCAACTTAGTGTCATGCGCAAATTTCGAGATTCTACATTTAATCCCCTCGTCCAAATCATTAATGTACAATGTAAACAGCTGGGGCCCCAGCACAGAACCTTGCGGTACCCCACTAGGCACTGCCTGCCATTCTGAAAAGTAGCCATTTACTCCAACACTTTGCTTTCTGTCTGACAGCCAGTTCTCAATCCATGTCAGCACACTAACCCCAAACCCATGTGCTTTAACTTTGCAAATTAATCTCTTGTGTGGGACCTTGTCGAAAGCCTTCTGAAAGTCCAAACATACCACATCAACTGGTTCTCCCTTGTCCACTCGACTGGAAACATCCTCAAAAAATTCCAGAAGATTTGTCAAGCATGATTTCCCTTTCAAAAATCCATGCTGACTTGGACCTATCATGCCACCTCTTTCCAAATGCGCTGCTATGATATAAATGTGCAATAAAACCGATAACTGTAATGATATTACACTTTTACCATTGAAGAAGCAAATTAAATCCGGTGTTGATGATGCACTTCAGTTCCTCCGGCAGCCACCTCTCGTGGAAGGCAGCGAACGTTCCGGTGGACACCGCGTGCTCCATCTCCAGGGACACCTTGGCTTGAATGTATCCGCGGAAGAGAGGGAGGCAGCCGGGCTGAACGATTCTCTCGACCGCCCGCTGCCTGGCCCAGCTGATGGTCCGCTTGGCCATGCCCCGGAGCAGTCCGACGATGAGGCCTTCTGACCTCCCGCTCCACCTCCTCAAGAGGGGCCCAAAGCTCAGAAGTGTACAGCCGGCGGAAACAGATATATCCACTCTGTTTCTCGCTGAGAGACCTACTGAACTGTGACAGATCGGCATGGGACCAAATTGCAAATTCAAAATAAAGATTGGAAATAAATGAATGAAATCTGGCTGAACGAACATTTTGTTTGTGAATGTTAATGATGCTTGTAATCCTGTTCCACCCATCAGAAGCACTGCCATTAATGCAGAACTTGAGATGGTGACAAAGGAGACACTGACTGGAACTAAATGATCAGCGGATATTTACCCGCCTATAACATAGCGTGGACAGAACAGAGCGAACAGAGTTTCGCATCCTCTGTTCAACTCCAAGTGAGAACAAAAGATGAGAAATTGGCTGATAAAAGGAAGGAATTAAATAATAAAAAATGGACGGCCTCTTATATGATTTCTGAATTATTGCATCACAGAAAATAACGGTAAAACATTCACAATAAATAAATATTCATGAACCTCAGGATCTCTGAGATGATTCCAGTGATGCGATGATGCGACTTCCCAGCTAGGGCTCCCACCTCGCTCCAGGAGTTCACACTAACATCTGCCTAGATTACACTGCTCCCTCCCTCAGTCTAGATATTTAATGACAAGGTTCGCCTACATTACACTACTCCCACCTCTGTCGAGAAATTTCATTCCCAGGTTTGCCTAACTTCCAGTGCTCTCACGTCGGTCCAGGGATTTAATTCCGAGAGCCAAAAACATTACTCCGCTCCCGCCTCTGTGATTGGACCTGACTCTTATGAATGAACATTTGATCTTGGCCGCAACTCCCCTTCCGTGCCCACACCCTTAACTCCCTTCTCGTTTAAAACTCAGTCTATCTCCAGTGAATAAGATTCAATGAAGCTGCCTCCACAGCTTTCTGTCGAAGAGAATTCCAAAGATTCACGCCCCCCTGAGAGAATAAATTGCTTCTTATTTGTGATATAAATGGGCGATCCCTTATTCTGAACCTATGTCCCCTGGTTCTAGATTTCTCCCACTAGAGGAAACATCATCTCTGCGTCTACCCCATCAAGCCCCTATAGAATCTTACACATTTCAATAAGATCACCTCGTAGTTTTCTAAACTCCAATGTATACACGCCCAACCTGCTCAACCTTTATTCTTATGACAACATATTCATCCCAGTAATTAACGTCGTGAACCTTCTCTCAACTGCCTCCAATGCAAGTAAATCCTTCCTTCACTAATGTGACCAAACCTGTACACAATACTCCAGCTGTAGTCTTATCGACAACCTGTACATTTGTAGCAGGACTTCTATATTCTGTCCCACTTGAAATAAAGACAGACATTCTGCTGCCTTTTCTAATTGCTAGCTGTACCTCCATGCTAACCTTCTGTGTTTTATGTAGAAGAACCCCCAGATCAATCTGGACCACAGCAATTTGGTATCTCTCCCCATTTAATGATAATTTGCTTATTTGTTTTTCATAACAATGAAGATAGCGTCACATTTTCCACATTATACCCCATCTGCCATTGTTGTGGCCCACCCACTTAGACTATCTATATGCCTTTGCAGATTTTTTGCGTCCTCCTCACAACATGCTTTCACACTTATCTTTGTATTATCAGTGCCTCGATGCTGGTACACCTGGACAGTTCCATTGGCGGGCCGCATCTTCCGGATGCCTGACACAAGACTCGCAAGCAAGCGCTCTACTCGGAACTCCTACACAGTAAGCAAGCCCCAGGTGCGCAGAGGAAACTTTTGAATGAAACGATCAAAGCCTCCTTGATAAAATGCAACATACCGACCGACAGCTGGAAGTCCCTGGCCCAAAACTGCCTGAAGTGCAGGAAGCGCATCCAGGAGGGCACTGAGCAACTCGAGTCACGTCGCCGAGAGCATGCAGAGACCAAGCGCAGGAGTAAGAAGGAGCATGCGGCAAACGAGTCCCACCACCCTTTCCTTCAAACACTGTTTGTCCCACGTATGACAGAGACAGTAATTCCCGTATTGCACTGTTCAGTTCCATACGAACTCATTTTTAGAGTGGAAGCAAGCCTTCCTCTATTTAAAGTGACTGCCTACGATGATGACGTTGTATCATCAGCAAAGATTTAACATTTAATATAGATTTTTAAATTATGATGGGTTGTGATAGAGCGATATGTAGAAAATGTTTCCAGTTACACAATGGTGCATAACCAGAGGAGACAGGTTTAAGGTAATTGCCAAAAGAACCACAGGAGAGATGGGAAGAGTGTTCCTTATGCAGTGAGCTTTTGCGATCTGGAATGCGATTTGTGAGATCACGGTGGAAGTAGATTCAATCGTTCTTTTCGAAAGGGAATTGCTTTATTCGTGGAAGGGGATATATTTACATTTTTCTGGCTAAAGAGTTGGCTTCTGAGATTGTTCTATCCAAGAGACGGCATGGACACGATGGACCGAGCGGCCTCTTTCTTTGCTGTATTAATCTAACAGTCGATGAGCAAGAGACAGAGACAGGGAAATGTGGAGAGACAGGTGAAACTGCCAGAGAGACAGAGAGAAAGTGAGAAATTCACAAAGTGCCAGAATGAATGAGAAAAAGAGAATAGAGACAGTATGGCTGGAGGACGTATAGAGGGAAGTAAATTAACATTTATTGGACAATTGGATAAATATTTGAAGGGGAAAAAATTGCTGGACTATGGGAATAGAGCAGGAGAATGGGACTAATTGGAGGGGGTGAGACTATGGTGGGATTTGAACACATGGATAAGAATAATAAAAATGAGGTATTACTTAATCGGGAGCCAATGTTGAAGAGCAGATTATTGATGGGTGAACAGGACTTAGTGGAGTTAGGTTATGATCAGCAACTTGTTTAGGTGAGCTCTAATTTATAGTGGAATGTAACTGCGAGGTGGGCAAGGAAAGCATTGCAATGGTTGATTCTTGTTTCACAAAATCACTGGGTTATTGAAGCGAAGGAATGAGTTGGGCAGTATAATGGAGATGATAGTGGGCAGAACCAGTGATTCAGAGGAGAAGAGGTCAGAACTGAACTCAGGGAAAAAACAGAATGCCGAATTTGTGAACAATCTCGTTCAGATTCAGACATTGGCCACAGAGGGGACTGAGTCAGTAGATATACAACGTGACAAAGACTTCCAAAGAATTAAGTGACATACTCAGTAATACAGTGAAATATAGAGTAGAGGTATAATTGTTGGATATAGAGACTTACCAGGAACACCAACTACAGGAAATATTGTGGAATACATTAAAATATCACTCGTACAATTAACAACGTATGCATAGTTACCAGCTGTATGAAGAGATTTCCCAGGAACAACAACTGCATCAAAGATGAGAAAGCAATTTACAAGTCTTGTAATACAGCGACATTTGGTTGCAGAGTTAATAGTTGGATACAGAGACTACCAGGAACAACAATTGCAGCAAGGAGGGGAGAGTAAAATAAACGATCAGTAATACATTGAACCATGATTACTGGAATAATTAGATCGACTTGCCAGTAAAACCAACAACAGCAAGGACGGGAAAGTAAATGTACTGAAAAATACGTAATGCATAACGGATTCGCAATAACAATGATAATTCCTCAAAATGTGCAACAAGAAAGTTAAAATACAAGATGAAACTCCTGCCATTTGTTGTAACATTCCAATCCATTTTTTTCAGATTCTGATACATTGTTGTATCATTCCAATCTACTGTTCTCAGATTCCGACTCCCTCTCTGTGGAGCAGTGCGATGATCGCTGTTAGTGCCAGAGGTGATGTATTCACTGTGGCTATGGGGTAACACTTTGAAAGGAGTGCCTTATCAATATGAGCGAGAATCACTCCAGTGACACAAAGGGTGTTAAAATAACACGCCTGAAGGCTTTGTGTCTTAATGCAAGGAGTATCCGCAATAAGGTGGATGAATTAACTGTGCAAATAGATGTTAACAAATATGATGTGATTGGGATTACGGAGACGTGGCTCGAGGATGATCAGGGCTGGGAACTCAACATTCAGGAGTATTCAACATTCAGGAAAGATAGAATAAAAGGAAAAGGAGGTGGGGTAGCATTGCTGGTTAAGGAGGAGATTAAGGCAATAGTTAGGAAGGACATTAGCTTGGGTGATGTGGAATCTATATGGGTGGAGCTGCAGAACACCAAAGGGCAAAACACGTTAGTGGGAGTTGTGTACAGACCTCCAAACAGTAGTAGTGATGTTGGGGAGGGCATCAAACAGGAAATTAGGGGTGCATGAAATAAAGGTGCAGCAGTTATAATGGGAGACTTTAATATGCACATAGATTGGGTTAACCAAACTGGAAGCAATACGGTGGAGGCCGATTCCATGGAGTGCATAATGGATGGTTTTTTAGACCAATATGTTGAGTAATCAACTAGGGGGGAGGCCATCTTAGACTGGGTGTTGTGTAATGAGAGAGGATTAATTAGCAATCTCGTTGTGCGAGGCCCCTTGGGGAAGAGTTACCATAATATGGTGGAATTCTGCATTAGGATGGAGAATGAAACAGTTAATTCAGAGACCATGGTCCAGAACTTAAAGAAGGGTAACTTTGAAGGTATGAGGCGTGAATTGGCTAGGAGAATGATACTTAAGGGGTTGACTGTGGATGGGCAATGGCAGACATTTAGAGACCGCATGGATGAACTACAACAATTGTACATTTCTGTCTGCCGTAAAAATAAAAAAGGGAAGGTGGCTCAACCGTGGCTATCAAGGGAAATCAGGGATAGTATTAAAGCCAAGGAAGTGGCATACAAATTGGCCAGAAATAGCAGCGAACCCGGGGACTGGGAGAAATTTAGAACTCAGCAGAGGAGGACAAAGTGTTTGATTAGGGCAGGGAAAATGGAGTACGAGAAGAAGCTTGCAGGGAACATTAAGACGGATTGCAAACGTTTCTATAGATATGTAAAGGGAAAAAGGTTAGTAAAGACAAACGTAGGTCACCTGCAGTCAGAATCAGGGGGATTCATAACGGGGAACAAAGAAATGGCGGACCAATTGAACAAGTACTTTGGTTCGGTATTCACTGAGGAGGACACAAACAACCTTCCGGATATAAAAGGAGTCAGAGGGTCTAGTAAGGAGGAGAAACTGAGGGAAATCCTTATTAGTCCGGAAATTGTGTTGGGGAAATTGATGGGATTTAAGGCCGATAAATCCCCAGGGCCTGATGGACTGCATCCCAGAGGACTTAAGGATGTGGCCTTGGAAATAGTGGATGCATTGACAGTCATTTTCCAACATTCCATTGACTCTGGATCATTTCCTATGGAGTGGAGGGTAGCTAATGTAACCCCACTTTTTAAAAAAGGAGGGAGAGAGAAAACACGGAATTATCGACCGGTCAGCCTGACATCGGTAGTGGGTAAAATGATGGAATCAATTATTAAGGAAGTCATAGCAGTGCATTTGTAAAGAGGTGACATGATAAGTCCAAGTCAGCATGGATTTGTGAAAGGGAAATCATGATTGACAAATCTTTTGGAATTTTTTGAGAATGTTTCCAGTAGAGTGGACAAGGGAGAACCAGTTGATGTGGTATATTTGGACTTTCAGAAGGCTTTCGACAAGGTCCCACACAAGAGATTGATGTGCAAAGTTAAAGCACATGGGATTGGGGGTAGTGTGCTGACATGGATTGAGAACTGGTTGTCAGACAGGAAACAAAGAGTAGGAGTAAATGGGTACTTTTCAGAATGGCAGGCAGTGACTAGTGGGGTACCACAAGGTTCTGTGCTGGGGCCCCAGCTGTTTACACTGCACATTAATGATTTAGACGAGGGGATTAAATGTAGTATCTCCAAATTTGCGGATGACACTAAGTAGGGTGGCAGTGTGAGCTGCGAGGAGGATGCTATGAGGCTGCAGGACGACGTGGATAGGTTAGGTGATTGGGCAAAGGCATTGCAGATTAAATATAATGGGGATAAATGTGAGGTTATCCACTTTGGTGGTAAAAACAGAGAGACAGACCATTATCTGAATGGTGACAGATTAGGAAAAGGGAAGGTGCAAAGAGACCTGGGTGTCATGGTACATCAGTCATTGAAGGTTGGCATGCAGGTACAGCAGGCGGTTAAGAAAGCAAATGGCATGTTGGCCTTCATAGCGATGGGATTTGAGTACAGGGGCAGGGACGTGTTGCTACAGTTGTGCAGGGCCTTGGTGAGGCCACACCTGGAGTATTGTGTACAGTTTTGTTCTCCTAACCTGAGGAAAGACATTCTTGCTATTGAGGGAGTGCAGCGTAGGTTCACCAGACTGATTCCAGGGATGGCGGGACTGACCTATCAAGAAAGACTGGATCAACTGGGCTTGTATTCACTGGAGTTCAGAAGAATGAGAGGGGACCTCATAGAAACGTTTAAGATTCTGACGGGGTTAGACAGGTTGAATGCAGGAAGAATGTTCCCAATGCTGGGGGAGTCCAGAACCAGGGGACACAGTCTAAGGATAAGGGGTAAGCCATTTAGGACCGAGATGAGGAGGAACTTCTTCACCCAGAGAGTGGTGAACCTGTGGAATTCTCTGCCACAGAAAGTTGTTGAGGCCAATTCACTAAATATATTCAAAAAGGAGTTAGATGTAGTCCTTACTAGTAGGGGGATCAAGGGGTATGGCGAGAAAGCAGGAATGGGGTACTGAAGTTGCATGTGCAGCCAAAAACTCATTGAATGGCGGTGCAGGCTAGAGGGGCCGAATGGCCTACTCCTGGACCTATTTTCTATGTTTCTATGTTTCTAGAGACTTATATTAATTACAGTCACTGCACAAATAGCTTCTGTAAACCCGTGCAGACTGATATTAATTACAGTCCCTGGACAAACATTTTCAATTAACCCCTTTCAATCCAACACTTTTCCCGAAATTGACCTGGAATTTAAACTGGTTTTTGCCTCTCCCGGGAGATCACATTGCTCCGGTTGGGTTGGAGTGTATACTGTTTCAGTTTAAGGTGTGTCACCGTTGTGTGGGGCAGTCTGCTTGTGCTTGCTGCTCTTTACTTTTCCCCATTGGTAATGGTTCAAACGATTACATGCAAGCTTCAGGGCTGCTGACCGATGGCCTGTGTCTTTGTCGGCCGGCGTGGATATGATAGGCCGGAAATGACCTCCTGTGTTGTAAATTTCTATGTTTCTATGTTTCTATATAACTGGTCCGAATGGGATTTATGAGTGTTGCTGAGTGAAGGAATGATGGAAATCGCTCAGGCCAGAATATTTAATCCTCCCTGGATATGTCAGTGGTGCCAGAGGACTGGAGGTTCGCAAATGGTACACGCTGTTCAAAAAAGGAGAGAGGGAAAAACCTGTAGCTGCAGGCTAGTCAGACTAACGTCTGTGGTGGGGAAACTTCTAAAGGCCATAATCCGGTATGAAATTATCTGTCACTTGGAAAAAGATGGATTAATAAATGACAACCAGCGCAAATTGTGTTAATGTCCTAATTTGTCTGAAAAACCTGATTGAGTTCTTTGATGTAATAACCTAAAGGTTTGATGAGCGTAGTGCAGCTTATATTGTATATATCGACTTTCAAAAGGCGTTTGATAAAATGTCACTTCATCGACTTGATAGGGAAACTGAACCTCATGGAATTAAAGGGACAGTGGCTGTGTGGAGACAACATTGGCACCGGAACAAATAACTGAGAGTGGAGGTGAAAAGTTGGCGTTCAGACAGAAGGGAAGTATAGAGTGGTGAAACCCAGGGTTCTATATTAGTGCCAGTGCTCTTTCTGACAGAGATTAATAGCCAGGACCTAAGTCTAAAGGCATAATTTCAAATTTGCAGATGTCATGAAACTCAGAAATGTAGTTAGCAGTTGGGAGCATAGCAGATATCAGGAGCACAGCGATAGTCTGCTTAAATGGGAAGACACATGACAGGCAAAATTAAACATGTGTGAAGTGATACATTTTTGTGAAGGAACATGACAAGAGGCAATATAAGTTAAACAATACATTTTTTAAATGGCGTGCGGGTGCAGAGACACCTGGGAGTCGATGTGCACAAATCTTTGAAGGTGGCAGGGCAAGTTAATAAAACTGTTTAAAACGAAGGAAGAATATTTGACTTAATGAATCATCGGGTATGGCAGGAAAGTGATTGTGCTACTGTACTAATGATCCAGAGACCTGAAGTGAAGATCCAGGGGCATGAGTTCAGATCCCACCACGGCAGCTGTGCAATTTAAGGTGAATTAAATAAATCTAGAATTAAAATATTGTGTCAGCAATGGTGACCGTGTGGATCTCGGATTGTCATTACCCATCGAGTTCAATGACCTGTTTTCGGGATGGAAATCCCCCGTCCTTACCGAGTCTGGCAGCTATAGGACCCCAGTCCCACAGCAATATGGTCAACTCTAAATAGCCCTCTAGATGTATCGATGAATTCACCAGCAGCTTCTCGGTGGAATTTGGGATGGACAATAAATGCTGCCCACACCACCGATTCACACATCATGAAGGTACAATAACAATCTGTTCAACATCGGTTAATCTCTGCATGGCGATTCGGCAGCACACATTAGGAAAGCCTTGGAGAAGGTGTGGAAGAGATATAATCATCATCATAAGCAGTACCTCGAAATCGGGGATTACTTGCTTCCACTCGAAAAGTGAGTTCTCAGGTGATTGAACAGTCTAATATGGGAATATCGGTCTCTGTACCAGGTGGGGTAGATAATGGTTGAGGGAACGGGTGGGTGGGACTGGTTTGCCGCACACTCCTTCCGCTCACTGCGCTTGTTTGCTGCATGCTCTTGGCGACGAGACTCGAGGTGCTCAGCGACCTCCCGGATGCTCTTCCTCCATTAGTGCAGTCTTTGGCCAGGGACCCCCAGCTGTCAGTGGGAATGTTGCTCTTTTTCAAGGAGACGTTGAGGGTGTCCTTGTAACGTTTCATCTGCCCACGCGGGGCTCGTTTGCCGTGCAGGAGTTCCAAGTGGAGCGCTTGCTTTGCGAGTCTCGTTTCAGGCATGCGGACAATGTGGCCCACCCAGCGGATCTGATCAAGTGTGCTCAGTGCTTCGATGTGGGGATGCTGGCCTGATCGAGGGCGCTAACGTCTGACATCCCAAGCGATCTGCAGGATCTTGAGGAGACATCTGTATTGATCTAGTAATTTGTGGTACCTACTTTATACGGTCCACGTTTGTGATTCGTACAGCAGGCTGGCTATGTCTACATTCTCGTAGACCATGAGCTTGGTGCCAGATTTTATGGCGTGATCTTCCAACACTCTCTTCCTCATGCGACCGAAGGCTGCGCTGGTGCACTGGTACCCCCAGAGAGAGTTATAAGTAGATATAAGGAACTGTGATTTTTCCCGTTCAATCAGAGAATATTAACGAGAGATTTAATAGAGGTTTTCAAGAATATGAGGGCTTTGGATAAAGTAACTGAAAAAAACTCTGCCAGTGGTAGAAGAGTTGTTAACCAGAGGGAAGAGTTTTACGAAAATTAACAGAGGGAAGATGAGGAGAATTTGTCTTACACTGCGAGTTTGCATCATGTGGATTGTTCTCACTGAAAATGGGATGGAAGAAGATTTAACAATAACTTTTAAAATTTGCAGATGACACAAAGATTAGTGGGAAAGCGGGTTGTGTGGAGGACACAGAGAGGCTGCAAAGAGATTTAGATCGATTAAGCGAATGGGCTAAATTTTGGCAGATGGAATACAATGTCGGAAAATGTGAGATCATCCACTTTGGAAAAAAAAACAGCAAAAGAGAATATTATTTGAATGGGGAGAAATTACAACATGCAGCGGTGCAGAGTGACCTGGGGGTCCTTGTGCATGAATCTCAAAAAGTTAGTTTGCAGGTGCAGCAGGTCATCAGGAAGGCGAATGGAATGTTGGCCTTCATTACGAGAGGGATGGAATAAAAAAGCAGGGAGGTCATGCTGCAACTGTACAGGGTATTTGCGAGGCCGCACCAGGAGTACTGCTTGCAGTTCTGGTCACCTTACTTAAGGTAGGATATACCAGCTTTGGAAGGGGTAAACAGAGACGATTCACTAGGCTGATCCCGGAGATGAGGGGGTTACCTTATGATGATAGATTGAGTAGACGATGTTTTTACTCGTTGGAGTTCAGAAGGATGAGGAGTGATCTTAAGAAAAATTTAAAATAATGAAAGGGATAGACAAGATAGAGGCAGAGATGTTGTTTCCACTGGTCGGGGAGACTAGAACTAGGGGGCACAGCCTCAAAATACCGCGGGGGATGCAATTTAAACGGAGTTGAGAAGGAATTTCTTCTCCCAGAGGATTGTGAATCTATGGAATGCTCTGCCCAAGGAAGCAGTTGAGGCTAGCTCATTGAATGTATTCAAATCACAGATAGATACATTTTTAACCATTCAGGGAATAAAGGGTTATGGGGAGCGGACGGGTAATTGATGCTCAGTCCACGGTCAGATCAGCCATGATCTTGTTGATTGGTGGAGCAGGCTCGAGGGGCTAGATGGCTGACTCCTGTTCCTAATTCTTATGTTCTTATGTTCTTGTGTAATTGGAATCAATACTGGAATTCCGGTATTTGAAGGGATCTGGGAACAGAACAGGTGTGTGGGGCTGATTGAATAGCTCGATCACAGAGCCTGGAGCAGCGTGATGAATCGAATGGACTCTTCTGTGCTGTGTGATTCTGTGGTCCTTTGATAACAGAAGCCATTGAGTCCTTGTCTCGTGTGCAGAGTCGATGCTGTGCTCTTTTTGAGCCTGTTTCGAATCGTTACGTGTGCTGTGATAAATGCAATAGCGGAAAAGCAAGCACAGTTTAAAATAGAGTTTAAAATAGAGTTAAAAAAAAACTGAAATCATGAAATAATTATGATACCAAAAATAGGGCCATGATGTTGAAATCGTCAGCAATCAATCCAATAATAATTTCAGGAGAAGCCTCAGTAACCAGAGAAGTGAGATTGGGGAACAAACCTCCAGAGGCAGTGGTTGAGGCGAATAGTACAGAACCATTTAATGGGAAGCAAGATCAATAAATCAGGCAGAAAACATTAGTAGATTCTGCTAATAGGGTAAGATGCAGAGTTGTGGGAGTTGTGTGGAGGAATGGTGGTGGTCTGTGTGGTGCAGAAACGCCAGCATGGAGCAGTCGGTCCGAATGTCTGCTTTGTGTGCTGTACGTGATATATCATTTGCTTAGTGGAGCAAGAGCCCCGCTCTGATCACATCCCGCGCCGGGATTCAATCCACGCATTATAAAGCATTGCTCTGATACCTATCACATTATTTGTATCTATTTCCTCTACGTATATCATGGCTAGATGTAACCAAATCACAGATGAAGGTTGCAGCAGAAGAGAAGCTCGGGCAGACAGTCAAAGCTATGAAGGTGGAAATCACGATGGAGACAGAACATGATGCCACCGATGCTTCAATCGCAACACTCAGCGCTGATGAGTAAAGGAAGTGCCTGAGGAACCCGAAACCCAGCCAGGGACAGCAATTACCAGGGTGAACAGAATGAGTTTAATAATAATACGACTGACCAACAAAAATGCTGCAGCTGCGTTAAATGTTCAGCAATTTGAGGCGTGGAGAATGACAACCAGTTCAGGTTGAATTGTTCCACCGGCAGGTACAGCACGGGGTTAGATACACAGTAAATTTATCTCTACACCGTCCCATCAAACACTCCCAGTGCAGGAACAGCACGGGTTAGACACACAATAAATTTCTCTCTACACTGCCCCATCAAACACGCCCAGGGCAGGTACAGCACGGGTTAGACAGACAATAAATTTCTCTCTGCACTGGCCCATCAAACACGCCCAGGGCAGGTAAAGCACGGGATTAGATACAGAGCAAAGCTCATTCTACACCGTCCCATCAAACACTCCCAGGGCAGGTACAGCACGACTTAGACACACAATAAATTTCTCTCGACAATGGTCCATCAAACACGCCCAGGGCAAGTAAAGCACGGGATTAGATACAGAGCATGCTCATTCTACACCGTCCCATCAAACACTCCCAGGGCAGGTACAGCATGGGGTTAGATACAGAGTAAAGCTCCCTTAACACTGCCCATCAAATACTTCCAGCGCAGGTACAGCACCGGTTACATATAGAGTAAAATCCCTCTAAACTGACCCGATCAAACACTCTCAGGTCAGGAACAGCGGCTTAGATACAAAGGTAAGCTCCTGCACAATATCCAATCAACCAATCCTAGGACAGGTACAGCACGGGTTAGATGCAGAGAAACGCTCCCTCTTAACTGTCCCATCAAACTTTCCCAGAGATGGTGCACACGGGTTAGATACAGATAAATACCTCTCTACACTGTCCCATTCGGTGTGTGTTGGACTCAGACACTCACTGGGAGTGAGATCAGCCGAAAACAGAAGCAGCCTGGATTAAGTAACAGACGTTCACAATGATTACTGCCTCCCCTCCCTCAGTGATTCCCCTCGCTGGGCTGCTTTGCTCCAGTCTCCCCATGCGATCCATGACGAGATTTCAATTCCTCCATCTGTCGCCCACTCTCTATAAATTAATCTACTTTCATCCTGGAACGACTCTATTGATCATCTGCAAGGGCAAGGTTGATTAGCAAATATATTATAGGCTATTATGAAGGCCATGAGCTATCTCAACAAGAGCTGTGCTTAAAACCACACCTCCACATAAAACACACCAGATGACCACGCGTTGACCTCGGACTCAATGGAGAAATAAAGAATATTCAAATATAAACTTGTACAACAATATAACAATATAAGGCAAGTGACACCTGGAAGAAGCGACCAATTGGGTTTTCGATCATGCTTTGGTAAAACCAATCACGTCACTGTTAAGGTCTGTCCACGAGTACACTCATGTGCCAAAACCTGGATAATTAACATGTATATTGAACAGTTCGGTTGAGATCCTCTCAGGCGGATGGGAAGTGAAATGTTCCCCATGTACGTGCTGAAATAAAAAATCGTTCAACATTATTGAAGGTATCAGTCTGTTGATTCCGAGTTTGTTAATAGAGTAGAATGGCGATCCTCCCCATCAATTGGCGTAGTTTGCAGGATTCTCATACGCAAACCCGAAACGATGTGGCAGCTGTTGGGGTGAATACCTTTTATTAAATTGCAGCTACAAGTTGGAGCTGTTCAACTGTTTACGGGAAAGCAGCAGATCTACAGAGAGAACAAATAAACGCGACAAGGTGAGGAAGGAGATCAAGTAATAAGGAAAATTTGGGGTGTGAGTAGGCTGAAATGAGTTTAACCGGCATGCGGTACTAACGACCAAGAATCGGTCAAAGGCACGATGGAGGTTCAAGAGGAGCCCACTAAGGGAATGGTAGTCCCTTATCACTCTTAGAAATGGCGGGGAATACGACTGGTGAATCTCAGGAACTATACGGAAAATGCTAGCAGGTAAAAACATAACACTAAATGAGGGAATGAAGAAATAGGAATGGCAACCAGACGACACAGTGGAGAGGCAGGCAAAGTGATTGAGGTGCAATCCAAGGAATAAAGGAGACCGGGCTCACACGGTAGTATTAGCCTGATATCGTGTACAAAATAAAGTGATGGAAAGAAAGGATCAGATAATACAGGAGCTAAAAGCTAAAATAAAAGAGATGGAAGAGGCAGAAGTAAGCAGTAGGAATGTTACAATATATGCAGCAGTAACTGGGCGACCGACAGCGCAACCTGCACTGCCTGCACCGATAGCAATATAAACCCCACTGGAACATTTGAGTGAAGAAATAGAGAATAGTTGGGGACTACAGATGGTGAAGGGAAAACACGGGTTGAAGCTTAATCGGAATCGAGCTTCTCAGCCCAAGTGGCTGAATTAGTATCCCTAACGGAAGCCCTCAAAGGGGCAAAAGGAAAAAGGGTAAATATATATGAAGACAACCGATACGCATTTGGGGTGGTGCACAATTACATGATAGCCTGGAGTCCGCGAGGTGACATGACATCGGGGCGAAAAACAATTCGACATGAGAACATATTTACCGAACAGGTAGAGACTTCCATCCAGCCCCAGAAATATGCAATAATAAAAATCAAAGCCCATAAGAAAATAACTGACCGGCATCAGCAAGGCAATGCATAGGCAGATGAGGCAGGTTGGAAATTGCCAGACGCATGGGGCCTATGGGCTAAAATAAGCACCTGTGCGATTGGGCCGGAAGAAATATATATGTTTAATGTACAGGAGGCAAACCTACAGCAGGGAAATGTTGAATGGAAAAGGCAGGAATCTAAACAAGGAATGGATGGAATCTGGAGAAAAGAGTGTAATGTGATAGCCCAGGGTGCATCCGACAACACCTACTGAGTATATAGCACGGGTATGCACATACAGGTAAGATATGCATGACGAGTTCAATGTCCCGATGTTGGTGGTGGAAGGGAATGGGAAGATATATAGAAAATTAGTGTAGGAAGTGCTTAACATGCGCAAAGCATTACCTTGGTGGAAAAAAACAAAGTTGATAATGAGAGAGCAACCCCGACCAAAGGGAGCATGGCAAAACATGCTGACAGGATTCAACGGCCCACTGTCAAATCACCTGGGGAAAATGTATTGCTTGGTTATAATAGATCAATTCAGAAAATGGGGAAAAGCAATCACAACAAAAATTGCTCAATGAGACGGTGCCTGGAATATTAGCAGAAGAAATTATACCTCGTTGAGGATTGCCCTTACAGATAGACTCAGATCAGGTTACAAACCTCACTGGTCAAGTAATGAAACAAACATGCTGCCAAATGGGAACCGGGCAGAAATTCGATATCCTCTATCATCCGGAATCATCCGGATTCGTAGAACGAATGAATAGGACCCTGAAGAAGGCACTGGCCAAAGTGATCAACGAAAGAGGAAAAGGATGGGTAGATATACTGACCCTCATTTGAACGAAGTTCAGGGCGAGCCGAAACCGGACCACTAGCCGGACGCCTCTCGAACTAATGACAGGAAGAGCAATGAGATCACCTGCGTTTCTTGTGATGGGGAGTGATGATATCGGACCTTAGTCAGATCCTACCGGGACCGAGTAAGGAGATTAGTGACGCAATTATGTTAACAATTACAAGATCTGAGGCATACACCAGGGATCAGCAAGTGATCAATGACTGGGAAGCTGGCACCAAGGAACAAAAGGCTCAGAAACCACAGATTGGGAGCAAGGTAACGGTAGAAATATACGCCGAAAAGCCAGGATTCTCAACAAAATGGACAGGCACTCACAGGTAATAATGGTAAGCGACAGCTGCATGTTTGTGGCGATAAGGGGAACCGGACGGTGGACTCATTGGATACAGTTAAAACATTATGCATAACATGAAACCCTAACCGACTGGTGATGCGCGGAAAACATGTTCTGTTTTACAGGACCTTAGTCTGAGTAGGAGGAATACTGGCTAAATCCATCTTTAACCATGACCCAGCGATAAATTGTCCAGAGGGCTATCAATAAAATATTTCCAATACAAACTCAATCTTTCACGGAAAATGCAAAAGGGGGCGAATTGAAGTGGAATGGACAAGCCTGGAACAGGGTCCGTCATGGCTGAACCAATCATGGACATGCACGAATAGCTGGAACCAAGGAAATCCACACATGTGTGTGGGTAAGATAAAACATCACCAGGGAACTGGAGGGGACTACAACCAAGCCCATTAGTGAATCACAATGCGGTAATGGTTGCTTTTGGGGAATGTTCTTGTGTAAGATAGAGATTCCAAACATCACTAGAGCCCAAAGCAAAACGACCCAGAACCACAAGGATGCCCAGTCATTGACCTCGGAGTTCAAGCAGAGGATTAGAAAGGAAAAATAACGAAAGTAAAATCCACATCATGGTATGCCAAAGGATAATTACAAGATAGAGGCAGAGCGGTTGTTCCACTGGTCGGGGAGAAGGGAACTAGGGGGCATAGCCTCAAAATACGGTGGAGCCAATTTAAAACCAAACATATCTGCCTTGAAGGTATTTCTTCTCCCAGAGGGTTGTGAATCTGTGGAATTCTCTGCCCAAGGAAGTCGTTGAGGCTAGCTCATTGAGTGTATTCAATGGATAGATTTTTAACCAATAAGGGAATTAAGGGAGATGGAGAGCGGGCGGGTAAGTGGAGCTGAGTCCACGGCCAGATCAGCCATAATCTAGTTGAAAGGCGGAGCAGGCTCGAGGGGCAAGATGGCTTACTCCTGTTCCTAATTCTTATATTATATAGAGTATAAACACAAGGAAGTTTTTCTAAACCTTTGTAAATTAGAGATGAGGTATAATCTGGAGTAATGTGTCCAATTCCTGGCTCCATTTATATGAAGTTTATCTGCCTTGAAGATGATGCTGAGGGATTTAACACAAAGATCCCAGGGATGAGGGAATCCCGTTACGTCGAGAGAATAGAGAGGCTGCGATTCTTCTTCTTAGAGCAAAGTGGAATACGACGAGATTTCACAGAGGTGTTCAACATTATTGGATTTATTTACAGGGCAGATGGGGTAGACAGCTTCCACTGGGAAGAGGGGCTGTACCATCGGACACATATTTACATAAGAACATAGGAACATAAGAAATAGGAGCAGGAGTGGACCATATGGCCCCTCGAGACTGCTCCGCCATTTAATATCATCATGGCTGATCCGATCATGGACTCAGGTCAACATTCGTGTCCGCTACTAATGTCCCCGTATTCCCTTATCGGTTTAGAAACTGTCTCTCTCTACCTTAAAGTTATTCAATGACCCAGCTTCCACAGCTCTCTGAGGCAGCGAATTCTACAGAATTACAACACTCTGAGAGAAGAAATTCCTTCTCATCTCAGTGTTAAATTGTCGGCCCCTTATTCTAAGATTATGCTTCCTAATTCTAGTCTCCCCCATCAGTGGAAACATCCCATTTGCATCCACTTTGTCGGGCCCCTCGTAATCCTATACGTTTCGATAAGATCACCTCTTATTCGTATTTAAGTTATATACCAAATAAACTGAGCTGATGAGGAGAGTTTTTTATGCACCACGTTATCATGATCTGGAATGCACTGCTGTAAAAGATTTTTGAGGCCGCTTCATCGGTAACCATCAAAATGCAATTGGATATATCGTTTAAAGGGAAACATTCACAGGGCAATGGGGAAAGAGCACTGTAGTGGCACTAATGGGTAGCACTTTCAAAGAGCCTACACAATCAAGATGGTTCGAATGGCCTCATTCTGTGCTGTGTCATTGTGTGATTGTTATTAAATGTAATTAGTTAAGTAGTATATGACTTGGTTTAGTATTAACTGTTATGGGTTACGATTCTTACTTTTACTGACTTGTTATAAGGGATAGATTAATGCATCGGGTTTTGGTTTGGAGAATAATTTGAACGCTGTTGGTAATAAAATCATTGATATCAGGCATGTGGCAAAAGCGACTAAAGAAAGGCTTGCTGTATGTGTACATAATGGCATGGAATCTGAGCAAGTAGATGGGGCCTTGGTTTCATATCTCACACAAAAGACAGCACTATGGACGTTGGCCCACTCCCTCAGTACTGCACTGGAGTGCCAGCCTAGAGCACATGCTGAAGTCTGTGGTGTGGAACTGGAACCTCTGACATTCCGCCACTGAAGTGAGTGCTCCCATTGAGTCACAGCTGACACTTTGGTGCCAGATTTCGATGTCGAGTGCTTACAGTCGGAATTATCCTCCATGCCCTCCCTGTTTGGAGAAATCGGCCTGCTGTCTTTGGTTATTCTATGTAGATCTTGCAGAAAAGGTCAATGGTATTGAGGGGCTATTGTTTTTGAAGCCTGGGAAGTATTTTCTTTGTTAACCATACCATTGTTGGCACAGCGTATAGTGTTGCTGGAAGAGTATAAGAAAGTTCCATTGGTACAGGATTCCTTTTATTTATCCGTTTACTGGATGTGGCCGTCGCTGGCAAGGCCGGGATTTATTGCCCATCCCTAACTGTCCTTGAGAAGGAGGTGGTGAACCACCTTCTGCATCCGTTCTTCTCGGTACAACTGAATGGCTCGGTAGACCGTTTCAGAGATCAGTTAGACCTAAACTCAATCTGGATCCGCGCTCTTGGTCTGGAGTCACAAATATATGCCATACTGTGTAAGTACGGTAGATTTCCTTGTAATGAAGGAGTTTAATAGATGGGCTTTTAAGACAATCCGGAAATATTGTTTTCACTTGTACGGTAGCTTCCTGGTCACAATTACTGCCAATAGCTTTTTATTGCAGATTTAATTAAGTAACTGTACTGAAATGCCCCGGCAGCCATAATGGGCTTTTATATCTCGAGGTCATTACTGGATTACTAGTCCAGTAACATAACCACTATGCGACCGTTCTCGGTTCTGTGAATCGAAATGACTAACTGGTGAGAAACAGGTTAAAGGTACCTGGGAACAGGAGGAGGTGACTCGTCTGTTTATATTTCGCGGGATGCCAGTAGCGTTGGGAATGAAGCAGTGATCTCCTTTTCATTCCTCCGCGCCCTGTTGGCTGGTGATCAGGGGTTGACGCTGCTCCTGACACAATCTGCTACAACCCCTCATTTCCCCTTCCCCAACAACCCTGAACACAACAGTGCACTCCCCGACCATCAACAAGCGCCTCTCACTCAAATACTTGGTACTTTATCACTATCTACCAACCCACTGTATCCACCTGGTAATATTGTTGTCAAGATAGGATTACCTTTTCTCCGTAAGAAACAATGTCCTTCAAATTAAAACTTCTTAAATTATATAATTTTTACACACATATATGTAACTATAATCTCCAGACTCTAGGTCAGCACGATCATAGAATCATAGAAATTCACAGCACGGATGGAGGCCATTTTTGACCTATCCTGTCTCCTCAGGCCGACCAAGAGCTATCCAGTCTAACCCAACCATCCAGCTCTGGGACCGTATCTCTGTGTGTTACAGCAGTTTAAGTGCACATCCAATGTTCTTTTTTAATGTGGTGAGCATTTCTACCTCTACCTTCCTTTCAGGCAGTGCGTTCCAGGCCCCCACCACTCTTGGCATGAATACATTTCCCTTCAAATCCCCTCTAAACCGTCTACCAATTACTTTAAGTCTGTGACCCTAGTTGTTGGCCACTCTGCTAAGGGAACTATCCACTCTATCTCGTCCCTTCATAATTTTATACACCTCAACGATGTCTCCCTTCTTTGTTCGAAACCAACCAACCGCAGCCTATCCAATCTTGCATCATAGCCAACATTCTCCAGTCCAGGCAACATCCTCTTAAATATCCTCTGTACCCTCTCTTGTGCAATCACATCTTTCCTGTAGTAGATGTGCAGGAATTGCACTCTAACTGTGGCTGAACCAGTGTTTTATGCAGTTGAAGCATAACCGGTCTGCTCTTATATTCATCGGTGATACTCTCAGTGAGACTGAATTAACTGTTCAGTTTGTATATAGTGGTTGAAGAAAGAAGTAAAGCAAATCATTTTGTTGGTGTATGTTCCGATTGGGGAATTGGTACCCGTATCACCGAGTGTGTCACGTGTTCACTAAGAGGTGGCCTATTGATACGATTATATATTTATCTATCTCTTCAATGAAGTTTCTACGAGAAATAACAGGTTATTCTGCATCGGCAGAGGGGAGAAATCTCTCATATTCTCCCATGGGACCTTGTATGTCCATCATTTCCTGGGCCATGATCTGACGTCTTATTCGAAAGCACTGGGCCAATGAGTTCTCTGTTAGTCCTGCGACAGAATACGATTAAATGTCCAAATTCAGAAAGTGGCATGAATTATCGAGACATTTGAATAATTACGGACAGGTAAAGACACTCTTTTCCACCGTGCTTGCATAACACAATTCCGACACCTTGTGTACTAGAATATATCCACACCTACCAAACCAAACCAGTGTGATCTCATGGGACAGGCAAACAACCAGAAACAAACACACCAATTTGGGGGGAAAAATCTATGAAATTCCTCTGGGTCCAATATCGGTTATAGAAACGTTGTCCAGAAGATCACTCTAACCGTGAATTCCCTGAGATCCAGCTCTCAGTTGAAGGAACTTAGCGAAATTGCATTCACCACATGAAATGACACCTTCTTCCAGATGTCCATTAATTACCCGGTAAATAACCAGCTCCTTACATCTAAGCTAGTGCCATCCTTATGCAAGTTAAATGTGCGACCGCTGGGTCTGGTTCAGACTGGGACAGCGGCTGATTAGGGAGGGCCTGGTTCAGACTGTGACGGGGGATGATTAGAGATGGTCTGGTTCAGACTGGGGCAGGAGAATGATTAGCGAGTTTCTGATTCAGACTGGGACAGGGACTGATTCGGGAGTTTATGGTTCAGACTGTGACAGGAGTGATTAGGGTATTTCTGAATCCGACTTGAACTGGGACAGTTTAGCGAGTTTCTGGTTCAGTCTGAGACAAGGACTGATTAGATAAGGGTCTGCTTTAGTCTGGGAAATGGACGAATAATGGAGATTCTGTTTCAGACTGGGACAGGCACTGATTAGGAAGGGTCAGGTTCAGTCTGGGAAAGGGAATCATAAGGGAGTTTCGGGTTCAGATTGGGACAGGGAAAAATAGGGAGGCTTTGGTCCAGACAGGGATAGGGACTGATTGGGGTGCTTCTGGTTCAGACTGGGAGCAGGGCTTATTATGGAGTTGATGGTTAAGTCTGCGACAGACTGGGACAGGTATTCTGGTTCAGACTCGGACAGGGACAGATTAGGAAAGGTGTGGTTCAGACTGGGATAGGGCTGATTCGTGAGTTTCTGGTTCAGCTTGGGAAAGGGTCTGATTACGGAGTTTCTGGCTCAGTCTGGGACAGGAACTGATTAGGGAGCTTCTGGTTCAGACTTTGAAAGTGTCTGATTTGGGACGGTCTCCTTCAGATAGAGACAGGGATTGATTAGGGAGTTTCTTGTTCAGTCTGGGATTGGGACTGATCACACAGTTTCTGGTTCAGTCTGGGCAGGCAATGATTAGAGAGATTCTGGTTCAGCCTGGATAGGGTCTGGTTAAGGACGGACAGGTTCAGCGTACGACAGGGACTGATTATCGAGTTTTTTGTTCAGCCTAGAATAGGACTGATTAGGAATCTTTTGCTTCACTCTGGGACAGTGACTGATTCGGGAGTTTCCAGTTCAGACTGCGACAGTTGCTGATTAGGGAGTTTCTGTTTCAGTGTGTGAGAGGAACTGATAAGGGAATTTCAGGTTCAGTCTGGAACAGGGACTGATTATGGAGTTTTTGTTCAGTCTAGGATAGGACTGATTAGGAATGTTTTGCTGCACTCTGGGACAGTGACTGTGTAGGGAGTTTCCAGTTCAGACAGCGACAGTTGCTGATTAGAGAGTTTCTGTTTCAGTGTGTGAGAGGAACTGATAAGGGAATTTCAGGTTCAGTCTGGAACAGGGACTGATTAGTGAGTTTCGGATTCAGTCTGTGACAGAAACTAATTAGGGAATTTCTGTTCAGTCTGGGACATGGACTGACTTGAGAGTTTCTGGTTTAGTCTGTGACAAGAACTGATTCGGGATTTCCTGATTCAGTCTGGGACAGATATGGATTAGGGTGTTTCGGGTTCAGTCTGGGACAGGGACTGATTATGGAGTTTCTGGTTCACACCGGGATAGGGACTGATTATGGAGTTTCTGTTAAATCTGGGACAGGGACTGATTAAGTAGTTTCTGGTTCAGACTGAGACAGGGTCTGATTCTAGAGTTTCTGGTTCAGACTGGGAAAGGAACGGATTAGGGAGTTTCTGGATCAGTCTGGGATAGGGACTGATTAGGGAATTTCTGTTTCAGTCTGGGATAGGGACTGATTAGGGAGTTTCTGGATCAGTCTGGGATAGGGACTGATTAGGTAATTTCTGTTTCAGTCTGTGACAGGGACTGATTGAGATCTTTCTGGTTCAGACTGTGACAGGATCTGATTAGCGAGGGTCTGGTTCAGTCTGGGATAAAGACTAATTATGGAGTTTCTGGTGCAGGCCGAGGGATGTAGTGAATAGGGAGTATCTGGTTCAGTCTGGGAAATTGACTGATTAGGGAGTTTCTGGTTCAAACTGGAAGAGGGACTCGTTCGGCAGGCTCTGATTCAGACTGGGACAGGTACAGATTTGGACGTTTCTGGTTCAGACTGGGAAAGGGACTGATTTGGGAGTTTCTGGTTCAGACTGCGATAGGGACTGATTACGAACTTTCTGGTTCAGACTTGGAGAGGAACTGATTAGGACGTTTCTGGCTGAGACTAGGACAGGGACCGATTAGGGAGTTTCTGGTTCAGTCTGGGACAGGGAAAGATGAGGGAGTTTCTGGTTCAGTCTGGGACAGGGGCTAATTCGGGTGTTTGCGGTTCAGACTGGGACAGTGACTGATTAGTGAGGATCTGGTTCAGTTTGGCACATAGAAATATAGAAACATAGAAAATTGTTGCAGGAGTTGGCCATTCGGTCCTTCTAGCCTGCACCACCATTCAATAAGATCATGGCTGAGCATGCACCTCAGTACCCCTTTCCTGCTTTCTCTCCATATCCCTTTTTCCACTTATCCGTAAGGGTAATTTGTAACTCACTCTTGAATATATCCAATGAACTGGCATCAACAACTCTGTGCGGCAGGAAATTCGACCGATTAACAACTCTCTGAGTGAAAAGGTTTCTCCTCATCTCAGTCCTAAATGGCCTACCCGTTATCTGAAGACTTTGTCCCCTTGCGATGGGCTTCCCCAACATCGGGAACATTCTACCCGCATGTAACCTATACGGTAACCGTCAGAATCGTATATGTTTCTATGAGATTGGGACAGGGACTGATTTGGGAGGGTCTGATTCAGTATGGGACAGGGGCTGATTAGGGAGTTTCATGTTCAGACTGGGAAAGGTACTGATTAGCGAGTATCTGGTTCAGTCTGGTTCAGGGGCCGATTACTGTGTTTCCGGTTCAGTCTGGGATGGGGAATTGTTTAGGGAGAGTCTGGGTCAGACTGGGAGAGTGAATGATTCTGGAGTTTCTGGTTCTGACTTGGACAGGGGCTGATTAGGGAGGGTCTGGTGCACTCTGGGATGGGGACTAATCGTGGAGTTTTTGTTTGAGACTCAAAGAGGTACTGAATGGGGAATATCTGGTTCAGTCTGGGATAAGAACTGATTAGGGACGTTTTGTTTCTGTCTGGGATAATGACTGATTCGGGAATTTCTGGTTCAGTTTGGGACAGGGACTGATTATGTAGTTGCGAGTTCAGACTGCGACAGGGTCTTATTAGGGAGGGTTTGGTTCACTCTGGTATCGGGACTGATTATTGAGTTTCTGGTTAAGACGAGGAGATGTACTGAACAGGGAGTATCTGATTCAGTCTGGGGTAGGGACTGATTAGGGCGTTTCTGGTTCAAACTGGGAAAGGGAATGATTTGGGAGTTTCTGGTTCATATTGGGAAAGGGACGGATTCGGGTGTTTCTGGTTCAGTCTGGGAGAGGGTCAGATTAGGGCGTTCCTGGCTTAGACGAGGACAGGGACCGACAAGGGAGTTTCTGGTTCAGACTGGGACAGGGGTCTGATTAGGTTGTTTCCGGTTCTGACTGGGACAGGGACTGATTAGAGAGGGTCCGGTTCAGTCTGGGGCTGGGAAACATAGAAACATAGAAAATAGTTGCAGGAGTAACTATTCGGTCCTTCGAGCCTGCACCACCATTCAATAAGATTATGGCTGATCATTCAACTCAGTACCGCTTTCTTGCTACCTCTCCATACCCCTTGATCCCCTTAGCCATAAGGGCCATATCTAACTAATTCTTGAATATATCCATTGAACTGCCACCAACAGCTCTCTCCGGTAGGTAATTCCACAGGTTAACAACTCTCTGAGTGAAGAAGTTTCTCCTCATCTCAGTCCTAAATGGCCTACCCGTTATCCTAAGACTGTGTCCCTAGGTTATGGGCTTAACCAAGATCGGGAACACTCTACCCGCATGTAACGTATCGTGTAACCGACAGAATCGTATATGTTTCTATGAGATTGGGGCAGGGACTGATTAGGGAGGGTCTGGTTCATTCTGGGACAGGGGTTGATTAGGGAGTTTCATGTTCAGACTGGGAAAGGGACTGATTAAGGAGTATCTGGTTCAGTCTGGGACAGGTGCCGATTAGGGAGTTTCCGGTTCAGTCTGGGACGGGGAATTGATTAGGGATAGTCTGGTTCAGACTGGGAGAGTTACTGATTATAGAGTTTCTGGTTCTGACTGGGACAGCGGCTGATTCGGTCGTTTGTGGCTCCGTCTGGGACCGGGATTGATTCAGGAGTTTCTGGTTCCTGTTGTGACTATGAATGGTTACGGAGTTTCTGGTCCAGACTGGGACAGGGACTGATTATGGACTTTCTGATAATGTCTGGGGCAGTGACTGATTGCGGAGTTTCTGGTTTAGACTGGGACAGGGATTGATTAGGGAGTTTCTGGTTCATTCGCAGACAAGTACAAATTAGGGCGTTTCTGGTTCAGACTGGGAAATGGACAGATTAGGGAGTTTCTGTTTCTGTCTAGGACAGGACTGATTAGGAATTTTGTGGTTCATACTGGGAAATGTTCTGAATAGGGAGGGTTTGGTTCATTCTGGGACAGGGACGGATTAAGGATTTTATGGTCAGACTGGGAGAGGGACTGATTATGGAGTTTCTGGTTCAGACTAGGAGATGGTCTGATTAGGGAATTTCTGGTTCAGACTGGGAGTGTGGCTGATTAGGGAGTTTCTTGTACAAACTGGGAGAGGGACTGATTCGGGAGTTTCTGCTTCAGACTGGTTTAGACCAGGTCGGTGGCTGGTGCAGTAGGTTTGGTTCAGTCTATTTCTGTCTGGTACAGGGGCTGGCGGCGACCAGTCTGTGTCAGTCTGATTCAGACTGGGACAGTGAATTGTGAAGGAGGTCTGGGTCTGTCTGGTTCTGACTGGGTCAGTGGATGGTGAGGATGAGTCTGATTCAGTCTGGTTCAGGATGGGACAGAGGCTGACGACAGAGGGTTTGGCTCAGTGTGGTTCACACTGCGACAGGAGATGTTGAGGGATGGTTTGGGTCAGTGTTTTTCATACTGGGACAGAGGATGGTGATGGAGGTCCACTTCCGTCTGGTGCATACTGTGACAGTGCCTGGTGATCGGGTCGATTTCACTCTGTTGAAGATTGGAACAGTGGATGGTGGGAGCATCTGGTTCAGTCTGATTCAGTCTGGGATAGGCGCTCGTGAGGCAGTGTCTGTTTCAGTCTGCTACGGAATGGGACAGGAGCGAATGGGGACCATTGTGCTTCAGCATTGCACAGGGACTGGTGAGCTGATCTGGTTCCGTCTTGTTCACCGTGAAACAGAGACTGGTGAGAGTATCTGAATCAATCTGCGACAGGACTGGTGAAAGAGAGTCTATGTCAGTCTGGTTCAGACTGGGACAGGGGATGATGAGTGAAGGTGTGGTTTAGTCTGCATAGGGACTGGTGAGGGGGCGGGGGGGCGTCGGACAGGAGATCGTGAGAGAGGTTCTGGTTGAGACTCGGACAGTGGCCGATGAGAGTTTTCAATTGTATGACTTGTGGTATCAATCGAAGATGATCAGTGATTAATTCTCCCCCAAGCCCGAGTCAGCATCTTCAAGGGAGTATAGCTGCTGTGGAGAAATGACAAAGCTGTTCAACTGTGGGGTCTGGAATGGGGGAGATATGTCTTCTTCCGTTTCGTGACCCAATCGCTCAGGTCTGTTAGCCAAAGTTTTGGGTTCTGGGAGAGGATGGAGCAAACAATCCTTTGGAGAGACAATGATCCCTCTGTCCCAGGTCGATTGCCCTAACCTGTGGGGCCTGCGGTGGGAGTGAGTGTGATTTTCTGTAGGGTCCGTGTGATTCCCGTGGTGTCTGTGGCTTCACAGAGTGCAGCCGGGAATTGCACGATTCGGTCCGGATCCGATTCTGGATTCATGGCAAGAAGGTGTGGAGTAGATTCCCTTCTAGCTGCAATTCCTCGAACACTGACTTCCCCAGGGTGGGGGCAGTGTGCGCATCACCGCAAGGGTGCTGCCTTTTCACTTTATGACGCCGAGCAACCTTCGTGAGGGGGATGTTTTTATGTCAATGTGGGTTGATGTATGTGCAGTTCATAACAGTGAGTTTCCCCAGGGATTGACATCCTGTGATTTCCCAGTAGGTGCAGTGAGTGACCGTGAGCTGCCCCAGGGAGGGGGCAGTGTGTGATGTCCCTGTGTGGGCGTGGGGGGGGGAAATTATGTGCAGTGAGTGACCGTGAACTGCCCCGCGGTGGGAGCAGTGTGTGATGTCTCCGTGGGGGGTGGGGGGCAGGGCATATTGTGCAGTGAGTGAAACTGAGCTGCCCCGGGGAGGGGGCCGTGTGTGATGTCCCTGTGTAAGATTAAATTGGAAGTCTCTTTGGATTGTCTGCTCAATGTACTGAAGGTGAAACTATATTATTTATTATTTTCAACAATTTGCAACTTTTCTGTGTGAATCTACCTTGAAAAAAGCTAGATGCGCGATAAACTAAGAAAGTTCTGAGCTCCCCGGTGTTACTTCCAAGTGATAATACGTCTGTTTCCCAGTGATAATGTGTGATTCAAACACCAAAGTCACTGGTGACAGAGCCAGATCCTTGCGTCAGCAGAAACTCCAAAGCCATGTGTTAGTCATTGCAGAAGCAAGTTTTTCAAATAAAATATTTGGTTCATTTCACACTTGCAATGCCTCATCCTGAAAAATACTCTCCAAAGCCAGTGTTCTTGCAAGTGGATGCAGTTTGTGATCTCCATGTGAGATACAGATTATTCAGGTGATGTCCCTGAGCAGCCCCATGGATTGGGCAGTGTGTGATGTCCCTGTGGGGTTCAGTATGTTCAGTATCTTAGCTGAACTGCCCCAGGGAGCGGGCAGTATGTGATGCTTCTGTGGTGTGCAGTCTGTTCAGTGTCTGACCCTGAGCTTCCCCAGGGAGGGGGCAGTTTTTGATGTCCCTGTGTGTGCAGTGTCTGACCCTGAGAAGCTCCAGGGAGGGGGCAGTGTGTAATTTCCCTGTGGAGTGCAGTGTCTGACCCTGAGCTGCTCCAGGGAGGCGGCAGTGTGTGATGTCCCTGTGGGGTGCAGTGTCTGACCCTGAGTTGCTCCAGGGAAGCGGGAGTGTGTGATGTTCCTGTGGGCTGCAGTGATTGACCTGAGCTGCCCCAGGGACAGGGCAGTGTGTGATGTCCCTGTAGGGTGCAGAACGTTCTGAGTCTGACCCTTAGCAGCCACAGGGAGGGCGCGGTGTGCGATGTCCCTGTGGGGTGCAGTGTCTCACCCTGAGCTGCCCCAGGGAGGGAGCAATGTGTGATGTCCCTGTAGGGTGTAGTACGTTCTGAGTCTGACCCTTAGCTGCCACAGGGATGGGGCAGTGTGTGATGTCCCTGTGGGGTGCAGTGTCTCAGCCTGAGCTGCCCCAGGGAGGGAGCAGTGTGTGATGTCACTGTAGGGTGCAGTACATTCTGAGTCTGACCCTTAGCTGCCACAGGGATGGGGCAGTGTGTGATGTACCTGTGGGGTGTAGTACGTTCTGAGTCTGACCCTTAGCTGCCACAGGGATGGGGCAGTGTGTGATGTCCCTGTAGGGTGCAGTACGTTCTGAGTCTGACCCTTAGATGCCACAGGGATGGGGCAGTGTGTGATGTCCCTGTGGGGTGCAGTATCTCACCCTGAGCTACCCCAGGGAGGGAGCAGTGTGTGATGTCCCTGTGGGGTGCAGTACATTCTGAGTCTGACACTTAGCTGCCACAGGGATGGGGCAGTGTGTAATGTCCCTGTGGTGTGCAGTGTCTGACCCTCAGCTGCCCGAGGGAAAGGGCGTTGCGTGATGTTCCTGTGGGGTGCAGTGTCTGATCCTGAGCTGCCCCAGGGAGCGGGCAGTGTGTGACGTCAATATGTGGTCGGGGGCGGGGGGAGCACTTTGAGCAGTGAGTGACTGTGAGCTGCCCCAGGGAGCGGGCAGTGTGTGATGTCCCTGTGGGGGGTTGGCACTTTATGCAGCGAGTGACCCTGAGCCGGCCGTGTCTAATGTCCCTGTGGAGAGCAGTATTTTGCAATGATGACCCTGAACTGCCCCAGGGATTGGATAATGTGTGATGTCCCTGTGGAGAGCAGTGTGTTCAGTTTCTGACCCTGAGCTGCCCCAGGGAGGGGGTAATGTGTGATGTCCCTGTGGAGAGCAGTATGTTGCAATTATGACCCTGAGCTGCCCCAGGGACGGGATAATGTGTGATGTCCCTGTGGAGTGCAGTTTGTTCAGTATCTGACCCTGAGCTTCCCCAGGGAGGGGGTAAGGTGTGATGTCCCTGTGAATTGCAGTTTGTTCAGTGCCTGACCCTGAGCTGCCCCAGGGAGGGAGCAGTGTGTGATGTCCCTGTCGGTTGGAGGGCGGGGGGGTGGCACTTTGAGCAGTGAGTGACTGTGAGCTGCCCCGACGAGAGGGCAGTGTATGATGTGCCTGCGTAAGATTAAATTGGAACTCTCTTTGGACTGTCTGCTCAAAAGACTGGAGCTGACACCACAGTGCGAATAGTTCAGATTTTATTTAAGGATAAGCGAAAATTAATAACGGAGTTTAGCAGAAGTTTTCTTATTAAAAATGAGAATGATATTACTCGTGATGGTGATTTGGGATGGAGGAAGGATTATTCCTCGTTCCTGCTACTGGTATACCGTCTGCCCGTCTCTGGATCGGTGCCTTTTCTGACACGATCACTATGAGAATAATCCAAATTCACGAAGATACACCCCAGGAACGGAGCCACCGAAAAATCTGTCCAAGCATGTATCTCCTGGCGTGGATATAACACTCACAAGAAAGGTATTTTATAGAGAAAGTGTTGTTTATTAAAACCAGATTAATCAACGGAGATCTAGCCTCATTAGTACCGTTACTGACTGCTCTCAACGCCGATCTCATGGGACAAGCTCCGCAGTTACATTCTTATACAGTTCAAATACAGCCAAAATGGTGGAACTACGCGGGGAAGTGTTCTATTGGTTAATACAGATTACAGCAATTTCATTTGGTGGTACAGTTACATTAATTTTATTGGATACAGTAAATTCTAATGATTCCATTGGAACATTCAGTTCTTGCGACTGTTGCTGGGGAAAAGCTTCTGCAGGTTTTGTGTAACTTTTCAGCGAAGGTCTTCTCAGGCTAATTCTCATGCTCATTTCCTTGCCAGACATATGGCTACCCTCTCCTTAAAAGAGGCATTGTCCCTGTTATCTCCTGTGGCTGGAACATCGTGGCCTCCTCTCATTATATTCGTGAGCTGTCTGCATAAATCTTGTGGGTGCACTTATCTCCTTAGAGAATTTCTCTGACTTCAGTGTTTCTGCCTAATACAGTTATTCGACCATGAACGCACTTAAAATCCTACTCTCAGAAGTTCTTACTTTATTTTAATTACACCGAATTACTCTACCCCTAATTCAGGTATTTCGCTCTTAAACTCCGATAGATCCACATCTTCCCAGTTTGGAGCCTGGGACCCTCTGTCTCCAGGCATTGGTTTTGGAAAATCTTATCTTCAACCTCAGTAGAAGCTTTTTCTGTTATGCTTTTCAGTTTCCATGCTGACGACGCAACACAGGATTTTGATAGTAACGAGTTATAATTAAGTGCATTACAATTTGAAAAAACGATTTATAATTTATTATTTTCAACAGTTTGCAAGTGCTCTGTGTGATTCTACGTTCAGAGAAGTGAGATGAGCGACAAACTAAGACAGATCTGAGCTCCTCCGTATTATTTCCCAGTGATAATACATTTGTTTCGCAGTGATAATGTGTGACGTAACACCATAGTGACTGGTGGCAGAGCCAGGACCTTGCGTCAGCATAAAATCCAAAGCAACGTCTTTGTCTTTGCAGAAGCAAGCTTTTCAATGAATGTCTTTGGTTCATTTTACACTTGCAATGCCTAATTCCTCAAAATACACACCAAAGCCTGTATTCTTACAGGCGGATGCAGGTTGTGATCACCCTGTGAAGTGCAGATTGTTCAGGTCATGTTCCTGAGCTACCCCATGGAGGGGGCAGTGTGTGATGTCCCTTTGCGGTGCAGTCTCTGAATCTGAGATGCTCCAGTGAGGGGACAGTGTGTGATGTCACTGCGAATTGCAGTGTGTTCAGTGTCTCGCCCTGAGCTGCCCCAGAGAGGGCGCCGTGTGTGATGTCCCTGTGGGGTGCAGTAAGGCGTGAGTCTGACCCTGGGCTGCCCCAGGGACGGGGATGTGCGTGATATCACTGCGGGGGGAATTGTCTGACCCTGAGCTGCCCCAAGGAGCGGGCAAAGTATGATGACGCTGTGGGGTGCAGAATGCTCAGTGTCTGATCCTGAGCTGCCCCAGGTAGGGGGCAGTGAGAAATGTCCCTGTGGGATGTAGTAAGTGGTGAGTCTGACGCTGAGCTGCCCCACGGAGGGGCAGTGTGTGATGTCCCTGTAGGGTGCAGTATGTTCAGTGTCTGACCAGAGCTGCCCCAGGGAGGGTGCAGTGTGTGATGTCCCTGTGGGGAGCTGTCTGCTCAGAACCTGACCCTGAGCTCTCCTCACACATACTTTTCTCGGGGACATTTCCGCGCCTCTCAGTTGGAATTAAATTGTGGGACATCCCCATCTGCTGGACGCAGGTGTTACTACTGAACAGATCGTGATGGCTCATATCATGCACAGAGTCATCTAATTGCAACGTCCGGCCAGAAGAATGAATCTTATTTTCTGATGTATTGACGACATACTTATTAATTTACAGTATTGGGAGTAAGCCCTTTAAAAAGCCCATCACTCTTTCCTTTATTTGAAAAATATCCAGAATATTAACCACAGCTCAGGTACAGTTCAGACCTGGATGTGATTAAAACTAGCACTAACAGCAGAAGTGAACAGGGGGAATCTTTTGTGAACTGCTCGGTGTGTGTTTCAGCAGATAGCTCTAATAAGTACCTCCCTTCCCACACTGGGAGCAGGTGAACATAGACATAGAGAAACAGAGAAAATAGGTGCAGGAGTGGGCCAATCTGCACTTCGGGAGTGCACCGTCATTCAATAAGATCATCGTTTAAAATTTCGCTCAATACACCTTTCCTGCTTTCTCACCCAGCCACCGTGTTCACTTCCACATCTTCACAGAGGGGCCACAGAGGCTCCTACCGTCTCCCCGCGATCAGCGAACTCACCCAGTTTACAAAATTAAACCACGAACACGTGCCTGGCAAAGGCCAGGAGAAGCCAGATATTCTGCAAGCTCGGTCTATCACAGAAAGTATTGGTATTCATGGTGATCGCAGCAATTATTAATCGTCTCACAGACCTCAATTATTTTTATGCAATTAATTGATTGAGTATTGAAACGAGGTTAGTGCGCTGGATCTTAACCCCTCGACCACCAGGGAACAGTTACAATACATGTCGTTATATTTATATATATTTATATATGAACCTGAATGTCAATGGCTACCTACCTAGACCTAGTGGTACCCACGGTAGTGTGTCTAACTTTGAGTGAGAGAAACGGTTCCGCAGTGACATCTGTCATGTGTCCTTCATGGTTATTGCTTGTACTATTACAAGGTGTGCACCAGATGGCACAGCACTGGGAGACTTGTAGCTTACCTGTGCCGGCCGAATATAAAAGGTAGGCCACCAGGTGTGATCCTCACTCTGTGGTTATCAAAAAAGGACTAAGGTCACTTCAGTTCAAGCACGACACATTGTCTCGTGGAGTCATTATCAGAGCAGCTGAAGGTTTCACAATTGGCGACGAGATTACGGACCTTCACACGAAAATGGCTAACCTTGGTACTTTGCAAAAGTTCAGCGATGGTGATGATTGGGAAGCCATTGTGTAGAGGCTCGACCATTTCTTCACAGCAAACGATCTAGCAGGTGACAACCCGGACACACTGGCTGATAATTGGAGAGCTATCCTGCTAACCAGTTGTGGGCCCACCGTCTATGGCCTCGTCTGGGGCTTGCTGGCACCAGCGAAGACAATGACCAAGATGTACGAGGAGCTTGTAACATTGATCAACAACAACTCAAGCCCAAAGAGACCATCCTCACTGCCAGACACCGTTTGTATACACACCGATGGCCCGAAGGCCAGGAGATCACGAAATATGCTGCAGACCTCAGGAGGCTGGCGGCACCGTGGGATTTTGGTGACCACCTCACCGAAGCACTGCGGGATATCTTTGTCATCGGAATCGGCCACGAGGGCCTCCTTCATAAGCTACTGTCAGATGATACCACAGTCACACTGCAGAAGGCCATCTCCGTGAGCCAAGCATTCATGACCTCGACCTCTGGCTTAGGCGGATGACTCATCCTCAGGACTCAAACCCGGCATGTACTGTACACAGAGTGGTGCCTTTTAGAGGCTGGATTGTAGAACGTGAACCTTCTCAGGGGAGAGAGAACAGGCCCCCGAATCCCTCAACTCAGAGTCCATGCTCAGAGCAGCCATGATCTTATTGAATGGAGGAGCGGGATGAGAGACCGAATGGCCGACTCCTGTTCCTATTTCTTATGTTCTTATGTTAATTATTTATGGAGCTTGAAATATTGATGAAGTTTTCTCCCCTATCTGACTTTATACACTCTGTATTTAGGAGACTGGTTTAAAATATTCACTGCTCATGCGACAAGGAACCTTGGGCGACTTTTGTTCAATTCTTTGCAGCAAAAATAGCCTCCAAAAAAATGTTTCCGCCTGGGCTTGAACCAGGGACTTTGCGCGTGTGATGCAAATGTGATAACCGCTAAACTACAGAAACGTTGTGGTTAAAGTAATCTTAGGCATATAACCAGATCTTTAACCTACACAACTGGCCGTTACTTCAGGAGCTGGTTCTTCGAGAATAGAATGACGGTGTTGGAGTGGATTTTCAGACATAGCAAAGCATGATGGGGTAAGCCACCACGAAATTAACTTTGTACCAAGAAGCCTATCTGCTGTCCCTGATATGAACTCTGCAGCAACAAGTGACTCCTTGCCAGGTGCAGGCCACTGTTTCATCGAAAGCTTTGCAACAGAATAACTAACCACAAAAGAAGATGAAGAGGAAGGGCCCCCAAACTCGCACCATGCTATCAGGCTTCACTTGGACTAAAAAGTTGAATGTAAATGAATTGCGTTGCCATATGGATCGATTGGTTGTATGTAAATGAAGTTAAATGATTGTATTATGCCCCCTATAAACTGCTTATCACCCCGCGGCACAAGGCACTCGGGGAGATCGCTGGATATCAACTCTTCTCCCAGAGCTCTGTTAGCAATAAAGTTGTCTCTATTACCTTACCAGAGTCCATGTGAATTTATTTTCACTTTCAGTGGATGCAGAGAGGAGGTTTCCACCGATGGGGGAGACTAGAACTAGGGGCATGATCTTAGAATAAGGGGCCGCCCATTTATAACTGAGATGAGGATGAATTTCTTCTCTCAGAGGGTTGTAAATCTGTGGAATTCACTGTCCCAGAGAGCTGTGGAAACTGGGAAATCGAATATATTTAGGACAGAAATAGACAGTTTCTTAAAAAATAAGGGGTTAAGGAGTTGTGGACAGCGGGCGGGGAAGTGGAGCTGAGTCTATGATCGGATCAGCCATGATCTTAATAAATGGTGGAGCAGGCTCGAGGGGCCGTCTGGCCGACTCCTGCTCCTGTTTCATATGTTCCATTGAAGAAGACACATCAACATCCTGGGGGTCATCATCGATAAAGTACATGTGGGCAAGCCTGGCTAGCTCAGTCTGTGGAACATGAGATTTTTAATTTTAAGTTCATGCGTTCGAGCCCCACCTTGCATGAATTATTTTCCTTAAACTTTTATGTTACTTTCACGGGAATTAACCCACACATTCAAAAAGGAGTTCGATATGTCCCTTATGGCTAAAAGGATCAAGGGGTATGGAGAGAAAGCAGGAAAGGGGTACTGAGGGAATGATCAGCTGTGATCATAGTGAATGGCGGTGCAGGCTTAACGGCCGAATGGCCTACTACTGCACCTATTTTCTATTTTTCTATTTTGCCCCTTGTGGGGGAATCTAGAACTTGGGGGCACAGTTTCAGATTAAGGGGTCATAAGAACATAAGAAGTCGCAGCAGGAGTAGGCCACATGGTCCCTCGAGCCTGCTCCACCATTCAATACGATCATGGCTGATCCCCATAACCCTTTATTTCCTGAAGGTTTAAGGGTCGCCCATTTAAAGGGAGATGAGGAGGAATTTCTTCTCTCAGGGAGTGGTGAATCTTTGGAGCTCTCTGCCCCAGAGAGCTGTGCAGGCTGGGTCATTGAATATATTTAAGGTGGAGATAGACAGATTTTTGAACGAGGCCATATGGATTGAATTGGAGAACAGAAAAGGGGCGATCACACGACTGGGAATGTACGAGAGACCCCCGAACATCCAAAGGGAGAGAAAGGGTCTGGTTATTGTGATTCAGCAAGGAAACAATCGATCCTGGAGGACAAATACTCTGTTCCAATGGAAACAGACCCAGCCTCTCCAATTGATCAGTTCATTAATGATGTTTTCCCGTGAAAGCAACATAAAAGTCTAACAAAGCTTATTCGCCCAACGTGGGGATTGAATCCACGACTCTGAGATTAAGAGTCTCATGCTCTACCGACTGAGCTAGCCGGGCTTGGCAAATGTGTGATCCTTGACGTATGTCAAATGTTGTGGGTGGATTAATGATGAGTGAAATCATGATTGAGTATCTCACAGACTTGAATTGTGGAGTTCCTTCAGTGAGCATTTCTTTATTGTGCAAAAGAAGATTGTGGGTTAATTATTGATGTTTTTCCATGAAAGCTGCATTAAATTAAAAGAAACGTAATCACCCAACGTGAGGCACGGACCCACGACCTTGCGATCAAAAGTCTGAGACTCTACTGACTGAGCTAGCCGGGCTTCTGCTCAACCCAGGTTTTTATCGCTCATTGCAGCCAGGCGCCTGTTGGCTTCGCCCCAGATGTTGAAAATTGCTGTTGAAACTTGGAACGTGGTTATCACGTTTGCTTTACATGCAAAAGGTCCCTAGTTCAATCCCGGGCAGAAACATTATGTTTATACTTTCTGTGGATGAACAATCGGAGGTGAGTTTAGTATCCCGGAAAATGCTGCCTGACCTGCTGAGATTTCCAGCATTTGCTGTTTTTATTTGCGATTTATTCTCCAGGCAAAAGGGTTCCCTTATTCCTTAATTGCTCTTTATTTCACTCCAATAAATGGATCACTTTGACTGAGAGAAAACAGATCCACCGGGGACCTTTTGCATGTGATGCCAACATGATATCCGCTACACTGCAGCCCATCAAAGGGAAGAGAAACCACTGAATATAAAGGATGAGCTGACAAATATCAGGGGCAGTGCAGTCTGTTCAACGTCAAACCCTCCTTTCTTATTCAGCAGTGGCATGAACGGGAGTCAGACGTCACAAGTTTTAATTAAAGACACAAATACAAGTCATACTTGCAAATCTTTTCAGTGTAAAATTCTTTCACTTTATTTGAAATCCTATTGCGTTGAATCTGCAAATATGCACGGTGGGATATTATCTTCACTACTGATTGCAGTTTGTGCGCACGATAGGAATAAACGGTGCTGTTAAAGTTGATAAAAGTTGCCCCAGATCTCTAAAGACTTTGAACCAGAAAGCTAAATTACAGTGAATAAAATGGGATATGGTTTTCGAGTTGCGATGCAAAGCACAGGACAAATGATTGAAGTATGGAGTGTCCCTGAGTTAGCATTTGTATGATTGTGCAACAGAAGGTGAGGGGTTAATTAATGATGGTTTCCCGTGAAAGCAAGAGAAAAGTTTAAGAAGAAATCATATTGTGCCTGTCAGGTGAGCGCTGCTTGTGATACCTGGTGGGAATGGGCGGAGATTTTAAAGCCTCTTATATTGCAGAATCTTCATATAGACGAACATCTCCAGCTCGCTGAATTGGTCTCATAATCAGAGGGCTGTGTATTCAAATCACCTCGGGGTCACTGTTGTCTTGGATATTTTTCTTCCAGAATTATTATTTCCTTTGCTGTTTGGCAATAACCAGAACCTTGCTCCAAGGTCTGTCTCACTGTTTCCCCGGTGTCAGGCAGAGATACGCCTGCTGCCCTCATTTATTTCATGGGACAGGACACAAAAGATCAAAATCAACCTGCAGGTGGCTACATACAGCAATGAACAGGCAGGATGGCAAAGCGGTCTAAGGTGCTGTGTTCAGATCACTATTTCCTCTGGAGATGTGGGTTTATGTCCCATTTCTTATATTTAATAATTAAGCGGAACCCATTTGTTTTGTCACCACCAACTCCTTAAAAGTACGATTCAGCAGTCCACCTGCTCGCTTAACATTTCCGTCTGACCTGGTGCTAAAGTTTGTTCATTCTTTTGTAGACCGGCAATCAGATATTTTGCCCTGAGCATGTGAGGAACTTTTATCTCGATCTCATTGGGTTTAATTTTGGTAATCTGGTGCTGCAGTGTAACGGTTAACAGTTCGCCTCACACGCGAAAGCACCTCGGGGGGAAATATTTTCTGGAGTTTTCTCATGCATGTTCAGAGGAGAGTTTATTCTCCTGTGAAAGGTCACGAGATCATAAGAACGTAAGAGTTAGGAACTGGAGTCAGCCATTCGTCCCATTTTCAACTTTTCAAGATCTTTCCGCCCGATTTCGGACCGGGGACCTTTCGTGTGTGAGGCGAATGTGATAAATACTACACTACGGAAACACTGTGATAGAATCTATCTTCGGTTAAAACTACAGCTCTAAACCTGCACAGCTAGCCGAGAATTCAGGAACTTGTTTTCAGAGAATAGAATGAGGGTGCTATATTTAGGAAGGCTGTAAGTGTGGCCTTCGACAGCATTGACCTTCCACGCCTCGGGAACCTACTATCAGCAAGGGCAGACATCGATGACGAGGTCCAACACCGCCTCCAGTGTGCCAGCACAGCCTTCGATCACATGAGGAGGAAGTGTTTGAAGACCAGGACCTCAAATCTGGCACCAGGCTTATGGTGTGCAGGGCGGTGGTGATACCTGCCCCGTGGTAAAGCTCCGAGACATGGACTATATACAGCAGACATCTCAAATCACTGGAGAAATAACACCAGGGCTGTGTCCGCAAGATCCTGCAAATCCCCTGGGAGGACAGACGCACCAACATCAGTGTTCTCGCTCAGGCCAGCATCCCCAGCATTGAAGCACTGACCACACTCGACCAGTTCCGCTGGATGGGCCACATTGTCCACATGCCCGACACGAGACTCCCTAAGCAAGCGCTCTACTCAGAACTCCGACACGGTAAGCGAGCCCCAGGTGAGCAGTATCATTTATTGCACACTACTGAATATAACTGTACCTTACCATGCTTTTCATGACTGTAACGAGATATGACCTGTTAACACAAGCATATTTTCCCACCAGGGGTCCACTTGCAAGAGAAACTGCATACCTGTTCCACACAGGTATATAAATGCAGGTCTCAGGCAAGTATGGCACTCAAAAGCTGTGAAATAAAGATGCAGGTCCAGAGTGACATTGACTTCAGCATGTGCCTCGTGTAAGTCTGTACTGCAGGGTCAGGACTTTACAGTGGCGGCGAGTTACGGGATCACAGAATCCACAGAATGGCTACCAACGGCTCAGCTGAGGAATATAATTCTGAAGACAATTGGGAGGACTTTATAGAAAGGCTCCAGCAAAGCTATGTAAACAAAGACTGGTTGGGCGACGTTAAGGCAGACAAGAGAAGAGTCCATCTCTTGACCAGCTGTGGCTCGAAAACATACGCCTTAATGAAGGACCTGCTGGCACCCGAGAAACCAGCAAGCAAGTCGTTTGAGGAGTTGAGCACACTGGTGAGAGACCACCTGAAGCCAGCGAGCAGCCTACATATAGCCAGACGCAGGATCTACAACTACAGACGCTGTGTGGACCAGAGCATACCCGACTTTGGGTGGAACTTCAGACGTTGGCTAGTTTATGTGAGTTCTCCAATGAACTAAATGAGAAGTACTGAGAGACTTTTTTATTGAAGGAGTAGGTCACGCAGGCATATTCCGAAAGCTTATAGAGACCAAGAACTTGATTCTAGAGGCTGCAGCACTGATCGCACAGACATTCTTGGCAGGAGAAGAAGAAACAAGGTTGATCTACACTGCGGGTACGTCAACTAACAAAAATTCGGAACAAGTGGTTCACAGCGTGAAACAAGCCGCTACCCCCACACCCAGACAAAAGGCAGGAAAGCAGGCCTTCAACATCAGGCAGTGGCTCCAGAAGCCATCAAGGGCCACATGAACGGCCATTCACACCTCATCAACCCACAATGCGAGCATTCAACTACAAACTGAGAGAAGCTCAAGAGAGATCAGCCAGACGCAGCTCATCCTTCGGAAACAATGGAAGCGGCCTGTGCTAGAAATGTGGGGGAAGGCACTCAACAAGGGGGTGTCGATTTCAGTATGCTGTTTGCAGAAACTTCAACAATACAGGACACCTGGCTCACGTGCAAAAACGCAGCAGCTCGGCTGGTATACGAATCAGAAAGGTCGGAAAGCGGACCAGAAGAAGGTGGGGTCAGTGCCCGGGACACCGAGGTACAGCGGGTCAACACGATCAATGTCCACTGTTCTTACAACAAGACGCCTCCAATAATGATGAGGGTCCTACTCAATGGGATACCCGTCAACATGGAACTGGACACGGGAGCTAGTCAATCTCTCATGAGCGTTCAACAATTTGAACAGCTGTGGCCGCACAAAAGCAACAGACCAAAACTCACGAGGATCGACACCAAACTAAGGACCTATACCAAAGAAATCGACTCAGTCCTTGGCAGCGCCATGCTCTCTGTCACACACAACGGGACAGTGAACCGATTTCCATGTGGATTATCCTCGGAGATCTCCCAGCATTGGTGGCAAGAAGCTGTCTGGCAAAACTAAATTGGAAATGGGATGATGTTCGCACCATGTCGTCAGAGGAACGGACCTCCTGCTCAACAGTTTCAAGTCGTTTTGAACATCTCTTTCAGCATTCAAAGGGGCGAAAGTTAAAATCTACGTCACACAGGATGCCAGACCGGTCCATCACAAGGCTAGAGCTGTGCCTTATGTGATGAGGGAAAAGATTGAACACGAACTGGACCGGCTTCTGCGGGAAGGCATTATCTCAACCGTGGAATTTAGCGACGGGGCAAGTCCCATCGTCCCCGTCATGAAGCCTGATGGATCCGTACGAATCTGTGGGGATTATAAGTCTACCATAAACAGAGCCTCACTTCAGGACCAGTACCCGCTGCCCAGAGCGGAGGATCTATTTGCCACATTGGCTGGAGGAAATCTTTTCTCGAAACTAGATCTCACATCTGCGTATATGACGCAAGACCTGACCAAAGAGACTAAGCTACTCACCACCATCAACACATATCGAGGCATTTTAATGTACAATCGATGCCCATTCGGCATCAGGTCGGCAGCTGCTATATTCCAGCGCAACATGGAGCGTCTGCTCAAGTCCATCCCGGGGACGCTTGTATTTCAAGACGGCATACTTATCACGGGCAGGGACACCTACTCCCATCTCTGCAATTTGGAGGAAGTACTAAGTCGATTGGATCGGGTAGGCCTATGAGTTAAGAAATCCATGTGTCTGTTTCTCGCGCCCGAGGTTGAGCTTTTGGGCAGAAGGATTGCCGCTGATGGAATCTGCCCAACAGAATCCAAAACAGAAGCAATTCGCCTGGCACCTAGGCCCCGGAATGTCTCAGAACTGCGCGCCTTTCTCGGGCTATTCAATTACTTGGGAACTTTATGCAGAACTTAAGCACGCTGCTGGAGCCTCTCCATGTGCTACTCAGGATGGGGTGCGATTGGCTTTGGGGGGACACCCAGGAACGCGTCTTCAATAAGGCATGCAACCTTCTATGTTCCAGCAGTGTTTTGGTTTTATTTGATCCAAGTAAAAAGCTCGTTCTCACATGTGATGCGTCAGTGTATGGGGTCGGGTGCGTTTTACAACATGTCAATGATGCGGATAAATTACAACCCATAGCTTATGCCTCCAGGTCATTTTCTCGGGCGGAGCGCGGGTACTGTATGGTTGAGAAGGAGGCGCTCGTGTGCATTTACGGTGTCAAAAAGATTCACCAATACGTTTTCGGGGCCAAGTTCGCGTGAGAAACTGACCACAAACCCCTCACGTCCCTGCTATGCGAGTGCAAGACAATGAACGCCAACGACTCGGCGCGCATTCAGCGGTGGGCACTCATGCTAGCGTCTTACTACTACACAATAAGGCACACACCAGGCGCAGACAACTGTGCCGACGCGCTTAGCATGCTATCCCTGGCGATAACGGAAGAATCCGACGAACAGGTCTGTGAGATGGTCATGGCAATCAATGCCTTTGAATCCACACGTTCACCCATGACGGCTCGCCAAATCAGAGCTTGGACGACCAGCGACCCCACGTTATCCTTCGTCAAAGGATGTTTTTAACTGGTGACTGGGCAGAGGCTCGTGATGCCTGCTCCGAGGAGATCAAACCGTCCCATAGGCGCATGCATGAACTATCACTACAGGCAGACTGCCTGACGTGGGGCAGCCGAGTAGTTATGCCCTTGCGAGGTAGAGAGGCATTTGTCCGGGAGCTCCATCGCGAGCACCCAGGGATCGTCCTGATGAAGGCCATAGCCAGATCCCACGTCTGGTGGCCTGATATTGAGGGGGACTTGGAGCTCTGCGTCCGTCGATGCACCATTTGTGCCCAACGCAGTAATAGACCAGGGAGGACCCCTTAAGCCCCTGGCCCTGGCCCACCAAACCGTGGTCGCGGGTGCACGTAGACTATGCGGGCCCATTCATGGGCAAAATGTTCCTCGTAGTCGTCGATGCATTTTCAAAGTGGATCGAATGCCCCATTTTAAACTCGAGCACCACCTCCACCACTGTAGAGAGCCTTAGAACCATGTTTGCAACGCACGGAATCCCTGACATATTGCTCAGTGATAATGGTCCGTGCTTCACCAGCGCAGAATTTCAAGATTTCATAGTTGACCACGGCATAAATCACGTTAAGACGGCACCTTTCAAGCCGGCCTCCAGTGGCCAGGCGGAGCGTGAAACAAGGTATGCTAAAAATCCAAGGTCCCACGCAGCAGAGCTGCCTGTCGCGACTGCTGCTGACATACAGACCTCTTCCACATTCGTTGACTGGGCTTCCCCCCGCGCAACTATTGATGAAACGAACCTTAAAGACGAGACTCCCTTTATTCCTCCTCGACATGCATGAAATTGTTGAGGCAAAGCGCCGGAAGCTAACTGAGTATCATGAACGAAATTCGAGGGGGACGTGGAATGAGATAGAGGACAAAGTGTTTGTGCTAACCTATGGCCGGGGTCCCAAATGGTTTGCAGGGACAGTAACAGATAAGGAAGGAAACAGGCTACTGTGGTACAAATGGACAATTGCCAAACCTACCGGAGGCATGTAGACCAAGTAAAAAGTAGATTCACTGATAACACTGCAGAACCAGAGGCAGACTACAATGTGGAACTCACACCACACCTGGTGGACAGACAGAGGGAACAACCTGAGAAAAGGGCAGTCTCAACAGACAGCCCAGGCGAGATACCAGCAATCACACCGAAAGAAAAACAGGCACCAAGGCAAACAACTGAACCACAACTAAGACGGTCCACGCGAGAGCGTAGACCACCTGAGAGACTGAACCTATACAGACAATAAGACGTTGGGGGAGGGTTATGTCATGTATCTCACACTACTGTATATAACTGTATCTTACCATGCTATACATGACTGTAACTAGATATGACATGTAACCACAAGCGTACTTTACCACTAGGGGTGCACTTGCAGGAGACACTGCATATCAGTTCCACACAGGTATATAAAGGCAGGTCTCAGGCAAGTGTGGCACTTGAGAGCTGTGAAATAAAGGTGCAGGTCCAGAGTGACCTTGACTTCAGCATCTGCCTCGTGTAAGTCTGTACTGCAAGGGTCAGGATTTTAAAGGCAGAGGAAACGTTTCGGGCACACCCTCAAAGACTCCCTGATAAAATGCAACATCCCCACCGGCACCTGGGAGTCCTTGTTCCTCGGGTTGAATTGCCTGTGCTGCGTGATCCGTGCCGGATCGATCATCCTCTGCCACGTGGTATGTCACACCACGTTTGCACATTTACTGGTGTACCCGATCATTGTGCAGCCTTTGCACACGTAGTGCTTGAATCGACATGGATGGGCCCGAGGATTACCCCCGCAGCACCAACACGGTGCTAATAGATTCACATTCACCCCGGATGGCGCACTCTGAGTCATCAAAGGTGTTGCAGCCACATACGTATCGGCCCTGCCATATGCAGTTCGGCCTGCTAGCGACATCATTTTATGCACAGTACTTATCGGTGAGCTTTGATGTTGAGAAGTTATCTGTTTGGTGTTATCGTCCGTGGCCATGCATGCCTGGGCGATCGCGATAACCATGCTCAGGTCTCGGGTTTCAGCAGCTAGCAGCTTTCGAAGTATGACCTCGTGGCTGATGCCCAGCACGTAAAAGTCCCACAGCATTTGCCCCAACGCAGCTCCAAAATCACAAGGTCCCGCGAGGTGTCTCAGGTCGGTGAGATAATCCGTCAGGTCATGGTCCCCGGAGCGCTGGTGCGTGTAAAAACGTTATCTGACCATGAGGATACTCTCCTTCGGCTTGAGGTTGTCCCAAACCTGTGTGCACATCTCTGAATATTCCTTCTCCGTTGGTTTTGTCGGTGTGAGCAGATTCTTGATGAGGCTGTATATTTTAGGCCCACAGACGGTGAGGAGAACCGCCCTGTGCTTGGCCACGTTCGTGTCTCCTTCCAGCTCGTTCGCCACAAAGTACTGGTCGAGCTTCTCGACGAAGGCTTCCCAATCATCACCCTCGACGGATCTCTCTGATATTCCAGCCATGGTTGTGTGAAGGTTCGTATTCTGTTACTCGTCGCCAATTGTTGTGTATAGAAGAACTCCCCGAGGCTGAGTACTGTTAGCTAAACTTAGTGTGACCTTAGTCTTCTTTATTACAACTCCAGAGTGCCTGAACAACATGGCAGCCTACCTTTTGTACTGGCCCTGTGTGGGCAGGTGACCATTAGGACTCCAACAGTCGCGTCCGCTGGTGGCAAGTATTACAGAGTTACATACATCACATCATTGTGATCGTTAAGAAGTTATAATTCCAATGAATACCTGAATCGTGCGAAAGGAGCCTGTTTGTAGGACAAGCCTACATATCAGGAAGGAGTGTAGTTAGAAGCCAAGGGAAGTGTTACTCTGATTATAAGTGTAGAGAATAAAAAGAGTAAATGCTGGAATCACTGAGCAGGCCAGGCAGCATCTGTGGAGAGAGAAACAGAGTTAACGTTTCAGGTTAATGACCTTCCATCAGAAGTTTGGCTGTTCTGTTAGGTAATACTATTAAAAGTTTCAATTGTCACGCAGCAGGGGTAAGGAAAAGATTTAAAATGTGGCATTTGGAGCAGATAGTTTAGAATCGGATTAATGTTTGACCAATTTGTACACCGAGCTGGGAACTGTAACGTGTTTGAGTTCTTCGGCTAACATTCGCATGGTTTGGGTGTAATTACTGTTAAGTGTATGTTTAATTATTGTCTGCTTAATAACTCTGACATTTAATGTTGCGGACCCTATTCCTGCACTGCGCGTGTTCCAGCTCTGTTTGGATAACCGATCCCTTCAATCCGTCGCATACAGGGACAGTTGGATTCACCGTTTCTTCATTTATTGAAATTTCAAAAATTGAAAGCGGCGCACATCAACCTGGTCACCTACTCACTAACCGCTACACTCTGCTCCCGTGAGATTGAAGCCCAGTTACTTTTTGAAGCTTGAATGCAGGTACAAGCAGAACTCATTCATACAAAGTCCAAGTCCATGAGGCACCTGATTATTTGCACCGAACTCCTTCTCAAAGAGTTGCGGTTCGTGTGGGGTGATTTGGGCACATCTTTCCCCACACTACAACACTTCAAACATAACTCAACGGCTGTAAAGTGCTTTGGGGCGTCATGCGTTCCTGAAAGGGGTTTTGGAAATACAAGTCCTTCTTTGCAAAAGTTCGATGCAAATTCAAAATTCTTGGTTAAACTGAGGGCTCGTCCAGGATTTGAACACGGGACTGTCGCAAATTTCAAGTAACAACCCCGAAGCAAAAATCATACTCCTAGACCAACGAGCCATCTTCTTGATTAATGTGGAGATAAGGTGTAACCATTATTGTCGACTTTTTAGTGTGTTGCTATTCTTGATCGGACGAGCACATGGGACAGAATCAGTGACGTTGCTTTTTCGACCTGTCTTCTGAAGCACCGCACGGTCCCACTCCGACAATCTGTGAGCTGTTGGGACGTTAGTGTATCCAGGCTGTGGGTGGTCACCCCGAGCACAGCAGAGGGGTGTCTGCATTAGTTCTGGGTGGGGACAGTATATTTCCCCTTCTCTCTTCCTCTTGTCTATATCCCTGTGCTTTGGTTTCTCTAATTATTCCCCTGTCTCAGTTTCTAGTGTTTAAAAGGGAACAAAAGATGAAATGGATGTCACTGTGGAACAATTTCTCGCACTCAAAGTTCGACACACTACCGTTGCACCATGAGGTCTAGGTCGGTAGCCGTTGATATTCAGGTTCATATGTAAATATATATAAATATATCGACATGTATCGTAACTGTTCCCTGGTGGTAGAGGGGTTAAGATCTGGCGCACTAACCTGGTTTCAATCCTCGATCAATTCATCGCATAAAAATAATTGAGGTCTGTGAGACAATTAATAATTGCTTTAATCACCATGAATACCAATATTGTCATGTATCTCACACTACTGTACATAACTGTACCTTACCATGCCATACATGACTGCAACCAGAGATGAGCAGTAACAACAAGGTTACCTTACCACCAAGGGTGCATTTGCAGGAGACACTGGATACCTTTCCCAGACAGGTATATAAGGACAGGTCTCAGGCAAGTGTGGCATTCGAGAGCTCTGTAATAAAGGTGCAGGTCCTGAGTGACCTTGACTTCAGTATGTGCCTCGTGTGAGTCTGTACAACAGGGTCAGGACTTTACAGTGGCGACGAGTTACGGGATTACAGAATCCACAGAATGGCGACCAACGGCTCAGAAAAAAAATAAAATGCTGGAGAGAATTGGGAGGACTTTATAGAAAGGCTCCAGCAAAGCTTTGTAACCAAAGACTGGTTAACGACAATAAGGCAGACAAGAGAAGAGCCCATAACTTGGCTCGAAAACATACGCTTTAATGAAGGACATGCTGGCTCCCGAGAAACTAGCAAGAAAGTCGTTTGAAGAATTGAGCACATTGGTAAGAGATCACTTAAAGCCAGCAAGCAGTCTACACATGTAAGCTACGTCGGACCCCTGCCAAAGCTCCCCGAATACCGAGCACAGGCTCAGGAAAATCCCGGGGGAGAGGATATCCCGGTCACTGGGCCTTTCAGCAACACTGAACAAGTGCCCGGTCTGAAACTTTCCAGGCTGTTGATGGCGGGGGATTCAGCGGTGGTAATGCCGTTGATAGCCTAGCCTGCTTAAGTTGCATCTTGCTGTCGCTGATTGCTGCCAGGCGCCTGTTGGCTCTGCCCAGTGGGTTTAGCTCCAACTTCAAAGCACGAAAAAGGTTCACCTGAATTCCAAGGTGTGTACGGAGATCAAACATCAAAAGTTCTGTCATTAACAACAGAGGCTCCGGCAATTTTCTGATCGCAATGCGCTTTCAGTCCTTGTCCTTAAAATTGCGGACGTGGAAATTGGGGAGTTTAATGATTTTGAAAGGAACATTGTTGTTTGGTGCAGTTCCGGTCAGAGAAATGATTGTGAAAGGAACTTTTTGCAGAGAGAGGGATTGATTGCCAGTTGGCAGAAACATTTTTGAAATGAAAACGTGTGGACGATAAAATGGAACAAGAGCAGTCCGGGGCACATTGTCACATGATGTAAGCTAACTCGGTCCCGGACCAATGCTCATCGTACACCGAGCACAGGCTCAGGAAAACCTCGGGTAGAGGATATCCCGGTCACTGGGCCTTCCAGCAACACTGAACAAGTGCCCGGTCTGAAACTTTCCAGAGTAAAGACTTGTAACTAGAACATCCAACAGTCCCTTGGGATCCCTTGGGACTTCAGGGGATGCGCTTCCTGGTGGTGGAACATGGGAGTGCATGCTTTACAAGGACACAACATCATTCCCTGCCAAAGTCAAAGTGAAAACTATTTACAAGGTGAGGCGGTCGGGAACCTTTCTTTCCCTTGTGGACCACCTCGGTACAAATGTCTGTTCTGGTGTGTTGGCTGTGTACTCGCTGGGCTGGCGTGTTGTTGGCCCTGCAGGGCTGCTGGGTGAGCCTAACCTTGCTGGGCTGTTGGGCGTGCTGGGTTCGATTTCCTGTTCCGGCATGGTGTCGTTGATCTTTGGGTGTGTGTTGAAGGTTCGAAAAAGGTGGTGTCTGCTGTGGGTTGTTCAGGGCAGTCTGTGAACCGCAGCCTCGTTTGGTCCAGATGCTTTCTGCAAATTTTTCCATTGTCTAGTTTGACGACAAACACCCTACTCCCTTCTTTGGCTATCACCGTGCTCGCGATCCACTTGGGACCATGTCCATAGTTTAGCACATAAACGGTCATCCAGATCAATTTCCCATGACACAGTGGCGCGACTATCATTTCCATTTTGTTGCTGACGACTGCTCTCTACCTGATCATGCAGGTTCGGGTGGACCAGCGAGAGTTTGCTTTAAATTGTCTTTTACAGTAGTAGCTCAGCTGAGGGCACCCCTGTGAGCGAATGGGGTCCCCGCATAGTTGACATGGATCCTCGAACATGGTGTCAACTGAGCACATACGCTGCATTGCCGTACACAGGACTCGAAGTGAGAGTCGATACCGTGCCACCACACGTGGGATCTGGCTATCGCTTTCATCATTACTATACTCGGGTGTGTGCTGTGGAGATCCGAGATAAACGTCTCCCTGCCCTTTTTTGGTAGCACTACGCGGTTACCCCACAAAAGGCAGTCTGCCTGACTGGACAGCTCGTCCTTTCTCCGCTGGAACAGCTTGATTGGCTCTTGCATTTCAACGGGAATGCTGGGCCAGCTCCCATGTAGTGCATTGTTTTTTACTAGGGACAGCAGAGGATCTTGGCTGGTCCAGGTCCGAATCTGGTGGGCCGTGACAGGTGCTTTATCATTTTCAAACGCTTCCATGACCATCAACAAGTCAGTGGGCTGCGCCACCATCAACACGTTTGCAGGCTGCGCCATTTCCACCTCCGTGGTGGGCAATGGTAGCCGACTGAGAGCATGCGCACAGTTCACAGTGCCTGGTCTGTGGCGGATGATGAGTGCCCACCTTTGGATGCGGGCTGAGGCATTAGTATTTAACCCCTTGTTTTCAGCGAACAGGGATGTGAGGGGCATGTGATCGGTTTCCAGCTCAAATTTGAGGAAAACCAGGTACTGATGCATTTTCTTTACCCCGAACACACATGCTAATGCCTCTTTCTCAATCATGCTGTCGGCCCTCTCGGCCTTAGACAAGCTCCTGGAAGTATAGGCGACAGGTTGCAACTTCGCCGCAATGTTAGCTTGTTGTAATATACACCCGACTCCGTACAACGATGCATCACATGTTAGCACAAGTCTTTTACACGGGTTATACAATACAAGCAGCTTGTTGGAGCATAAAAGGTTTCTGGCTTTCTAAAAAGCAATTACTTGTTTTTTTCCCAAACCCAGTTCTCACCTTTGTGCAATAACACATGCAGGGGCTCTAAAAGGTGCTTAACCCCGGTAGGAAGTTACCAAAATAGGTGAGGAGTCCCAGGAACGACCGCAGCTCCGTGACGTTCTGTGGCCTGGGCGCATTCCTGAAAGCCTCTGTCTTGGCGTCAGTGGGTCGAATGTCGTCCGCCGTGATCTTTCTACCCAAAAACTCCACTTCTTTTGCCAGGAAGACACATTTCGACCTCTTTAGATGCAGCCCTACACGATCCAGTCGCTGGAGGACCTCCTCCAGGTTTTGTATGTGTTCGGCGGTGTCCCGACCCATAACCAATATGTCGTCCTGAAAGACCACCATGTGTGGTACCGACTTGAGTAGGCTCTCCATGTTTCTCTGGAAGATCGCTGCAGCCGACCAAATTCCAAACGGCCATCTGTTGTAGATGAATAGTCCCTTGAGCGTGTTGATGCAGGTGAGGCCCTTCGAAGACTCCTCCAGCTCCTGCGTCATGTAGGCCGAAGTCAGGTCAAGCTTGGTGAACGCCTTGCCTCCTGCCAGCGCGCCAAATAGGTCGTCTGTCTTAGGTAGCGAATATTGGTCCTGTAGCGAGAAACGATTAATAGTTATTTATAATCGCCACAAACCCTGACCGTGCCATCACTTTTGAGTACTGGAACAATCGGGCTGGCCCACTCGCTGAATTCCACTGGGGAGATGATGCCCTCGTGTTGCAGCCTGTCCAACTCGATTTCCACTCTCTCCTCGTCATGTGAGGTACCGCTCGCGCCTTGTGGTGAATGTGTCGTGTCTCTGGGACCAAGTGGATCCGCACCTTCGCCCCGGAAATGTTTCCAATGACTGGCTCAGAAAGGGAAGGAAATTTGTTCAGAACATGGTTACATAAGGCCTCATCGACATGTGATAGTGTTGGGATGGTATCCCAGTTCCAGCGGTTTTGCCCAGCCAGCTCCTTCCAAGCAGTGTGGGGCCATCGCCCAGGACAATCCAGAGTGGCAGTTCGTGCACCGTGCACTCGTAGGTGACCTTGACGATGGTGCTGCCCAGGACAGTGATAAGCTCTTTGGTGTACGTTCTCAGTTTCGTGTGGATGTGGCTTCGGGCTGGTCTGAATGCTTTGTTGCACCACAGTCTCTCAAACATATTTTTACTCACGAAGGATTGGCTAGGGCCAGTGTCCAGTTCCATGGTTATGGTTGAGCAATTCAATTTTACATTTAGCATTATAGGTGGACATTTCGTCGAAAATGTGTGCACCCCATGTACTTCAGCTACTGCCTCCTCTCTCTGAGGCTCTAAATTGCTTTGATCCACCATGGACCGATCTTCCTCTGCCACATGGTGGTTAGCCGGTTTTGCAGAGCTTGCAGCTCATTCGCAAGCCAGTTGGAGATGCCCCATTGTTGCACAGCTCTTGCAAACATACCCTTTGAAGCGGCTGAAAGCAAGCCTCCACAATGCCAACAATGTGTGAGTTGCCTTGCATTCATCCTTTGTTGGGGACTCTGAGTCATCTGGGTCACCTGAGGCCTGCTGGCGGTTGCAGACTCGTGGTTTCTGCCCTGCACATGTCTGCTCACAAACACAGTTCCAGTTAATTTATGAACATTGCAAGCACTTGTGTGCTGAGAGATTTGTTTGCTATTATCACTGGTGGACATAAATACCTGTGTTATCGCAATGGCCTTACTGAGGATCGGTGTCTCTGCAGCCAAAAGTTTCCGTTGGATAGTCTCGTGGCCAATTACCAGTGCAACAATGTCTCTGAGCATTTGCTCCAGGTAGCCATCAAACTCACATTATCCTGCAAGTCGCCTTAGCTCGGCGACGTAGATTGGCACTTCCTGATCTTCAGATCGCTGGCACGTGCAGAAACGATACCTCGCCTCAGCACGCTCTCCCTCGGGTTAAGATGTTCCCGAACCAGTGTACACAGCTCCTCATACGACTTATCTGTGGGTTTCACTGGAGCCAGAAGATTCTTCATGAGGCTGTATGTCGGTTCCCCTCAGACTGTGAGGAGGACCGCTCTCCTTTTTGCAGCACTTCCTTCTCCGTCCAGCTCATTGGCTACAAAGTACTGGTCTAGCGGTTCGACATAGGCTTCCCAGTCCTCACCCTCCGAGAATTTCTCCATGATGCCAACAGTTTGCTGCAAGTTTGTGTTGGATCCGTATATTCGTCGCCAGTTATTGTGTTCCTAACACAGATGATGCTGCATACAGGGAGGTTAAAGTAACATTGACCTCAGTCTTTCATAAGACACTCGAGAGTGAGAAACTGGACTGAGGGGCCGGCTTAAATTCAGTGCTCACAAGGGGTGCTGGGATCCCTTGGGACTTCAGGGGATGAGCTCCCTGGTGGCGGAACATGGGAGTGCATGCTTTACAGATACACAACACATACATTGCCTCAACTTTGATTTCTGCCAACATCCCTCGTGTTTAACCTTCGCCGCACCTCCGCCACGATCTCTCACCGTTCCTCCACCACGACCTCTCACCGTTCCTCCACCGCAATCTCTCACCTTCCTCCACCACGATCTCTCATCACTCCTCCACCACGACCTCTCACCGTTCCACCACCACGATCTCTCCTCACTCCTCCACCACGACCTCTCACCGCTCCTCCACACTGACCTTCCTGCACCTCCGCTGTACCTCGGTCCCTCCGATGTTCCTGCCCATGCACCAAACGGCGACCTGTATTTTGATGACGTGCAGCAGAGCAGGTCTCCAGCCGTACTGGTTAACCCTTACCACTGTACCAAGACCTCGCTCTGTCAAGCCCGTGTGGTGGCTGGCGTACAATGGTCACACCACGTTAAAATAATCCACCCACAGGCATCTTCCACACTTTGATTGGAGTTCAGGACTGGAACATCGGGTACTTCATTGAAACACCTGTGAACCCATGTGGAAGTAAGCCTTCCTCGTTCGAGGACGCGCCTATGATGATGATGATGATGATGTGTGGGACCTTACCAAATGCCTGCTGAAAACCATCAGATTAAATCTATAAGACCCGTCCCTTGATTCAGTTTTCACTGACCTTGCCTTCGGAAGGCTATATTGGCTTTGGAAGGAGCACTGTTTCGGTTTCCCAGAATGATACCTGGATTCCAAGGTTTATGTTAAGATATGAGATTACACACACTGGAAATTAGAGGGTCGAGCAGTGATTTGATCAAAATTTTCAAGATAATAAGGGAACAGATAGAGTAGATAGAGAGAAATGATTCCCGCTGTTGGGGAGTCCCAGAATTGGGGCCATAGTCTAAACATTAGAGCCAGACGTTTCAGGAGTGAAATTCGGAAACATTCCTACACACACAGGGTGTGAGAGGTTTGGAACTCCGTTCTGCAAAGGGCAGTTGGTGCGGGGTCAGTTGTTCATTTTACATCGCATTTTGACCAAAGATATTAAGGAATATGAGCCAAAGGTGGGTATATGGAGTTTGGTCACAGATCAGCCATGATCACATTGAATGGCGGAACCGGCTCGAGGGGCAGAATGGCCTCCTCCTGTTCCTGTGTAACAAGCTCCAGGGCCTGAATGGCCTCCTCCTATTCCTGTGTAACAGGCTCGAAGGGGCTGAATGGGCCTCCTCCTGTTCCTGTGTAACATGCTCGAGGGGCTGAATGGCCTCCTCCTGTTCCTGTGTAAGAGGCTCGTGGGGCTGAATGGACCTACTCCTGTCCTGTGTAACAGGCACAAGGGGCTGGATGGGCCTCCTCCTGTTCCTGTGTAACAGGCTCAAGGGGCTGAATGGGCCTCCTCCTGTACTTGTGTGTAAGGTCTGGGAAACAAAGGGAGGTGATATGAGAAAACATAAACTAAATGGTATTATGTTGAAAGGGACGCAGAAGGATTGAGCGATTTACACACAGAAATCTTTGAAGCTGGGTAGATAAGTTGCTAAGTTGTTTAAAAAGAATACAGGGCCCTTGGCTTTATATGTAGTGAAATATGTAGTTAAATATGTAGTGAAATAGGGGACACCAGCGAGGAAGTTATTCCATACCTTTTATGGAATCCCGGTTTAGGCCTCAGTTGGAGAACTGTTTACAGTTCTGAGCACCACAATTTAGGAAGGATATCAAGGCATTGGAGAGAACGGGAGAAATATATAAGAATCATTTTCTATTGTTGTTGAAGACACAAACACAGGCATTCATCGAGAATCAACCTGCTCGTGACCACACACAGATTATAGAGCCAGAGAGACCGACAGAATCGGGAAACACCGGCAAATAGACAAGAGATATTGAAAAGGTTTGAAAGCACTTTGCGATCAGAAGATTGACGGCCCAGCTGTGGTTAATGACACGGCTTTTGATGATTGATCTCCGGAAAAGCCTTGAAATTCAGGAGAACTTGTTTCGTCGTTTGAAGCGCGAGATGAACCCACGGGGCGATGCCAACAGGCGCCTGGCAGCAAACAGCGACAGGAAGATGCAACTTAAGCAGGCCCGGCTAGCTCAGTCGGTAGAGTATACGACTATTAATCTCCGGATCGTGGGTTCGAGCCCCATGTTGGTGAATTATTTTCCTTAAACTTTTATGGTGCTTTCACAGGAAAACATCATTAATGAACCCATAATCTTCTTTTGCAAAATGAAAGAAATGCGAACTGAGGGAGAGTTGATCATTTAATCATTTATTATGTGCTCTGTATAAGAACACAAGAACCAGGAGCAGGAGTCGGCCATTTGGCCCTTCGAGCCTGCCTTCTTTTGCACTGAAACAAATTATAACCGTGTTTTTAAATGAGCAGTGCGAGATATTTAGAGGGCACATTTCAATGCTTCACAAAACCATTCCTTTCGTTTCAGCCATCCAGGATCGATTCCCGGTTTGAGAAGTAACTTTGATATCACTGTTTGTATTTGAAGTGGGGTCATTTTATTAAGTTCGATGGATGTCCCAAAGCACTTCTGAGTGGTGTCCAAACAAATGAGTTTGTAATTAAAAACACTGAATGTCAGGAGTGGGATTTGAACCCACGCCTCCATACAAGACTGCGACCTGAACGCAGCACCATCGTTTCAGACCGGGCACTTATTCAGTGTTACTGGAAGGCCCAGTGACCGGAGTATCCTCTCCCCCAGGGTTTTCGTGAGCCTGTGCTCGGTGTTCGGGGAGCTTTGGTCAGGGTCCGAGGTAGCTTGCATCATGTGACAATGTACCTCAGACTGCACTTTTTCCATTTTATCGCACATTCGTTTTTGCTTCAACAATAGTATCAGAAGTGGGACATGAACTCACATCTCCAGAGTAGACAGTGATTTGAACACAGAACCTCAGACCGCTCGGCCATCCTGATTATTCAGTGTTGCGTGTGGCCAACTGCAGGTTGATTTTGAACTTTTGTGTCCTGTCACATGAAATAAATGAGGGCAGCAGGTGTATCTCTGCCTGACACCGGGGAAATAGTGAGACAGACATTGCATTGTGTTCAGGTTTAATCACAGCAATATCCGCAGTCAGTCGCTGAAAAGGACGAAGAGCTGAAAAAACACAAGAAAAAAGCGAAGAAATGTCAGCAATTGTGGCAAAGTCTTTAATGTGTTTCCTGCTCGTTTAGTGTTACGGTGCTCACAGACGGAGCCCGGATTCAGAAAGTAACTCTTTCATTCAAAATCTTTAAAATAATGACATGCAACTAATCAAACTCTGTGTCGGGGGATGGGGGTGGGTGCAGATTATTTGTTTTATTCCCCATTCATTTACCGACAGCGTTGTTTTGTAGAATTGTGACTGAGGGACAGTGGAAACTTCAATAACTGAACTTTAATTATTAAGGATTTTGAATCATTGATTAAGTTTTCTCCGCTATCTGACTTTGCACACTCTGTATTTCGGAGACTGGTTTAAAATGTTCAGTGCTCATGCGACAAGGAACCTGGGGCGACTTTTGTTCAATTTATTTCACAGCAAAAATAGTCTCCAATATAACGTGTTCACCTGGGCTCGAACCGGCGACCTTTCGCGTGTGAAGCAAACGTGATAACCACTACACTACAGAAACACTGCAGTTAAAGAAATCTTATTTATATAACCAGAGCTTTAACCTACACAGCTGGCTGATACTTCAGGAGCTGGTTTTACGAGAATAGAATGACGGTGCTATATTTCGGAAGGCTGTGAGTGTGGCAGGAATTGATCTCGTGTTTCCCAGACTTTACACATCGGAACAGAAGCTGGCCATTTAGCAGCGAGTGGTTAGGATCTGGAATGCACGGTTGAAAGGGCGGTGAGGCAGACTCAAACTCATCTTTCAGACAGGAGTTGGATAAGTGTCTGAAGGAAAAACAATTGCAGGGCTGCGGGGAAAGGGCGGGGGAGTGGGACTCGCTGAGAGTCGGCACGTCTCGATGGGCCGAATGGCCTTCCGTGCTGTAACCATTCCATGATTCGATAAGTTAGTGGCACATTTCATAGTGTAGGTGGGAGCACAACATTGCAAATGGACATGGATTGAGTCGGCAAATCTGAAGGCATCTGATTCAGGAGATTCGCGGGGCGCGGAAATTTCAGAGTTTAATGACTTTGAAAGGAACATTTTTTTTTGTGCCATTTCTTCAGAGGTTTTCTATGAAAGCAACATTAAATGAAAATAAATGCAATCGCCTAAGCTGGGGCTCGAACCCACGCTCCTGAGATTAAGAGTCTCATGCTATACAGGCTGAGCTAGCCAGGCTTCTTTCCAGCATAGGTTTTTATCACTCATTGCAGCCAGGCGCCTGTTGGCTCCGCCTCAGATGTTTCAACTTGCTGTTGAGTAACTGCCAGGGTCTTCTTGAATGGTGGACCAGGCTCGAGGGGCCGAATGGCCATCTCCGGCACCTAATCCTTACGTGTTTATGCGGAGCTCCTTCTGGCTAAACGAGCCAAAGGAGGACAGCGGAAACGTGACAAGGACACCCTCAAAGCCTCTCTGGTAAAGAGCGACATCAGCACTGACACCTGGGAGACCCTGGCCGCAGACATCCCGAGGTAGAGAAAGTCCATCTGGGAGGGCATTGATCTCTTTGAGTCTCGACGCAAGGAGCATGAAGAGACCAAGCGCAGGAAGCGCAAGGAGCACGCGGCAAACCAGTCCCACCGACCCCTTCCCTCGAAGTATGTCTGTCCCACCTGTAACAGGTTCTGTGGCTCTCGTATCGGACTGTTCAGCCATCAAAGGACTCACTTTGGGAGTGGAAGCAAGTCCTCCTCGATCCCGAGGGACTGCCTCTGATGGTGTCTATGATTTGCGTGTGAGGCGAACGTGTTAACCGAAACACTGCGGAAACATCTCCACTTACAGCACCAGATTACCAGAATTAAACCCAATGGGATCGGGAGAAAAGTTCCTCATATGCTCAGGGCAAAATATATCATATGACAATAGAATTTTATGAAATAATTAATGATGTTTAAATCAATGCTTCTTTTTTTTTTTGCACATGAGATGCATAAAGATGTGTAAAATAGATGAACTATTTTTTTATAAGATTTTGAATTAAAAGAACAATTTCCCTTAACGGGAATCGAACCAGGGCAGCGGCGGTGAGAGCGCCAAATCCCAACCACTAGACCATCAGGGAACCTGGTTTGAAAAGCGATGCAGTGGTTGTGTCGAGGTTCATCACGAGCAGCTCCGTAACACAGGACTCTGTGCTCTGTGGGCTGTTCCCAGGGACACACACCGAGTCAGACATCATCTGCTGCTGGAGGGCCATCAACTAGGTCAAAGACGCTCTTTAGTCTTGCCGAAACTTGCTGGTCTTCCAGAGCAAGGAGATGTCCACGTCTGCATGTTGCAGACTGGCGCAATCCAAGATCCAGGATTACGTGCTGAGGGACGCAATTAAAATTGGTGTCGTTGCCGCAAAGGCACGGTGGGGAAGGTTCTCCAATACTAGGGGCTTTGAAATCCACGCCCATTCCCACCAGGTATCACAAGCAGCGCTCACGTGACAGGCACCGTATGGTTTGTTCATCAACTTTTCTCTTGCTTTCACGGGAACCATCATTAATTAAACCTTCACCTTCTTTTGCACAATCAAACAAATGCTAACTCAGGAACAGTCCAAACTTCAATCATTTGTCCTGTGCTTTGCATCTTAACTCGAAAACCATATCCCATTTTACTCACTATATTATAGCTTTCTGGTTCAAAATCTTCATTGCCGATGAAACCACGAATCTGGGGCAACTTTTATCAAATTTAACAGCACCGGTTATTCCTACCGTGCACACAAAATACAATCAGTAGTGAAGATAAAATCCCAACGTGCGTATTTTCAGATACAACGCAGTAGCCTTCAAATAAAGTGAAATAATTTTACACTGAAAAGATTTGCAAGTGTTGCTTGTATTTGTGTCTTTAATTAAACTTTGTGGCATCTGACTCCCGTTCATGCCACTGCTGAATAAGAAAGGAGGGTTTGACATTGACCAGACTGCACTGCCCCTGATATTTGTCAGCTCATCCTTTATATTCAGTAGTTTCTCGCCATTTGATGGGCTGCAGTGTAGCGGATGTCACGTTGGCCTCACATTGAGTAATGTTGAGGGGGATGACTCATCAGCGGAGGGCAGCAGCAGCCAAGTTCATGGCACCGTGGCTGGCTCTGCTGCACAGGAGGGCAGGAAAAAGAGTGGGACTGCGGTAGTGATCGGGGATTCGATTGTAAGGGGAATAGATAGGCGTTTCTGCGGCCGCAACCGAGACACCAGGATGGTATGTTGCCTCCCTGGTGCAAGGATCAAGGATGTCTCGCAGCGGGTGCAGGATATTTTGAAAAGGGAGCGTGAACAGCCAGTTGTAGTGGTACCAAAGATTTAGGTTAAAAAAAAGGGATGAGGTCCTACGAGATGAATTTAAGGAGCTAGGAGCTAAATTAAACAGTAGGATCTCAAATGTAGTAATCTCGGGATTGCTACCAATGCCACGTGCTAGTCAGAGTAGGAATCTCAGGATAGCTCAGATGATTACGTGGCTTGAGCAGTGGTGCAGCAGGGAGGGATTCAAATTCCTGGGGCATTGGAACCGGTTCTGGGGGAGGTGGGACCAGTACAAACCAGACGGTCCGCACCTGGGCAGGTCCAGAACCAATGTCTTCGGGGGAGTGTTTGCTAGTGCTGTTGGTGAGGAGTTAAACTAATATAGCAGGGGGATGGGAACCAAAGCAGAGATACAGAGGGAAACTAAATGGAGACAGAAACAAAAGACAGAAAGGAGATGAGTAAAAGTGGAGGGCATAGAAACCAAGGCAAAAACCAAAAAGGGCCACTGCACAGCAAAATTCTAACAGGTCAATGTGTCATGAAAAGGCAAGCCTAAAAGCTCGGTGCCTCAATGCGAGGAGTATTCAGAACGCAGGAGAGGGCTCTGAGCTAGTTAGAGTTGGTGAGAGCGCAGAGAAACAGGACCCCAAGAAATAATGCAAAAGGCAGGAGGCAACAGAGCAGAGCAGCACTGGGGTAAGTGTAAACCACAAGGTATTAGGAAGGGACAATATGTATGAATATAAAGGGGCTGCAGGAGGGGTCAAAACTAAAAATCATGGTTTAAAAACTAGTATTAAACTCTCTACCTAAACGAACGCAGCATTCAAATTTAAACTAAATGAGTTGACGGCACAAATCATGACAAATGGGTATGATCTGGTGGCCATTACAGAAACGTGGTTGCAGGGTGGCGAAGACTGGGAATTAAACATACAGCGGTAGCTGACAATTCTGGCAGATAGACAAGAAGGGAAAGGAGGTGGGGTAGCTCTGTTAATAAAGGATGATATCAGGGCAGTTGTGAGAGATGATATTGGCTCAAATGAACAAAATGTTGAAGCATTGTGGGTGGAGATTATATATAGTAAGGGGAAAAAGTCACTGGTGGGCGTAGTTTATAGGCCCCCGAATAATAACTTGACGGTGGGGTGGGCATTAATCAAGGGAATAATGGAGGCATGTGAAAAAGGAACGGCAGTAATCATAGGGGATTTTAACCTACATATCGGTTGGTCAAATCAAATCGCACGGGGTAGCCTGGAGGAGGAATTCATAGAATGCATACGGGATTGTTTCTTAGAACAATATGTTACAGAACTTACAAGGGAGCAAGCTATCTTAGATCTGGTCCTGTGCAATGAGACAGGAATAATAAACGATCTCCTAGTAAAAGATCCTCTCGGAATGAGTGATCACAGTATGGTTGAATTTGTAATATAGATTGAGGGTGAGGAAGTAGTGTCTCAAACGAGCGTACTATGCTTAAACAAAGGGGACGACAGTGAGATGAGGGCAGAGTTGGCTAATGTAGACTGGCAACAGAGACTAAACGGTGGCACAGTTGAGGAACAGCAGAGGACTTTTAAGGAGCTCTTTCACAGTGCACAACAAAAATATATTCGTGAAAAAGAAGGGCAGTAAAAGAAGGGATAACCTGCCGTGGATAACCAAGTAAATAAAGGAGAGTATCAAATTAAAAACCAATGCGTATAAGGTTGCCAAGGTTAGTGGGAAACTAGAAGATTGGGAACATTTTAAACGACAGCAAACAATGACTAAGAAAGCAATAAAAAAAGGAAAGATAGATTACGAAATTAAACTTGCGCAAAACATAAAAACAGATAGTAAAAGCTTTTACCGATACATAAAACGGCAAAGAGTGACTAAAGTAAAACTTGGTCCCTCAGAAGATGAGAAGGGGGATTTAATAATGGGAAATGTGTAAATGGCTAAGATCTTAAACAATTATTTTGTTTCGGTCTTCAAAGTGTAAGACATAAAAAACATGCCAGAAATTGCTGCTCACAGGAATGTGGGAAGGGAGGACCTTGAGACAATCATTATCACTCGGCGGGTAGTGCTGGATAGGCTAATGGGACTCAAGGTGGACAAGTTCCGTGATCCTGAAGAAATGCATCCCAGGGTATTAAAAGAGATGGCGGAAGTTATAGCAGATTAATACCTTATAATCTTCCAAAATCTTCTGGACTCTGGGGAGGTACCAGCGGATTTGAAAGCACCTAATGTAACGCCTCTTTTTACAAAAGGGGGCAGACAAAAGGCAGGTAACTATAGGCCGGTTAGTTTAACATCTGTCGTGGGGAAAATGCTTGAAACTCTCATGAAGGAAGAAATAGCGGGACATCTAGATAGGCTTAGTGCAATCAAGCAGAGACAGCATGGATTCATGAAGGGGAAATCATGTTTAACTAATTTACTGGAATTCTTTGAGGATATAACGAGCATGGTGGATAGAGGTGTACCGATGAATGTGGTGTATTTAGATTTCCAAAAGGTATTCGATTAGGTACCACACAAAAGGTTACTTCTGAAGATAGAGGTACGCGGAGTCTAGGATATGTATTACCATGGATCGAGAATTGGCTGGCGAACAGAAAGCAGAGAGTCGGGATAAATGGGTGCTTTTCAGGTTGGAAATCGGTGGTTAGTGGTGTGCCACTGGGATCGGTGCTAGGACCACAACTGTTTGCAATATACATAGATGACCTGGAAGAGGGGACAGAGTGTAGTGTAACAAAATTTGTAGATGACACAAAGATTAGTGGGAAAGCGGATTGTGGAGTGGAAACAGAGAGGCTGCAAAGAGATGTGGATAGGTTAAGCGAATGGGCTAAGGTTTGGCAGATGGAATACAATGCCGGAAAGTGTGAGGTCATCCATCTTGGGAAAAAAAAACAGTAAAAGGGAATATTATTTGAATAGGGAGAAATTACAACATGCTGCGGTGCAGAGGGACCTGGGGGTCCTTGTGCATGAAACCCAAAAAGTTAGTTTGCAGGTGCAGCAGGTAATCAGGAAGGTGAATGGAATGTTCGCCTTCATTGCGAGATGGATGGAGTACAAAAGCAGGGAGGTCCTGCTGCAACTGTATAGGGTATTGGTGAGGCCTCACCTGGAGTACTGCGTGCAGTTTTGGTCATCTTAATAAGGAAGGATGTACTGGATTTGGAGGGGATACAGAGACGATTTACTCGAATGATTCCGCAGTTGAGGGGGTTACCTTATGATGATAGATTGTGTAGACTGGGTCTTTACTCGTTGGAGTTCAGAAGGATGAGGGGTGATCTCATAGAAACATTTACAATAATGAAAGGGATAGACAAGATCGTTGCAGAGAGGTTGTTTCCACTGGTAGGGGAGACGAGAACTAGGAGGCACAGCCTCAAAGAACGGGGGAGCCAATTTAAAACCGAGTTGAGAAGGAATTTCTTCTCCCAGAGGGTTGTGCATCTGTGGAATTATCTGCCCAAGGACGCAGTTGAGGCGAGCTCATTGAATGTATTCAAGTCACAGATAGATAGATTTTTTACCACTAAGGGAATTAAGGGTTGCGGGGAACGGGCGGGTAAGTGGAGCTGAGTCCACGGCCAGATCAGCCATGATCTTGTTCAATGGCGGAGCAGGCTCGAGGGGCTAGATGGCCTACTCCTGTTCCTAATTCTTATGTTTCTTACGTTTCTTATGGAGTAGCGTCTACTACAACCAAAAACATTTTTGAAAGGACCTGCGTAGTCCTCATAGATGCGTGCCCAAGGCTTGGTGGGCCAGGACCAGGGGCTAAGGGGAGCTTCCCTGGGCGCATTACCCAGCTGGACAAACGTGTTGCACGTGCGAACACAAAGTTCCAGATCTGCGTCTATCCCTGGACACCAAATGTGTGACTTGGCAATTGCCTTCCTCATGACAATGCCCGGGAGCGAATTGTGGAGTTCTCTGATGAACATCTCTCTGCCCATCTGGTTTCTACGCGGTATCCCCACATTAGGCAATCGGCCTGAATCGAGAGTTCATCCCTGCGCCTGTGAAATAGTTTAACTTGCTCAGGGCATGCCCTGTACGTGGCTGCCCAGTCCCCATTCAGGACACATTTCTTGACTAGATACAATAGCGGGTCTCTATTTGTCCAGACTTTAATCTGACGGGCTGTCACGGGTGAGCCTTCGCTTCCGAAAGCTTCAACAGCCATGACCATCTCAGCACCATGCTCGGTAGCGCCCTCAGTGGTGGCTAGTGGGAGCCTGCTGAGTGCATCGGCGCCGTTTTCGGTGCCCGGTCTGTGTCGAATTGTGATGTCATAGGCGGCTAATGTGAGTGCCCACCTCTGTATGCGGGCCGATGCGTTTGCATTTATGGCCTTGTTATCGGCCAAAAGGGACGTTAGGGGTTTGTGGTCTGTCCCCAGCTCAAATGTCCTGCCAATTGGTACTGGTGCATTTTCTTTACCGCAAATACACTTGCGAGCACCTCCTTTTCTGCCATCCCGGAGCCCCTTTCTGCCTGGGACAGACTTCTGGATGCCTAAGCTAACGGCTGTAACTGACCCTTGGCATCGACATGCTGCAACTCACACCTGACACCATAGGACGACGCATCGCACGTTAACACAAGTTTCTTACATGGGTCATATAGCGTTAACAGAGTGTTGGAACATAACAAATTGCGTGTTCTATTAAAAGCCCTTTCCTGGCTGTCGCCCCAGACACATTCGCGACCTTTGCATAGGAGCACGTGTAGCGGCTCTAGCAGCGTGCTCAATTTGGGAATAAAGTTACCAAAATAGTTCAGGATCCCCAGGAACGGATGCAGCTCCGTCGTGTTCCGGGGTCTGGCTGCTTTCTGGATCGCTTCCGTTTTGGAGGCAGTAGGGCTGATCCCATCTGCTGCTACCCTCCTCCCCAAGAATTCTACCTCTAGAGCTAGGAAGACGAACTTCGCCTTTTTCAGTCGCTGCCCTATCCGGTCCAGTCTGCATAGCACCTCCTCCAGGTTGTGGATGTGTTCTTCAGTATCGTAACCCGTGATGAGGATGTCGTCCTGAAAAACCACCGTCCCTGGAATCGACTTGAGGAGGCTTTCCATATTTTATTGGAAGATCTCGGCAACCGAGCGAATCCCGAACGGACATCTGTTGTACTCAAACAACCCCTTCTGTGTCGTGAAAGTGGTCAGCTTCTTCGACTCACTCGCCAGCTCCTGGGTCATGTATTATTTCTGCATCCAACCTGTCCAAACACGTCAGAATTTTAAACTTTTCTATGAGTTCCCCTCTCACACTTCTGAACTACAGTGAATACAAGCCCAGTTGATCCAGTCTTCCTTGATTGGACAGTCCCACCATCCCGGGAATCAGCCGGGTGAATCTCCGCTGCACTCCCTCAAAAGCAAGAACGTCCTTCCTCAGGTTAGGAGACCAAAACTTTACACAATAATCCAGGTGTGGCCTCACCAAGGCCCTATACAACTGTAGCAACACCTCACTGCCCCTGTACTCAAATCCCCTCGCTATGAAGGCCAACATGCCATTTGCTTTCTTAACCGCCTGCTGTACCTGCATGCCAACCTTCAATGACTGATGTACCATGACACCCAGTTCTCTCTGCACCTTCACCCTTCCTAATCTGTCACCATTCAGATAATAGTCTGTCTCTCTGTATTCACCACCAAAGTGGATAACCTCACATTTATCCACATTTATACTTCATCTGCCACGCATTTGCCCACTCACCGAACCTATCCATGTCACTCTGCAGCCTCATAGCATCATCCTCGCAGCTCACACTGCCACCCAACTTAGTGTCATCCGCAAATTTGGAGATACTACATTTAATCCCCTCTTCTAAATCATTAATGTACAATGTAAACAGCTGGGGCCCCAGCACAGAACCTTGCAGTACCCCACTAGCCACTGCCTGCCATTCTGAAAAGTACCCATTTACTCCTACTCTTTGCTTCCTTTCTGACAACCAGTTCTCAATCCACGTCAGCACACTACCCCCAATCCCATGTGCTTTAACTTTGCACATTAATCTCCTGTGTAGGACCTTGTCGAAAGCCTTCTGAAAGTCCAAATATACCACATCAACTGGTTCTCCTTTGTCCACTTTACTGGAAACATCCTCAAAAAATTCCAGAAGATTTGTCAAGCATGATCTCCCTTTCAGAAATCCATGCTGACTTGGACCTATCATGTCACCATTTTCCAAATGCGCTGCTATGACATCCTTAATAATTGATTCCATCATTTTACCCACTACTGAGGTCAGGCTGACCGGTCTATAATACACTGCGTTCTCTCTCCCTTCTTTTTTAAAAAGTGGGGTTACATTGGCTACCCTCCACTCGATAGGAACTGATCCAGATTCAATGGAATGTTGGAAAATGACTGTCAATGCATTCGCTATTTCCAAGGCCACCTCCTTAAGTACTCTAGGATGCAGTCCATCAGGCCCTGGGGATTTATCGGTTTCAATCCCATCAATTTCCCCAACACAATTTCCTGACTAATAAAGATTTCCCTCAGTTCCTCCTACTTGCTAGACCCTCTGACCCCTTTTATTTCCGGAACGTTGTTTGTGTCCTCCTTAGTGAATACTGAATCAAAGTACTTGTTCAATTGGTCTGCCAATTCTTTGTTCCCCGTTATTACTTCCCCTGATTCTGACTGCTGGGAACCTCCGTTTGTCTTTACTAACCTTTTTCTCTTTACATACCAATGGAATCTTTTGCAATCCGCCTTAATGTTCCCTGCAAGATTCTTCTCATACTCCATTTTCCCTGCCCTAATCAAACCCTTTGTCCTCCTCTGCTGAGTTCTAAATTTCTCCCAGTCCCCAGGTTCGCTGCTATTTCTGGCCAATTTTTATGCCATTTCCTTGGCTTTAATACTATCCCTGATTTCCCTAGATAGCCACGGTTGCGCCACCTTCCCTTTTTTATTTTTACGCCAGACAGGAATGTACAATTGTTGTAATTCATCCATGCGGTCTCTAAATGTCTGCCATTGCCCATCCACAGTCAACCCCTTCAGTATCATTCGCCAATCTATCTTAGCCAATTCACCCCTCATACCTTCAAAGTTACCCTTCTTTAAGTTCTGGACCATGGTCTCTGAACTAACTGTTTCATTCTCCATCCTAATGCAGAATTCCACCATATTATGGTCACTCTTCCCCAAGGGGCCTCGCACAATGAGATTGTTAATTAACCCTCTCTCATTACACAACACCCAGTCTAAGATGACCTCCCCCCTAGTTGGTTCCTCGACATATTCGTCTAGAAAACCATCCCTTATGCACTCCAGGAAATCCTCCTCCACCGTCTTGCTTCCAGTTTGGCTAGCCCAATCTATGTGCATATTAAAGTCACCCATTATAACTGCTGCACCTTTAATGCGTGCACTCCTAATTTCCTGTTTGATGCCCTCCCCAACATCACTACTCCTGTTTGGAGGTCTGTACACAACTCTCACGAACGTTTTTTGCCCTTTAGTGTTCTGCAGCTCTCGCCATAATGATTCGACATCATCCAAGCTAATGTCTTTCCTAACTATTGCATTAATCTCCTCTTTAACCAGCAATGCTACCCCACCTCTTTTTCCTTTTATTCTATCCTTCCTGAAGGTTGAATACCCCTGGATGTTGAGTTCCCAGCCCTGATAATCCTGGAGCCACGTCTCCGTAATCCCAATCACATCATATTTGATGACATCTATTTCCACATCAAATATCAACACTGTTATTTGAAATAACGAAATATTAAACTCCAGCCTAGTTGAAAGGTTATTAACATCAGCAGAAACAAACACCAACTTTGTTAATATTGAACCATTAATGTCAATAAATCCACTTTTTCTAATATTTAATAGAACAATGTTCAAAATGCTTCCACCCAGTTTCAAACCGGGGAATTTTCGCGTGTTAGCGAAAGTGATAACCACTACACTACAGAAATTCTGCGATTGACACAGTGCTCGGAACATAACCAGAGCTTTAACCTACACAGCTGGCCGATGCTTCAGGAGCTGGTTTTACGAGAATAGAATGACGGTGCTGTATTTAGGAAGGCTGTGAGTGTGGCAGAACTTGATCTCGTGTTTCCCAGACTTTACACATAGGAACAGGAGCGAGTGGTTAGGATGTGGGATGCACGGCTTGAAAGGGCGGTGGAGACAGACTCAATCTTATCTTTCAGATGGGAGTTGGATAAATATCTGAAGGAAAAACAATTGCAGGGCTACGGGGAAAGGGCGGGGGAGTGGGACTCGCTGAGAGTCGGCACGGGCTCGATGGGCCGAATGGCCTTCCGTGCTGTAACCATTCCATAATTCGATAAGTTAGTGGCACATTTCATAGTGGGTGGGAGCACAACATTGCAAAGGGACATGGATTGAGTCGGCAAAACTAGAGGCCTCTGATTCAGGAGATTCGCGGGGCGCGGAAATCCGGGGGTTTAATGACTTTGAAAGGAACATTTTAGTTTTGTACCGTTTCGGTCAGAGAAATGTTTGTGAAAGGAATTTTTTGCAGAAAGGGATGCAGCATTTAACCTACTGCCTTAACACTTCTTTCTGGGTGTCAGGTCACATTTCGTTTCAATGTTATTCTTCCAGAATTGCTATAAGAACAGAAGAACATACGAATTAGGAACAGGAGTGAGCCATCTAGCCCCTCGAGAGCCTGCTCCAACTTCCCCAACATAGGGAACAATCTACCCGCATCTAACCAGTCCTGTCCCATCAGAATCTTGTATGTTTCGATGAGATCCCCTCTCATCCTTCTAAACTCCAATGTATAAAGGCCCAGTTGATCCAGTCTCTCCTCATGTGTCAATCCAGCCATCCCGGGAATCAGTATGGTGAACCTTCGTAGCACTCCCTCAATAGCAAGAACGTCCTTCCTCAGATTAGGAGACCAAAATTGAAAACAATATTCCAGGTGAGGCCTCACCAAGGCCCTGTACAACTGTAGTAAGACGTCCCTGCTCCTATACTCAAATCCCCTAGCTATGAAGGCCAACATATAATTTACCATTGTCCTGCCTGCTGTACATGTATGCCAACTTTCAGTGACTGATGAACCATGACACCCAGGTGGCGTTGCACCTCCCCTTTTCCTAATCTGCCACCATTCAGATAATATTCAGTCTTCACTTTTTTTCCCTCTAAGTGGATAACCTCATATTTATCCACATTATACCGCATCTGCCATGAATTTGTCCACTCACCTAACCTGTCTAAGTCAGCCTGCAGTCTCTTAGCGTCCCCCTCACAGCTCACACCGCCACCCAGTTTCGTGTCATCTGCAAACATGGAGATATTACACTCAATTCCTTCATCCAAATCATTGATGTACATTGTAAAGAGCTGGGGTCCCAGCACTGAGCCCTGCGGCACTCCACTAGTCACTGCCTTCCATTTTGAAAAGGACCCTTTTATCCCGATTCTCTGCTTCCTGTCTGCCAACCACTTCTCTATCCACGTCAGTATTTTACCCCCAATACCATGTGCTTTGATTTTGCACACCAATCTCTTGTGTGGACCCTTGTCAAAAGCCTTTTGAAATTCCAAATACAACACATCCACTGGTTCTCCCTTGTCCACTCTACTAGTTACATCCTCAAAAATTCCAGAAGATTTGTCAAGCATAAATCCATCCCTTTCATAAATCCATGATGACTTCGACCGATCCTGTCACTGCTTTCCAAATGCGCTGCTGTTTCATCCTTAATAATTGATTCCAACATTTTCCCCATGACTGATGTCAGGCTAACCGGTCTATAATTACTCGCTTTCTCTCTCCCTCCCTTCTTAAAAAGTCGTTTTACATTAGCTAACCTCCAGTCCATAGGAACTGATCCCGAGTCAATAGACTGTTGGAAAATGATCACCAATGCATCCACCATATCTAGGGCGACTTCCTTAAGTACTCTTGGATGTAGACTATCAGGCCCCAAGGATTTATCATCCTTCAATCCCATCAATTTCCCACCTCATAAGGATATCCTTCAGTTCCTCCTTCTCACTAGACCCTCGGTCTCCTGGTACTTTTGGAAGCTTATTCGTGTCTTCCTTCGTGAAGACGGAACTGAAGTATTTGTTCAATTGGTCTGCCATTTCTTTGTTCCCCATTATAAATTCACCTGAATCCGACTGCAAGGGACATACAGTTGTCTTCACTAATCTTTCTCTCTTCACATATTTACAGAAGCTTTTGCAGTCAGTTTTTATGTTCCAAGCAAGCTTCCTCTCTTAATCCATTTTCCCCCTCCTAATGAAACCCTTAGTCCTCCTGTGTTGAATTCTAAATTTCTCCCAGTCCTCAGGTTTGTTCCTTTTTCTGGCCAATTTATCTGCCTCTTCCTTGGTTTTAACCCTATCCTTAATTTCCCTTGTCAGCCACGGTTGAGCAACGTTCTCCGTTCTATTTTTACTCCAGACAGGGATGTGCAATTGCTGAAGTCACCCGTTTGATCTTTAAATGTTTGCAATTGCCTATCCACCGTCAACCCTTTTAGTATCCTTGGCCAGTCTATTCTAGCCAATTCAAACCTCACACCGTCAAAGTTACCTTTCCTTAATTTCAGAACCCAAGTTTCTGAATTAACTGTGACAGTCTCCATCTTAATGAAGAATTCTACCATATTATATTACTCTTCCTCAAGGGGCCTCGCACAACAAGATTGCTAATTAGTCCCTTCTCATGACACATCACCCAGTCAACGATTTCCTGCTCTCTTCTTGGTTGAGAAACCCATCCATAATACACTCCATGAAATCATCCTCCACCACATTACTACCATGTGGTTAGCCCAATCACTCTGTAGATTAAAGTCACCCATGATATCTGCTGGACCACCAGTGCACACATCCCTTCATTCTTGTTTGATGCTGTCCCCAACCTTACCACGACTAACCAGTGAGACAGACATTGCAGCACGTGTATGGTTATTGCGAAACAGCAATTGCTAAAAGAACAGTGATCCCGACATGATTTGAACAGCCAAGCCTTTAAACTAGAGTCAGACGCATTACCGTTGCACCACAATGTCTACACAGTAGTTAAGGGATGTTCGTCTATATGAAGGTTCTGCAATACAAGGGGCTTTAAAATCCCCGCCCATTCCCACCACGTATCACATGCAGCGCTCACCTGACAGTCACCGATGGTTTGTTCGAAAACTTTTCTCTTGCTTTCACAGGAAAGCATCATTAATTAACACCTCACCTTCTTTGCACAATCAAACAAATGCTAACTCAGGGACACTCCATACTTCAATCATTTGTCCTGTGCTTTGCATGTTAACTGTTAAACCATATCCCATTTTACTCACTGTATTTTAGCTTTCTGGCTCAAAATCTTCATTGCCGATGACACCACGAATCTGGGGCAACTTTTATCAAATTTAACAGCACCGGTTGTTGCTACCGTGCACACAAAAATACAATCAGTAGTGAAGATAAAATCCCACCGTGCTTATTTACAGATTCAACGCAGTAGGATTTCAAATAAAGTGAAAGAATTCTACACTGAAAAGATTTGGAAGTGTTACTTGTAATTGTATCTTTAATTAAATTTGTGACGTCTGACTCGCGTTCATGCCACTGCTGAATAAGAAAGGGGGGTTTCACGTTGACCAGACTACACTGGCCCTGATATTTGTGAGCTCATCCCTTATATTCAGTGGTTTCTCGCCCTTTGATGGGCTGCAGTGCAGCGGATATCACGTTGGTCTCACACGCGGAAGGTCCTCGGTGGATCCGTTTTATCTCACTCAAAGTTATCTATTTATTGAAATGAAATAAAAAGCAATTAAGGAATAAGGGAGCCCTTTTGCCAGGAGAATCAATAGCAAATAAAAACACCAAATGCTGGAAATCTCAGCAGGTCAGGCAGCATTTGCAGGAAGATTAAACTCGCCTCCGATTGTTCATCCACAGCAAGTTTAAACATAATGTTTTTACCCAGGATCGAACCAGGGTACTTTTGCGTGTAAAGCAAACGTGATAACCACTACACGACAGAAAACTCTGGCATAACCTCCCAAACAGAGGGGAGCTGACCAGTGAGCTCCCTCTGTGCTGATCGGGAATGTGTTGGCTCACCTTCAACAACTTCTGTCCCACACTGAAAGTTCTCCATCCTTCTCCTCGGCTGTCCTTTACAGAAATGTCATGGATCACCCAGACACCATGTTCACTTTCACATCCTCACTGTGGGGCAGCAGAGGCTCCTACCCTCTCCCCGCGATCAGATTACTCACCCAGTTTAAAAAATTAAAGCCCGAACACGTAACCGGCAAAGGGCAGGAGAAGCCAGATATTCTGTAAGCTCGGTCTATCACAGAAAGGATTGGTATTCATGGTGATTACATCAATTATTAATCGTCTCACAGACCTCAATTATTTTTATGCGATGAATTGATCGAAGATTTGAACCAGGTTAGTGCGCCAGATCTTAACCCCTTGACCACCAGGGAACAGTTACCTTACATGTCGATTTATTTATGTATTTATATATGAACCTGAATGTCAATGACTAGCGACCTAGACCTCGTGGTGTCCACGGTAGTGTGGCTAACTTTGAGTGAGATAAATTGTTCCACAGTGACACCTGCCATGTGTTCAACATGGTTACTGCTTGTACTATTACAAGGTGTGCACCAGAGGGCACTGCAGTGGGAGACTTTAAGCTTACCTGCACAGGTGTGCCTGGTCTAGTGTAAAAGGCAGGCCACCAGGTGTGATCCTCACTCTGTGGTTATCAATGAAGGACGAAGGTCACTACAGTTCAAACACGACACATTGTCTCGTGGAGTCATCATCAGAGCATCTGAAGGTATAACAATTGGTGACGAGATTACGGACCTTCACACGAAAATGGCTAACCTTGGTACGTTGCAGCAGTTCGCTGATGGTGATGATTGGGAAGCCTTTGTGGAGAGGCTCGGCCATTTTTTCACAGCAAACGTCCTGGCAGGTGACAACCCGGCCACACTGGCTGCTAAGTGCAGTGTTATCCTGCTAACCACTTGTGGGCCCACCGTCTATGGCCTCGTCAGGGACTTCCTGGCACCAGCGAAGAAAACGACCAAGTTGTACGAGGAGCTTGTAACACTGATCCAAGAACAACTCCAGCCCAAAGAGAGCATCCTCACAGCCAGACAGCGGTTTTATACACACCGACGGCCCGAAGGCCAGGAGATCACGAAATATCCTGCAGACCTCAGGAGGCTGGCGGCACCGTGGGATTTTGGTGACCACCTCACCGAAGCACTGCGAGATATCTTTGTCATCGCAATCGGCCACGGGGGCCTTCTTCATAAGCTACTGTCAGCGGATCCACAGTCACACTGCAGAAGGCCATCTCCGTGAGCCAAGCATTCATGACCTCGACCTGTGGCTCTCGGCAGATGACTCATCCTCAGGACTCAAACACGGCAAGTACTGTGCACAGAGTGGTGCCTTTTCGAGGCTGGACTCTAGAACGTGAAACTTCTCAGGGGAGAGAGAACAGGCCCCCGAGTCCCTTAACTGAAAGTCCATGGTCAGACCAGCCATGATCTTATTGAAAGGCAGAGCAGGATCGAGGTGCCGAATTGCCGACTCCTGTTCCTATTTCTTATATTCTTATGTTTATCATTTAAGGAGCTTGAATCATTGATGACGTTTTCTTCCCTATCTGACTTTACACACTCTGTATTACGGAGACTGATTTAAAATTTTCAGTGTTCATGCGATAAGGAACCTGGGGCGAATTTTGTTCAATTTATTTCACAGCAAAAGTAGTCTCCAAAATAATGTTTCTACACGGGTTCAATCCGGGGACCTTTCACGTGTGCTTCACCACAGTGGTGGAGGTTGTGCTCGAGTTTAAAATGGTGCATTCAATCCATTTTGAAAATGCATCTAAACTACGAGGAACATTTTGCCCATGAATGGGCCCGCATAGTCGACGTGCACCCGCGACCACGGTTTGGTAGGCCAGGGCCAAGTGCTCAGTGGAGCCTCCCTGGGGGCATTGCTGAGTTGGGCACAAACAGTGCACCTTAGAATGCAGAGCTCCAAGTCCGCGTCAATACCAGGCCAACAGACGTGGGATCTGGCTATGGCCTTCATGTGAATGATCCCCGGGTGCTCGCGTTGGAGCTCCCGGACAAATGTCTCTCTGCCTCGCAGAGACATGACTACTCGGTTGCCCCACATCAGGCAGTCTGCTTGTAGTGATAGCTCATGCATGCTCCTGTGAAAGGGTTTTAATTCCTCGGTGCAGGCCTCACGTGCCTCTGCCCAGTCACCGGTTAGGACACATCTTTTTACGAAGGATAACGTGAGGTCGCTGGCCATCCAGGCTCTAATTTGGTGAGCTGTTATGGGCTAACCTGTGGACTCAAAGGCATTGATTGCCATGACTATCTCACAGTCCTGTTCGTCAGACCCTTCGGTGGTCGCCAGGGGTAGCCTGCTGAGCGCGTCGGCACAGTTGTCTGTACCTGGTCTGTGCCTTATGGTATAGTCGTAGGACGCCAGCATGAGTGCTCACTGTTGAATTCGCGCCGAGGCGTTGGCGTTTATTGCCTGACAGAAACTTATGGTACAACAGCCCCAACAGAGGGGAGCTGACCAGTGAGCTCCCTCTGTGCTGATCGGGAATGTTTTGGCTCACCTTAAACACTTGTGTCCCACACTGAGGGTGGAGTTGCTCCTAGTTTTTTGGAGCAACTCGTTAATTTGGAGAATGTTGGAAATTGCAATTCTCGGATATTAGTTTGCTCCAGTTCTACTGAGTTAGTTGAGGTTGGCTTCAGGTAAGGTATTTTTTTCAAAACTGGGTGTGTCCAGCCACTCAGGCCTGTTTTGCAAGTTTCGGCAGTGAAAACTTACTACAAGCTAACTTAGGCTGGAGTAAGTGCCCACTTTTGTAAGCTCAGAACAACCTTACCTAGAGGTAAGCTCAGTGCAGGCACAGCCAGAGAGGGGGTGGGAAATAAACACAAAAAGGACTGAAGCATTAAACACATCACTTAAAATGTCCAAACACCTCGTGAAGATATCTTGCCTTATATCTGCTGAATGAGGATAGTTGCTTCTCTTTTTATAAATCAACAAGTGTCGCCTCCCGGCTGAGTCAGGCACATTCCGGCTGCTTTCAGATGAACTGAGAGAGGTTATGAAAGGGACCGAGGGTCCTGTAGCCCGCCACACCAGGATATCCTCCCCCACCGGAGTTTTCCTCAGCCTGTGCTCGGTGTACGGGGAGCTTTGGCCCGGGTCCGAGGTGGCTTGCATCGCAGAGATTGACAATAACATTCTGAGCTCTGGAAATGGGAAGAGCGAATAACTAATGCGTTGTTTTTGGGTTTGAAATGCGGCTTCGATCCGCTGGTATTAACCGAGGCAGGGGCTGTGAGACATTGCATTGTGTTTAGGTTTAATCACAGCAATATCCGCAGTCAGGAGCTGAAAAGGACGAAGAGCTGAAAAAACACAAGAAAAAAGCTAAGAAATGTCAGCAATTGTGGTAAACTCTTGAATATGTTTCCTGCTCGTTTAATGGTGCGGCGCTCACAGAGGGAGCCCGGATTCAGAAAGTAACTCTTTCATTCAAAATCTTTAAAATAATGACATGCAACGAATTAAACTGTGTGTCGGGGGTTGGGGGTGGGTGAAGATTATTTGTTTTTTCCCCATTCATTAACCGACAGCGTTGTTTTGTAGAATTGTTACTGAGGGTCAGTGGAAACTTCAATAACTGAACTTTAATCATTCAAGGATTTAGAATCATTGTTGAAGTTTTTTCCTCTATCTGACTTTACACACTCCGCATTTAGGAGAATGGTTTAAAATGTTCAGTGCTCATGCGACAAGGAACCTGGGGCGACTTTTGTTCAATTTATTTCACAGCAGAAATAGTCTCCAAAATAGCATCTCTGCTCAGGCTCGAACCGGGGATCTTTCGCGTGTGAGGCAAACGTGATAACCGCTACACTACAGAAACGTTGCAAGTAAAGTAATCTTAGGAATATAACCAGAGCTTTAACCTACACAGCTGGCCGGTCCATCAGGAGCTGGTTGTACGAGAATAGAATTACGGTGCAATATTTAGTAAGGCTGTGAGTGTGGCAGGAATTGATCTAGTGTTTCCCAGACTTTACACACAGGAACAGGAGCTGGCCATTTAGCAGCGAATGATTAGGATCTGGAATGCACGGCTTGAAAGGGCGGTGGAGTAAGACTCAATCTTATCTTTCAGACGGGAGTTGGATAAGTGTCTGAAGGAAAAACAATTGCAGGGCTACGGGGAAGGGCGGAGGAGTGGGACTCGCTGAGAATCGGCACGGGCTCGATGGGCCGAATGGCGTTCCGTGCTGTAACCATTCCATGATTCGATAAGTTAGTGGCACACATCATAGTGTGGGTTGGAGCACAACATTGCAAATGGACATGGATTGAGTCGGCAAAACTCGAGGCATCTGATTCAGGAGATTCGCGGGGCATGGAAATTCTGGAGTTTAGTGACATTGAAAGGAACATTTTTGTTTTGTGCCGTTTCGGTCATAGAAATGTTTGTGAAAGGAATTTTTTGCAGAAAGGGATGCAACATTTAAACTTCTGCCTTAACACTTCTTTCTGGGTGTCAGCTCAGATTTCGTTTCGATGTTATTCTTCCAGAATTGCAATTTTTTTTGCCGTTTCACAATAACCAGACCCTTGCTCTAAAATCAGTCTCACTTTTTCCCCACTCTCCTGTTGATGTTACCAGCTATGAACATTTTAACCCAGGCCCCGAAAGCACTGTGTGTAAAATGGTTTATGGTTTCAGAGTTCACTTGCAGAGCACAGAAGAAATGATTCAATTATGGAGTTCCTTCAGTTAGCATTTCTTTAATTGTGCAAAAGAAGATTGTGGGTTAATTAATGATGATTTTCCATGAAAGCAACATTAAGTTAAAAGAAATGCAATCGCCCAAAATGGGGCTCAAACCCACGACCCTGTAATTAAGATTCTCATGTTCTACCGACTGAGCGCCCCGTGCTTCTCGCTAACACATGAATGTTATCGCTCATTGCAGCCAGGCGCCTGTTGGCCACCCGCAACCTGGATACACGAACGTCTCAACAGCTCATTTACTGTCGGAGTGGGACCGTGCGGTGCTTCAGAAGACAGGTCGAAAAAGCAAAGTCTCTGATTCCGTCCCATGTGCTTCTCCGATCAAGAATAGCAACACACTAAAAATGCTTCAATAATGGTTATACCTGAGCTCCAGATATGTCAATTCGTTGGCTGGTTGGTCTAGGGGTATGATTCCCGCTTTGGGGTTGTTACCTGAAATTTGCGAGAGGTCCCGGGTTCAAATCCCAGACGAGCCCTCATTTTACCCACGAATTTTGAAATTGCATCGAACTTTTGCAAAGAAGGACTTGCATTTCTGCAACACCTTTCAGGAACTCATGACGCCCCAAAGCGCTTTACAGCCATTGAGTTCTGTTTGAAGTGTTGTCGTGTGGGGAAAGATGTGCCCAAATCACCCCACACAAACTGCAACTCTTTGCGAAGGAGTTCAGTGCAAAGAATTAGGTATCTCAGTGACTTGGACTTTCTATGAATGAGTTCTGCTTGTACCTGCATTCAAGCTTGAAACAGCAACTGGGCTTCCATCTCAAGGGAGCAGCGTGCAGCGGTTAGTGAGTAGGTGACCAGGTTGATGTGCGCCGCTTTCAATCTTTGAAATTTCACCAAACAAAGAAACGATGAATCCAACTGTCCCTGTAAGCGACAGATTGAAGGGATCGGTGCTCCAAACAGAGCTGGAATACGCGCAGTGCCGGAATAGGATCCGCAACATTAAATGTCAGAGTTATTAAGCAGACAATAATTAAACATACACTTAACAACAGTACTTACACCCAAACCTTGCAAATGTTAGCCGAAGAACTCAAACACGTTACAGTTCCCAGCTCGGTGTACAAATTGATCAAACATTAATCGGATTCTAAACTATCTGTTCCAAATGCCACATTTTATATCTTTTCCTTACCCCTGCTACGTGACAATTGAAACTTTAAATAGTATTACCTAACACAACTGCCCAACTACTGATGGAAGGTCATTAACCTGAAACGTTAACTCTGTTTCTCTCTCCACAGATGGTCCTTGGCCTGCTCAGTGATTCCAGCATTTACACTTTTTATTCTCCAAATTATAATCGGAGTATCACTTCCCTTGTCTTCTAACTACACTCCTTCCTGATATTAAGCCTTGTCCGACAAATAGGCTCCTTTTGCACGATTCAGGCATTCATTGGAATTATAACTTCTGAACGATAACAATTATGTGAATTATGTAACTATGTCATACTTGCCACCAGAGGGCGCGACTGTTGGAGTCCTAATGGTCACCTGCCCACAAAGGGACGGTATAAAAGTTAGGCTGACATGTTGTTCAGGCAATCTGGAGTTGTAATAAAGAAGACTAAGGTCACACTAAGTTTAGCTCACAGTACTCAGCTTCGGGGAGTTCTTCTACACACAGCAATTGGTGATGAGTAACAGAATACGAACCTTCACACAACCATGGCTGCCGTTGGAATATTAGAGAGATCCGAAGAGGGTGATGTTTGGGAAGCCTTCGTCGAGCAGCTCGAACAGTACTTTGTGGCCAACGAGCTGGAAGGAGTCACTAACGTGGCCAAGAACAGGGCGGTTCTCCTCACCGTCTGTGGGCCTAAAATATACAGCCTCATCCAGAATCTGCTCACAACGACAAAGCCAACGGAGAAGGAATATTCAATGTTGTGCACACTGGTTTGGGACTACCTCAAGCCGGAGGAGAGTATCCTCATGGCCAGATATCGTTTTTACACGCACCATCGCTCCGGGGACCAGGGCCTGGTGGATTATGTCACCGACCTGAGACACCTCGCAGGACATTGCGATATTGGAGCTGCGTTGGGGCAAATGCTGTGGTACTTTTACGTGATGGGCATCAGCCACGAGGCCATTATTCGAAAGCTGCTGGCTGCTGAAACCCTAGACCTGAGCAGGGCCATCGCGATCGCCCAGGCATGCATGGCCACGGACGATAACACCAAACAGATATCTTCTCAACATCGAAGCTCACCGGCAAGTACTGTGCATAAAATGATGTCGATAGCAGGCCGAACTGCATATGGCAGGGCCGATACCTCTGCGGCTGCAAGACCTGTGTTTACTCAGAGTCCGCCTTCTGGGGTGAATGTGAATCGATTAGCACCGTGTTGGTGCTGCGGGGGTAATCTTCGGGCCCATCAATGTCGATTCAAGCACTACATTTGCGAAGGCTGCACAACGATGGGGTACCTCCAGTGAATGTGCAAACGTGCTATGACATACCACGTGGCAGAGGATGATCGATCCGGCACGGATCATGCAGCAAAGGCAACTCAACCCGAGGAACAAGGATTCCCAGGTGCCGGTGGGGATGTTGCATTTCATCAGGGAGGCTTTGAGGGTGTGCCCGAACCGTTTCCTCTGCCCACCTGGGGCTCGCTTACCGTGTCAGAGTTCTGAGTAGAGCGTTTGCTTGGGGAGTCTCGTGTTGAGCATGTGGACAATGTGGCCCGCCCAACGGAGCTGGTCGAGTGTGGACAGTGCTTCAATGCTGGGGATGTTGGCCTGATAGAGAACACTGATGTTGGTGCGTCTGTCCTCCCAGGGGATTTGCAGGATCTTGCGGAGACAGCCCTTATGGTATTTCTCCAGTGATTTGAGATGTCTGCTGTGTATAGTCCATGCCTCGGAGCTATACCACGGGGCAGGTATCACCACCGCCCTGCAGACCATAAGCTTGGTGCCAGATTTGAGGACCTGCTCTTCAAACATTCTCCTCTTCAGCTGATCGAAGGCTGTGCTGGCACACTGGACGCGGTGATGGACTTCGTCATCGATGTCTGCCCTTGCTGATAGTAGGTTCCAGAGGCGTGGAAAATGGTCCACGCTATCGAATGCCACACTTAATGCCTCCCTAAATATAGCACCCTCATTCTATTCTCTTTAAACAAGTTCCTGAATTCTCGGCTGGCTGTGTAGGTTAGAGCTGTGGTTTTATCCTACGATAGATCCTATCATAGTGTTTCCGCAGTGTAACGGTTAACACATTCGGCTCACACACGAAAGGATCCCGGTCCGAAACCGGGCGGAAAGATCTTGAAAACTTGGAAATGGGCAGAATGGCTATCTCCTGTTCCTAACTCTTCCGTTCTTATCATCTCTTGACCTTTCACAGGAGAACAAACTCTCCTCTGAACATGCATGAGAAAGCTCCAGAAAATATTTCCGTCCGAGGTGCTTTCGCGTGTGAGGCGAACGTGTTAACCATTACACTGCGGAAACATCACCACTTTCAGCACCAGATTACCAAAATTAAACCCAATGAGATCGGGATAAAAGTTCGTCACATGCTCAGGGCAAAATATCTGATTGATGGTCTACAAAAGAATGAACAAATTTCAGCACGAGGTCAGATGGAAATGTTAAGAGAGCAGGTGGACTTCTGAATTGCACTTTTCAGGAGTTGGTGATGACAAAACTAATGGGTTCCGCTTCAAGATAAGAAAAGTCACAAGTGGGATTCGAGCAGACACCTTCAGATAAAACTGCAATTTGAACAAACCACTTCAGACTGCTCGGCCATCCTGAATATTCAGTGCTGTGTGTAGCAACCTGCAGGTTGATTTTTCACTTTTGTGTCCTGTCACATGAAATAAATGAGGGCAGCAGGCACATCTCTGCCTGACACCGGGGAAACAGTGAGACAGACATTGCAGCAAGGTCTGGTAATTGTCAAACAGCAAATGAAATATTAATTCTGGAAGAAAAATATCCTAAAGAACAGTGACCCCAACGTGATTTAAACACGCAAGCTTTTGATCTGGAGTCAGACACACTACCGTTGCACCATGAGACCTTTAAAGTGAGCGAGAGATGTTCGTCTATATGAAGGTTCTGCAATACAAGGGCATTTAAAATCCCCGCCCTTTCCCACCAGGTATCACAAGCAGCGCTCCCCTGACAGTCACCGTATGGTTTGTTCGAAAACTTTTCTCTTGCTTTCACAGGAAACCATCATTAATTAACCCCTCACCTTCTTTTGCACAATCAAACAAATGCTAACTGAGGGACACTCCATACTTCAATCATTTGTCCTGTGCTTTGCATCTTTACTCGAAAACCGTATCCCATTTTACTCACTGTAATTTAGCTTTCTGGTTCAAAGTCTTCATTGCCGATGACACCAGTAATTTGGGGCAACTTTTATCAAATTTAGCAGCACCGGTTATTCCTACCGTGCACACAAAATACAATCAGTAGTGAAGATAACATCCCACCGTGCATATTTTCAGATTCAATGCAGTCGGATTTCAAATAAAGTGAAAGTATTTTACACTGAAAAGATTTGCAAGTGTTACTTGTTGTTGTGTCTTTTATTAAACTTTGTGGCGTCTGACTCCCGTTCATGCCACTGCTGAATAAGAAAGGAGGCTTTGACGTTGACCAGACGACACTGCCCCTGATATTTGTCAGCTCATCCTTCATATTAAGTGGTCTCTCGCCCTTTGATCGGCTGCAGTGCAGCGGATATCACATTGGCCTCACACGCAAAAGGTCCCCGGTGGATCCGTTTTCCTTCACTCAAACTTATCTATTTGTTGAAGTGAAATAAAGAGCAATTAAGGAGCTCTTTTACCAGGAGAATAAATAGCAAATGCTGGAAATCTCAGCAGATCAGGCAGCATTTGCCTGGATACTAAACTCGGGACCTTTCCCGTGAAAAACAAACGTGATAACCACTACACTACAGAAAACACTTGTACAATGACCCCAACAGAGGGGAGGTGACCAGTGAGCTCCCTCTGTGCTGATCGGCATTGTGTGTTGGCTCACCTTAAACAACTTCTGTCCCACACTGAAAGTTCTCAATCGCTCTCCTCCGCTGCCTTTTTTCAGAAACGTCAGGGATCACCCAGCCACCGTGTTCACTTCGACATCCTCACAGTGGGGCCACAGAGGCTCCTACCGTCTCCCCGCGATAAGCAAACTCATCCAGTTTACAAAATTAAACCCGGAATACGTGCCCAGCAAAGGGCAGGAGAAGCCAGATAGTCTGAAAGCTCGGTCTATCACAGAAAGTATTGGTATTCATTGTGATTACAGCAATTATAAATCGTCTCACAGACCTCAATTATTTTTATGCGATGCATTGATCGAGGATTGAAACCAGGTTCGTGCGCCGGATCTTAACCCCTCGAACACCAGGGAACAGTTACGATATATTTATATTTGTCGATATATTTATATATATTTATATATGAACCTGAATGTCAATGGCTACCTACCGAGGCCTCGTGGCGTCCACGGCAGTGCGTCTAACTTTGAGTGACAGAAACGGTTCCACAGTGACACCTGTCATGTGTTCTACATGGTTACTGCTTGTACTATTACAAGGTGTGCCGCCAGAGGGCACTGGAGTGGGAGACATCTAGCTTACCTGCACAGGTGTGCCTGGCCTTGTATAAAAGGCAGGCCACCAGGTGTGATCCTCACTCTGTGGTTATCAATAAAGGACTCAGATTACTACAGTTCAAGCACGACACATTGTCTCGTGGAGTCATTATCGGAACATTTGAACGTATAACAAGGGAGCCCAAAGCCTCAGAAACTGGAACTTCTGCCAGAACGTCGAAGTCATGCTGTAGGTGCCTGGGACAACACATTACTCAAAGTTGTCCACACGTGAAGGCAGAGTGTTTCTTCTACAGAAAGACTGGGCATCTTGCGAAGGCATGCCGACTGAAGGGTAAACCTGTTTTTAAAACTATGAGTCCAGCGTTCAAAGCTATGAGTAGAAATCTCAAGAGACTACATAGTATGGAAGAACAACCACAGGACGAGGAGATGTTAGAGTTACCCATCATCAGGAACAGGATGTTAACGAACAGCGATTCGGAAAGCATCAAAATCCACATCGATGTTGCGGGATTCAAGATACCAATGGAAATTGACACGGGTGCATACGTGAGTGTAATACCGGAGTCACTGTACTGCGACAAATTGCGTGATTTCCAACTGGAGAAACCCAAGATGGTCTGCGAGGCTACTCGGGAGAGTAAATTCCTGTGGTAGGTCATATCACTGTACCGGTGAAATATAAAGATCAATTTCAGAACTTGCCTCTAATCGTAGTGAAAGGAGACAAGTCTGCCTTACAAGGAAGAAATTGATTAAGCTCACTGAAGCTGGATTGGAGTCAGCTTTTCTGTGTGGAAGCGAGATTTTCATCAATGGATTAGGTCCTCAAGAAGTATCCAAAGGTGTTCTGCGAAACGGGCAGTCCGATCCAAGGCTTCAAGGCGAGTGTCAGGGTACGGAAGGACGCTAGATTGGTTTACTACAAGCCCCGTTCCGTACCATATGCACTCAAGGAGAAAGTTGAGCAAGAACTCAAAAAACTAGAAGGTGTGAACCGTTACACTGCGGAAACATCTCCACTTTCAGCGCCAGATTAACAAAATTAAACCCAATGAGATCGGGAGAATAGTTCCTCACATGCTCAGGGCAAAATATATGATTGTCGTTCCACAAAAGAATGAACAAACTTCAGCACCAGGTCAGACGGAAATGTGAAGCGAGCAAGTGGACTGCTGAATCGCACTTTTGAGGAGTTGGTGGTGACAAACCAAATGGGTCCTGCCGAATGATTAAATATAAGAATTGTCTGAAATAGGATTCGAACCCTATCTCGAGAGGAGATAGTGACCTGAGCATAGCACCTTAGACCACTCGGCCATCCTGACTATTCAGTGCTGTGTGTGGCCACCTGCCAGTTGATTTAGAACTTTTGTGTCCTGGCACATGAAATAAATCAGGGCAGCAGGCGGATCTCTGCCTGACACCGGGGAAAGAGTGAGACAGACCTTGGAGCAAGGGTCTGGTTATTGTCAAACATCAAATGAAATATTAATTCTGGAAGAATAACATTGAAACGAAATGTGATCCTGACACCCAGAAAGAAGTGTAAAGGCAGAATGTTAAATGCTGTATTCCTTTCTGCAAAATAATCCTTTCACAAACATTTCTCTGAACAAAACGGCACAAAACAAAAATGTTCCTTTCAAAGTCATTAAACTCCCGAATTTCCGTGCCCCGCGAATCTCCTGGATCAGATGCCTCTAGTTTTGCCGATTCAATCCATATCCCTTTGCTCCAAGTTCTGTCTCCCTGTTTCCCCGGTGTCAGGCAGAGATCCACCTGCTGCCCTCATTTACTTCACTCTCTATGAATCTCTAAAATATTCCAACAGCAGCCATGGTTGTGTGAATGTTTGTATTGTGTTACTCGTCGCCAATTGTTGTGAAAAGAAGAACTCCACGAGGCTGAGTACTGAGAGCTAATCTTAGTGTGATCTTAGTTTTCTTTATTACAATTCCAGAGTGCCTGAACAACATGGCAGCCAACCTTTTATACTGGCCCTGTACGTATGCGCAGGTGACCATTAGGACTCCAATAGTCGCGCCCTCTGGTGGCAAGTATTACATAGTTACATACATCACATAATTGTTATCGTGAAGAAGTTACAATTCCAATGAATGCCTGAATCGTGCGAAAGGAGCCTGTTTGTAGGACAAGGCTACATATCAGGAAGGAATGTAGTTAGATGACAAGAGAAGTGATAGCCTGATTATAAGTTTAGACAATAAAAAGAGTAAATGCTGGAATCACTGAGCAGGCCAGGCAGCATCTGTGGAGAGAGAAACAGAGTTAACGTTTCAGGTTAATGACCTTCCATCAGACGTTGGGCTGTTGTGTTAGGTAATACTGTTAAAAGTTTCAATTGTCACGTCGCAGGGGTAAGGAAAATATATAAAATGTTGCATTTGGAACAGATAGTTTAGAATCCGATTAATGTTTGATCAATTTGTACACCGAGCTGGGAACTGTAACGTGTTTGAGTTCTTCGGCTAACATTTGCAAGGTTTGGGTGTAAGTACTGTTGTTAAGTGTATGTTTAATTATTGTCTGCTTAATAACTCTGACATTTAATGTTGCGGACCCTATTCCTGCACTGCGCGTATTCCAGCTCTGTTTGGAGCACCGATCCCTTCAATCTGTCGCTTACAGGGACAGTTGGATTCATCGTTTCTTTGTTTGGTGAAATTTCAAAGATTGAAAGCGGCGCACATCAACCTGGTCACCTACTCACTAACCGCTACTCACTGCTTCCGTGAGATGGAAGCCCAGTTGCTGTTTCAAGCTTGAATGCAGATACAAGCAGAACTCATTCATAGAAAGTCCAAGTCCCTGAGATACCTGATTCTTTGCACCGAACTCCTTCGCAAAGAGTTGCGGTTCGTGTGGGGTGATTTGGGCACATCTTTCCCCACACTACAACACTTCAAACATATCTCAACGGCTGTCAAGCGCTTTGGGGCGTCATGAGTTCCTGAAAGGTGTTGCAGAAATGCAAGTCCTTCTTTGCAAAAGTTCGATGCAATTTCAAAATTCATAGCGAAACTGAGGGCTCGTCCGAGATTTGAACCCGGGACCTCTCGCAAATTTCAAGTAAAACAACCCCAAAGCGAAATCCATACCTCTAGACCAACGAGCCAACTAATTGACAAATGTGCAGCTCATGTGTAACCATTATTGAAGCATTTTAAGTGTGTTGCTATTCTTGATCGGAGGAGCACATGGGACAGAATCAGTGACTTTGCTTTTTCGACCTCTCTTCTGAAGCACCGCACGGTCCCACTCCGACAGTCAATGTGCTGTTGGGACGTTAGTGTATCCAGGCTGCGGGTGGCCAACAGGCGCCTGGCTACAATGAGCGATTAAATCCAGCGTTAGCCAGAAGCCCGGAGTGCTCAGTAGGTAAAACATGAGAAAATTAATTACAGGGTCGTGGGTTTGAGCCCCATGTTGGGCGATTGCATTTCTTTTAATTTAATATTGCTTTCATTGAGAATCATCATTAATGAACCCACAATCATCTTTTGCACAATTAAAGAAATGCTAATTTAGGAATTCCATAATTGAATCATTTCTTCTGTGCTCTGCAAGTGAACTCTGAAACCATAAACCATTTTACACACTGTGCTTTCGGGGTCTGGGTCAAAATGTTAATTGCTGGTAACATCAACAGGAGACTGGGGAAACAGTGAGACTGACTTTAGAGCAAGTGTCTGGTTATTGTGAAACACCAAAGAAAATAGCAATTCTGGAAGAATAACATCGAAACGAAATGTGAGCTGACACCCAGAAAGAAATGTTAAGGCAGAAGGTTAAATGCTGTATCCCTTTCTGCAAAAAATTCCTTTCACAAATATTTCAATGACCGAAACGACACAAAACAAAAATGTTCCTTTCAAAGTCATTAAACACCCGATTTTCTGCACCCCGCGAATCTCCTGAATCAGATGCCTCAAGTTTTGCAGACTCAATCCATGTCCCTTTGCAATGTTGTGCTCCCACCCACACTATGAAATGTGCCACTAACTTATCGAATCATGGAATGGTTAAAGCACGGAAGACCATTCGTCCCATCGAGCCCGTGCCGACTCTCAGCGAGTCCCACTCCCCCGCCCTTCCCCCGTTGCCCTGCAATTGTTTTTCCTTCAGACACTTAAACAACTCCCGTCTGAAAGATATGAATGAGTCTTCCTGCACCGCCCTTTCAAGCCGTGCATTCCAGATCATAACCACTCGCTGCTAAATGGCCATCTCCTGTTCCTATGTGTAAAGTCTGGGAAACACGAGATCAATTCTTGCCACACTCACAGCCTTCCGAAATATAGCACCATCATTCTCTTCTCGTAAAACCAACTCCTGAAGGAGCGGCCAGCTGTGCAGGTTAAAACTCTGGTTATATTCCTGAGATTACTTGAATCGCACCGTCTTTCTGGAGTGTAGCGGTTATCATGTTTGCCTCACGCGCGAAAGGTCGCCGGGTCGAGCCCGGGCAGAAACATTATTTTGGAGACTATTTTTGGTGTGCAATAAATTTAACTAAAGTCGCCCCAGGTTCCTTGTCGCATGAGCACTGAACATTTTAAATCAGTCTCCTAAATGCAGAGTGTGTAAAGTCAGATGGGGGAGAAAACGTCATCAATGATTTAAAATCCTTGAATGATTAAAGTTCAGTTATTCAAGTTTCCACTGACCCTCAGTAACAATTCTACAAAACAACGCTGTCGGTTAATGAATGGGGAATAAAACAAATAATCTTCACCCACCCCCATCCCCCGACACACAGTTTAATTCGTTGCATGTCATTATTTTTAAGATTTTGAATGAAAGTGTTACTTTCTGAATCCGGGCTCCCTCTGTGAGCGCCGCACCACTAAACGAGCAGGAAACACATTAAAGAGTTTACCACAATTGCTGACATTTCTTAGCTTTTTTCTTGTGTTTTTTCAGCTCCTCGTCCTTTTAAGCTCCTGACTGCGGATAATGCTGTGATTAAACCTGAACACTATGCAATGTCTCACAGCCCCTGCCTCGGTAATACCTGCAGATCTAAGCCGCATTTCAAAGCCACAAACAACTCATTAGTTATTCGCTCTTCCCAGTTCCAGAGCACAGAGGGTTATTGTTCATCCCTGGGATACAAGTTCCCTCGGACCCGGGTCAAAGCTCTCCGTATACCGAGCACAGGCTGAGGAAAACCCTGGGGGGAGGATATTCTGGTGTGGGGGGCTACAGGACCCTCGGATCCTTTAATAATCTCTCACAGCTCATCTGAAAGCAGCCGAAATGTGCCTTCCCCAGACGGGAGGCTACACTTGTTTATTTATATAAAGAGAAGCAACTATCCTCATTCACCAGATATAAGGCATGATATCATCAAAAGAGGATTTTGGATATTTTAAGTGAGGTGTTAATGCTTCAGTCCTTTTTGTGTTTAATTCCCACCTCCTCTCTGGCTGTGCCTGCACTGAGCTTACCTCTAGGTAAGGTTGTTCTGAACATACAAAAGTGGGCACTTACTCCAGCCTAAGTAAGTTTGTAGTACGTTTTCACTGCCGAAACGTGCAAAACAGGCCTGAGTGGCTGGGCACACCCACTTTTGGAAAAAAATGCCTTACCTGAAGCCAACCTCGATTAATTCAGTAGAACTGGAGGAAATTAATATCCGAGAATTGCAATTTCTAACATTCTCCAAACAAAACTAGTTGCTCCAAAAAACTAGGAGCAATTCCACCCGAAACTTGGGCCCTCATTGTGGCACAGAAGTTGTTTAAGGTGAGCCAACACATTCCGGATCAGCACAGAGGGAGCTCACTCGTCAGCTACCCTCTGTTGGGGCTGTTGTACCAGAAGTTTCTGTAAGGTAATAAACGCCAATGCCTCGGCGCGAATTCAACGGTGGGCACTCATGCTGGCGTCCTACGACTATACCATAAGGCACAGACCAGGTGCAGACAACTGTGCCGATGCGCTCAGCAGGCGACCCCTGGCGACCACGGAAGGGTCTGACGAACAGAACTGTGAGATAGTCATGGCAATCAATGCCTTTGAGTCCACAGGTTCGCCCATAACAGCTCAACAAATCAGAGCCTGGACGGCCAGCGACCCCACGTTATCCTTAGTAAAAAGATGTGTCCTAACCGGTGACTGGGCAGAGGCTCGTGATGCCTGCCCCGAGGAATTAAAACCCTTTCACAGGAGCATGCATGAGCTATCACTACAAGCAGACTGCCTGATGTGGGGCAGCCGAGTAGTCATCCTCTGCGAGGCAGAGAGGCATTTGTCCGGGAGCTCCACCGCGAGCACCCGGGGATCATTCTCATGAAGGCCGTTGCCAGATCCCACGTCTGGTGGCCTGGTATTGACGCGGACTTGGAGCTCTGCGTACGAAGATGCACTATTTGTGCCCAAATCAGCAATGCCCCCAGGGAGGCTCCACTGAGCCCCTGGCCCTGACCTACCAAACTGTGGTCGCGGTTGCACGTCGACTATGCGGGCCATTCATGGGCAAAATGTTCCTCGTAGTTGTAGATGCATTTTCAAAGTGGATTGAATGCACCATTTTAAACTCGAGCACAACCTACTCCACTGTGGAGAACCACACGTGAAAGGTCCCCGGTTTGAACCCGTGTAGAAACATTATTTTGGAGTATACTTTTGCTGTGAAATAAATTGAACAAAATTCGCCCCAGGTTCCTTGTCGCATGAGCAGTGAACATTTTAAACCAGTCTCCGAAATACAGAGTGCGTAAAGTCAGGTGGGGAAATAACGTCATCAATGATTCAAGCTTCTTAAATGATTAACATAAGAACATAAAAAAATAGGAACAGGAGTCGGCCATTCAGCCTCTCGATCCTGCTCTGCCATTTAATAAGATCATGGCTGATCTGACCATGGACTTTGAGTTAAGGGACTCGGGGCCTTTTCTCTCTCCCCTGCAAAGGTTCACGTTCCACAGTCCAGCTTCTAAAAGGCACCAATCTGTGTACAGTACTTGCCGGGTTTGAATCCTGAGGATGAGTCATCCGCCGAGAGCCATAGGTCGAGGATATGAATGCTTGGCTCATGGAGATGGCCTTCTGCAGTGTCACTGTGGTATCCGCTGAAAGTTGCTTATGAAGTAGGCCCTCGTGGCCGATTCCGATGACAAAGATATCCCGCAGTGCTTCGGTGAGGTGGTCACCAAAATCCCACGGTGCCGCCAGCCTCCTGAGGTCTGCAGGATATTTCGTGATCTCCTGGCCTTCGGGCCGTCGGTGTGTATAAAACCGCTGTCTGGCTGTGAGGATGCTCTCTTTGAGCTTGAGTTGTACTTGGATCAGTGTTACAAGCTCCTCGTACGACTTGGTCGTTGTCTTCATTGGTGCCAGCAAGTCCCTGACGAGGCCACAGATGGTATGCCCACAACTGGTTAGCAGGATAGCTCTGCACTTATCAGCCAGTGTGACCGGGTTGTCACCTGACTGGCCGTTTGCTGTGAAGAAGTGGTCGAGCCTCTCCACAAAGGCTTCCCAATCATCACCATCAGCGAACTGCTGCAACGTACCAAGGTTAGCCATTTTCGTGTGAAGGTCCGTTTCTCGTCGCCAATTGTTATACCTTCAGATGCTCTGATGATGACTCCACGAGACAATGTGTCGTGCTTGAACTGTAGTGACCTTAGTCCTTTATTGATAACCACAGAGTGAGGATCACACCTGGTCGCCTGCCTTTTGTACTAGGCCAGACACACCTGACAGGTAAGCTACAAGTCTCCCACTGCAGTGCGCTCTGGTGCACACCTTGTAATAGTACAAGCAATAACCATGTAGGATACATGACAGGTGTCACTGTGGAAGCGTTTCTCTCATTCAAAGTTAGAAACACTACCTTGGGCACCATGAGGTCTAGGTAGCTAACCATTGACATTCAGGTTCATATATAAATATATATAAATATATCGACATGTATCGTTACTGTTCCCTGGTGTTCGAGGGGTTCAGATCCAGCGCACTAACCTCGTTTCAATCCTCGATCAATTCATCGCGTAAAAATTATTGAGGTCTGTGAGTCGATTAATAATTGCTGTAATCACCATGAATACCAATACTTTCTGTGATAGACCGAGCTTACAGACGATCTGGCTTCTCCTGCCCTTTGCCAGGCACGGGTTTGGGGTTTAATTTTGTAAACTGGGTGAGTTCGCTGATCGCGGGGAGACGGTAGGAGCCTCTGTGGCCCCTCTGTGAGGATGTGGAAGTGAACACGATGGCTGGGTGATTGGTGACATTTCTGTAAAGGGCAGCAGAGGAGAAGGATTGAGAATTTTCAGTGTGGGACAGAAGTTGTTTAAGGTGAGCCAACACATTCCCGATCAGCACAGAGGGAGCTCACTGGTCATTGTTGTTTTGGATATTGTTCTTCCAGAATTAATATCTCCTTCGCTGTGTCGAAATAACCAAACCCTTGCTCCAAGGCCTGTCTCACTGTTTCCCCAGTGTCAGGCAGAGATACGCCTGCTGCCCTCGTTTATTGCATGTGACAGGACACAAAAGTTCAAAATCAACCTGCAGGTGGCAACACACAACACTGAATAGTCAGGATGGCCGATCGGTCTAAGGTGCTGTGGTCAGGTCACTGCCTCCTCTGGAGATGTGGGTTCATGTCCTAGTTCTGCCATTTCTTATATATAACTATAAGCGGAACCAATTTATTTTGTCACCACCAACTCCTTAAAAGTGCGATTCATTAGTCGACCTGCTCGCTGAACATTTCCGTCTGACCTGGTGCTGAGGTTTGTTCATTCTTTTGTAGACCATCAATCATATATTTTGCTCTGAGCATGTGAGGAACTTTTATCCCGATCTCATTGGGTTTAATTTTGGTAATCTGGTGCTGAAAGTGGCGATGTTTCCGCAGTGTAATGGATAACACGTTCGCCACACACGCGAAAGCACCTCAGGGAGAAATATTTTCTGGAGCTTTCTCATGCATGTTCAGAGGAGATTTTGTTCTTCTGTGAAAGGTCAAGAGATCATAAGAACGTAAGAGTTAGGATCAGGCGTCAGGTATTCGGCCCATTTTCAAGTTTTCAATATCTTTCCGCCCGGTTTCGGACCGAGGACCATTCGTGTGTGAGGCGAATGTGATAACTTCTGCACTACGGAAACACTGTGGTCGAATCTATCTTAGGATAAAACCACAGCTCTAACCTACACAGCTAGCCGATAATTCAGGAACTTGTTTTAAGAGAATAGAATAAGGGTGCTATATTTAGGAAGGCTGTAAGTGCCTTTTCCACGTTAGTGGAAGCTTTTCCACGCCTCGGGAACCTACTATCAGCAAGGGCAGACATCGATGACGAGGTCCAACACCGCCTCCAGTGTGCCAGCACAGGCTTCGATCACCTGAGGAGGAGAGTATTTGAAGACCAAGACCTCAAATCTGGCACCAGGCTTATGGTCTGCAGGGCGCTGGTGACACCAACCCCGCGGTATGGCTCCGAGGCATGGACTATATACAGCAGACATCTCAAATCACTGGAGAAATACCACCAGGGCTGTCTCCGCAAGATCCTGCAAATCCCCTGGGAGGACAGACGCACCAACATCAGTGTTCTCGCTCAGGCCAACATCCCCAGCATTGAAGCACTGACCACACTCGACACGCTCCGCTGGGCAGGCCACATTGTCCATATGCCCAACATGAGACTCCCTAAGCATGCGCTCAACTCAGAACTCCGACACGGTAAGAGAGCCCGAGGTGGGCAGATGAAACGTTTCGGGCACACCCTCAAAGCCTCCCTGATAAAATGCAGCATCCCCACCGGCTCCTGGGAGTCCTTGTTCCTCGGGGTGAGTTGCCAGTGCTGCGTGAACCGTGCCGGATCGATCATCCTCAGCCACGTGGTATGTCACAGCACGTTTGCACATTCACTGGAGGTACCCCATCGTTTTGCAGCCTTTGCACAGGTCGTGCTTGAATCGACATTGATGGGCCCGAAGATTACCCCCGCAGCACCAACACGGTGCTAATAGATTCACATTCACCCCCGATGGCGCACTCTGAGTCATCACAGATCTTGCAGCCATAGACGTATACACCCTGCCATATGCAGTTCGGCCAGCTAGCAACATCATTTTATGCACAGTACTTGACGGTGAGCGTCGATGTTGAGAAGGTATCTGTTTGGTGTTATCGTCCGTGGCCATGCATACCTGGGCGATCGCGATGGCCCTGCTCAGGTCTCGGGTTTCAGCAGCCAGCAGCTTTCGAAGAATGACCTCGTGGCTGATGCCCAGCACGTAAAAGTCCCACAGCATTTGCCCTAACGCAGCTCCAAAATAGCAAGGTCCCGCGAGGTGTCTCAGTTCGGTGACATAATCTGCCAGGACCTGGTCCCGGAGCGATGGTACGTGTAAAAACGATATCTGGCCATGAGGATACTCTCCTTCGGCTTGAGGTAGTCCCAAACCAGTGTGCACAACTCTGAATATTCCTTCTCCGTTGGTTTTGTCGGTGTGAGCAGATTCTTGATGAGGCTGTATATTTTAGGCCCACAGACAGTGAGGAGAACCACCCTGTGCTTGGCCATGTTAGTGTCTCCTTCCAGCTCGTTGGCAAAAAAGTACTGTTCGAGCTGCTCGACGAAGGCTTCCCAAACATCATCCTCTATGGATCTCTCTAATATTCCAACAGCAGCCATGGTTGCGTGAAAGTTCGAATTCTGTTACTCGTCGCCAATTGTTGTGTGTAGAAGAATTCCCACGAGGCTGAGTACTGTGATCTAAACTTAGTGTGACCTTAGTCTTCTTTATTACAACTTCAGTGTGCCTGCACAACATGGCAGCCAACCTTTTATACTGGCCCCGCACGTCTGGGCAAGTGGTCATTAGGACTCCAACAATCGCGCCCTCTGGTGGCAAGTATTACATAGTTACATACTTCACATAATTGTTATCGTTGAGAAGTTATAATTCCAATGAATGCCTGAATCATCCGAAAGGAGCCTGGTTTGTAGGACAAGGCTACATATCAGGAAGGAGTGTAGTTAGATGACAAAATAAGTGATATTATGATTATAAGTTTGGAGAATAAAAAGAGTAAATGCTGGCAACACTGAGCAGGTCAGGCAGCATCTGTGGAGAGAGAAACAGAGTTAACGTTTCAGGTTAATGAACTTCTATCAGAAGTTGGGCACTTGTGTTAGGTAATACTATTAAAAGTTTAAATTGTCACGTAGCAGGGGTAAGGAAAAGATATAAAATGTGGCATTTGGATCAGATAGTTTAGAATCCGATTAATGTTTGATCAATTTGTACACCGAGCTGTGAACTGTAACGTGTTTGAGTTCTTCGGCTAACATTCGCATTGTTTGGGTGTAAGTACTGTTAAGTGTATGTTTAATTATTGTCTGCTTAATAACTCTGACACTTAATGTTGCAGAACCTATTCCTGCACTGCGCGTGTTCCAGCTCTGTTTGGAGCAACGATCCCTTCAATCCGTCGCTTACAGGGACAGTTGGATTCACAGTTTCTTTGTTTGGTGAAATTTCAAAGACTGAAAGCGGCGCACATCAACCTGGTCACCGACTTACTATCCGCTGTACGCTGCTCCCGTGACATGGAAGCGCAGTTACTGTTTCAAGCTTGAACGCAGGTACAAGCAGAACTCATTCATAGAAAGTCCAAGTCCCTGACGCACCGAACTCCTTCGCAAAGAGTTGCGATTCGTGTGAGGTGATTTGGGCACATCTTTCTCCACATGACAACACTTCAAACACAACTCAACGGCTGTGAAGCGCTTTGGGGCATCATGAGTTCCTGAAAGGTGTTGGAGAAATGCAAGTCCTTCTTTGCAAAAGTTCGATGCAGCTTCAAAATTCTTGGATAAACTGAGGGCTCGTCCAGGATTTCAACCCGGGACCGCTCACAAATTTCAAGTATCAACCGCAAAGCAAGAATCATACCACTAGACCAACGAGCCAACTGTCTAACAAATGTGAAGATAAGGTGTAACCAGTATTGAAGCAATTTTAGTGTGTTGCTATTCTTGATCGGAGGTGCACATGTGACGGAATCAGTGACATCGCTTTTTCGACCTGTCTTCTGAAGCACCGCACGGTCCCACTCCGACAGTCAATGAGATGTTGGGACGTTAATGTATCCAGGCTGTGGGTGGTCACCGCGAGCGCAGCAGAGGGGTTTCTGCATTAGTTCTGGGTGGGGACAGTGTCTTTCCCATTCTCTCTTCCTCTTGTCTATATCCCTGTGCTTTGGCTTCTCTATTTATTCCAATGTCTCAGTTTCTAGTGTTTAAAAGGGAACAAAAGATGAAATGGGTGTCACTGTGGAACAATTTCACTCATTCAAAGTTAGACACACTACCGTTCCACCACGAGGTCTCGGTAGGTAGCCGTTGATATTCAGGTTCATATATAAATATATATAAATATATCGACATGTATCGTAACTGTTCCCTGGTTGTCGAGGGGTTAAGATAAGACGCACCAACCTGGTTTCAATTCTCGATCAATTCATCGCATAAAAATAATTGAGGTCTGTGAGACGATTATTAATTGCTGTAATCACCATGAATACCAATACTGTCATGTATCTCACACTACTGTACATAACTGTACCTTACCATGCCATACTTGACTGCAACCTGAGATGACCTGTAACCACAAGCTTACCTTACCACCAGGGTTGCATTTGCAGGAGACACTGGATACCTTTCCCAGACAGGTATATAAGGACAGGTCTCAGGCAAGTGTGGCATTCGAAAGCTGTGTAACAAAGGTGCAGGTCCTGAGTGACCTTGACTTCAGTATGTGCCTCGTGTGATTCTGTACTACAGGGTCAGGACTTTACAGTGGCGACGAGTAATGCGATTACAGAATCCACAGAATGGCGACCAACGGCTCAGGTGAAAAATACAATGCTGGAGATAATTGGGAGGACTTTATAGAAAGGTTCCAGCAAAGCTTTGTAACCAAATAATGGTTAGGTGACAATAAGGCAGACAAGAGAAGAGCCCATCTATTGACCAGCTGTGGCTCGAAACATAGGCTTTAATGAAGGACCTGCTGGCACCCGAGAAACCAGCAAGCAAGTCGTTTGAAGAATTGAGCACACTGCTAAGAGACCACCTGAAGATTGCAAGCAGCCTACACATGTAAGCTACCTCGGACCCGTGCCAAAGGTCCCCGTACATCGAGCACAGGCTCAGGAAAACCCCGGGGGAGAGGATATCCCGGTCACTGGGCCTTCCAGCTGCACTGAAAAAGTGCCCGTTCTGAAATTTTCCAGTGTAATAACTTGCAACTAGAGCATCTAACAGTCAGGATGGGCGAGCGGTATAAGGCATTGCGTTCAGATCGCTGTCTCCTCTGGAGGCGTGGGCTCAAATTCCACTCCTGACATTCAGTGTTTTTAATAACAAACTCATTTGTTTGGACACCACTCTGAACTGCTTTGGGACATCCATCGTTCGAAATAAAATGACCCCACTTCAATTACAAACAGTGATATCAATGTTACTTCCCAAGCCGGGAATCGTTCCCGGGTGGCTGTCACGAAAGAATGGTTTTGTGAAGCATTGAAAGGTGCCCTCTAAATATCTCGCACTGCTCATTTAAAAACACTGTTAAATTTGTTTCAGTGCAAAAGAAGGCTGGCTCGAAGGGCCAAATGGCCGACTCCTGCTCCTGGTTCTTGTGTTCTTCTACAGAGCACAGAACAAATGATTAAATGATCAACTCTCCCTCAGTTCGCATTTCTTTCATTGTGCAAAATAATTTATGGGTTAATTAATGATGTTTTCCTGTAAAAGCAACATAAAAATTTAAGGAAATTAAATCGGCCAACTTGGGGCTTGAACTCACAACCCTGAGATTAAGAGTCTCCTACTCTCCCGACTGAGCTAGCCAGTACTGCTTAAGTTGCATCTTCGTGTCGCTGATGGCTGCCAGGGGCCAGTTGGCTCCGCACCATGGGTTTATCTCGAACTTCAAACCTCGAAACTGGTTCTCCTGATTTCCAAGCCCCTTGTATTGCAGAACTTTCATTTCGACGAACATCTCCAACTCACTGTGCAGGCCTCGTGGCGCAACGGTAGTGTGTCTAACTCGAGATCCGTAGGTTGTGTGTTCAAATCAGGTCGAGATCACTGTTCCTTCAGACACTTTTATTCCAGAATTAATATTTCATTTGCTGTTTGACATTAACCAGACCCTTGCTCCAAGGTCTCTCTCACTATTTCCCCGGTTTCAGGCAGAGATACGCCTGCTGCCCTCATTTATTTCATGTGACAAAACACAAAAGTTCAAAATCAACCTGCGGGTGGCCACACACAGCACTGAATAGTCAGGATGGCCTGACTATTATCCCGACCACAGTGGATAACCTCATATTTCCCACATTATACTCCATCTGACAAATTACTGCCCAGCCACTGAACCTATCGATATCACTTTGCAGATTGTTTGTGTCCTCCTCACAACTTGCTTTCCCACCGAACATTGGATCATCTTGGCTACATTACCAACATGCAGAGCACAGAACCAATCATTGACAGACTGACTTTCCCTCTGTTAGCATTTCTTTCATTGTGCAAAAGAAGATTATCGATTCCTTAACGATGTTATATCATGAAAGCAAAATAAAAGTTAAACGAAAATAATTTAAACACTTGAAAGAAATATTTTTGTTTGGTGCACTTCCGGTCAGAGAAATGTTGTGAAAGGAACTTTTTGCAGAGAGAGGGATTGAGTATTTCAGCTTGTTACTGAACATTTCTCTCTGGGCATAGCCTTAGGCGCTAGTTTCTGTAGTGTAGCGGTCATCAATTTCGCCTCACACACGAAAGGTTCCCGGTTCAAGCTCGGGTGGAAACATTATTTCTGAAACAAAAACTGGTTTTAAATGTTCATTGTTCATGTGACAATGGCCTCCTTCCGTGCTGCAAGCTTCTCTGATTCCATGAGGAGCAACGAACATTTAAAACCAGTCTCCTAAAATACAGAGTGTGTAAAATCAGGAAAGGAATAAAACTTCCTCAATGATTCAAGTTACACAAATTATTAAAATTAAGTTGTTGAAGTTTCGACTGTCCCTCAGTGATCATGTTAGCATTTACTTCATTCTGCTAAACAATGCTATCGGTTAATACCAGCAGATAAAAGCCGTATTTTCAAACCCGGAAACAACTCATTCATTATTCACCCTTCCCAGTTCCAGTGCACAGACTCCATCCCAGAAACTCAAATCCAACTTCTGACATTCCTTATTTCTAACTACCAACTCATTTGTTTTGACACCACTCTGAAGTGCTTTGGGTCATCTGTGTAATTTCATTAAATTACTTCACTTTAATTAAAAACGGTGGTAGCAAAATTTCTTCTCTAACTGGGAATCGAACCCCGGCAGCTGTTGTGATCAGAATGTTTTTGTGAAGCATTTATATATGCTCTCTAAAAATCTCGCATTCATAATTTTCAAATAGGGTTACCATTTGTTTCAGTGTGAAAGAAGGAGATTGAAAATGACAACAAAAACACCAGGCAGCGACTACATTAAGACAAATTCAAACTTTTCACAAAGTTGGTTTTACTGAGTAACGGCTGAGCTAAAGTTGGCACTTACCAGTCCCATCAGAATATTAAATGTTTCTATGAGATCGCCGCTCATCCTTCTAAATTTCAATGTATAAAGGCCCAATTGATCCAGTTTCTCCTCATATGTCAGTCCGGCTTGCCCCTTATCCTTAGACTGTGTCCCCTGGTTCTGGACGTCCCCAACATCGGGAACAATCTTCCTGCATCTAACCTGTCCCGTCCCATCCAAATTTTTAATGTTTCTGTGAGAACCCCTTTCATCCTTCTAACCTCCAATGAATACAGGCCCAGTTGATCCTGTCTCTCCTCATATGTCAGTTCTGCCATCCCGGGAATCAGTCTGGTGAACCTTCGTTGCACTCCCTCAATAGCAAGAACGTCCTTCCTCAGATTAGGAGACCAAAACTGAACACAATATTCCAGGTGGGGCCTCACCAAGGCCCTGTGCAACTGCAGTAAGACCTCCCTGCTCCTATACTCAAATCTCCTCGCTATGAATGCCAACATGCCATTTGCCTTCTTCATCGCCTGCTGTACCTGCATGCCAACTTTCAATGACTGATGAACCATGACAACCAGGTCTCGTTGCACCGCCCCTTTTCCTAATCTGCCGCCATTCAGATAATATTTTGCCCGAGTGTATTTGCCCCCAACTGGATAACCTCACATTTATCCACATTATACTGCATCTGCCATGCATTTGCCCACTCGCCTAACCTGTCCAAGTCAACCTGCAGCCTCTTAGCGTCCCCCTCACAGCTCACACCGCCATCCAGTTTAGTGTCATCTGCAAACTTGGAGATATTACATTGTTACATGTTCATTACATGTTACAATGAACATTATGAATCAGACACCTCAAGTAAAGTGCGTGTAATGGGCAATGATTCAACAATTAACATAAGTACGTAAGGAGCAGGAGTCGGCCATTCGGCCCCTCGTGCCTGCTGCACCATCCAATAATATCGTGGCTGTTCTGATCCTGCACCCCTGCTCTTTTTATACTCCTCTCGAGTTTCTGCAGTGTCGAGTTCTCGCTATCTGTCCTAAGCTTCCCTTTTTCCTTTATCTTACCCTGTGTGTCCCTTGAGGAAATTTTATCCCCTATCTGACTTTACTCACTCTGTGTTTTAGGAGACTGGTTTAAAATGTTAATTGCTCATCATGGAATCAGAGAAATTTACAGCATGGAAGGAGGCCATCGGCCCATCGTGTCCGTGCCAGCCGACAAACAGCTCCCCAGCCCAGTCCCACTTTCCAGCTCTCGGTCCGTAGCCCTGTAGGTTACGGCACTTCAGGTGCACATCCAAGTACTTTTTAAATGTGCTGAGTGTTTCTGACTCGATCACCTTTTCAGGCAGTGAGTTCCAGTGATTTCCCCTCAAATCCCCTCTAAACCTTCGATCAATTACTTTAAATCTGTGCCCCCTGGTTGTTGACCCCTCTTCTAAGGGAAACAGGTCCATCCTGTCCACTCTATCCAGGCCCTTCATAATTTTATACACCTCAATCCTCTCCCCTCAGCATCTTCTGCTCCAAGGAAAGCAAACCCAGCCTATCCAAACTCTGCTCAGAGCTAAAATTCTCCAGTCCAGGCAACATCCTCATAAACCTACTCTGTACCCTCTCCAGTGCAATCACGTCCTTGCTGTAATGTGGTGACAGGAACTGAATGCAGTACTCTAGCTGTGGCCTAACAGTTCAAGAATAACCTCCCTGCTCTTGTATTCCAAGCCTCTGTATAATCGATCAGGACAGCAGACTGTCCTGTCGAGAGGTGATCGTGGGAGGCTGAGCCTTCGTGGAATCGGAGAGGAGGAAGTTCTCTGCTAATAACATGCAGTCACCCACAATTCCTCATTCTTTAGGCGGGACTGTGATACTGAAAGTAGGGGTGGATTAGTGAAAGAGTGCATGTCATTACTGGCTTGCAACAAAAGCTATTTACCCAACGTGGGGCTCAAACCCCCAACCCTGAGATTAAGAGTTTTATGTTTGACCAATTGAGCTGGCTGGTCTTGGCAAAGCTATGGATCCTTGTTGTATCTCAAATGTTGTGGGTGGATTAATTATTGAAATAATGGTTGAGTATCTCACAGACTTTAATTATTTTTGCCAACTTGTCATCGGGAACATTCTTCCTGCATCCTCGTGAACCTTGTCTGAACTGCCTACAATGTAAGTATATCCCTCCGTAAATAAGGAGACCAAAACAGTATGCATTTCTTTCATTGTGCAAAAGAAGATTAATTCCCGTAAAAGCAACATAAAAGGTTTGGAAAATAATTCACCCGACGTGGGACTCGAACCCATGACCCAGAAATTAAGAGCATCATGTTCTATCGACTGAGCTAGCCGGGCTTCTCAACAGCGCACCTGTCAATCCCCTTCAGTTAGTGGTCAATGGTGATCCCAGGCTGTTGATGGCGGGAGATTCGGCGATGGCAATGCCGGTGAAGCCGGGCCTGCTTAAGTTGCATCTTCCTGTCACTGATTGCTGCCAGGCGCCTGTTGGCTCCGCCCCGTGGGTTTATCTCGAACTTCAAACCACGAAACAGGTTCTCCTGAATTCCAAGGTGTGTACGGAGATCAACCATCAAAAGCTCTGTCATCAACCACAGGGTCTCCGGCAATTTTCTGATCGCAATGCGCTTTCAGTCCTTGTCCTTAAAATTGCGGACGTGTAATTGGGGAGTTTAATGACTTTGAAAGGAACATTGTGGTTTGGTGCAGTTCTGGTCAGAGAACTGTTTGTGAAAGGAACGTTTTGCAGAGAGAGGGATTGAGAGCCTGTTGGCGGAAACATTTTTGAAATGAAAACTTGTGGACGATAAAATTTAACAAGAGCAGTCCGGGGTACATTGTCACATGATGCAAGCTATCTCGGACCCGGACCAAAGCACCCCGTACACCGAGCAAAGGCTCAGGAAAACCCCGGGCGGAGGATATCCCGGTCACTGGGCCTTCCAGCAACACTGAACAAGTGCCCGGTCTGAAACTTTCCAGAGTAATAACTTGTAACTGGAGCATCCAACAGTCTCTTGGGATCCCTTGGAACTTCAGGGGATGCGCTCCCTGGTGGTGGAAAATGGGAGTGCATGCATTACAGAGACACAACATCACACCCCCGCCAAAGTCAAAGTGAAAACTATTTACAAGGTGAGGCGGTCGGGAGCCTTTGTTTCCCTGGTGGACCGCCTCGGTACAAATGTCTGTTCTGGTGTGTTGGCTGTGCCCTCGCTGGGATGGCGTGTTGTTGGCCCTGCAGGGCTGCTGGGTGAGTCTGGCCTTGCTGGGCTGTTGGGTGTGATGGGTTCGATTTCCGATCTGTGGTGGTATCGTTAATCCTTTGGGTGTGTGTTGCGGGTTCGAAAAAGGTGATGTCTGCTGTGGGTTGTTCAGGGCAGTCTTTGAACCGCAGCCTCGTTTGGTCCAGGTGCTTTCTGCAAATGTGTCCATTGTCTAGTTTGACGACAAACACCCGACTCCCTTCTTTAGCTATCACCGTGCCCGCGATCCACTTGGGACCATGTCCATAGTTTAGCACATACACAAGGTTATAGAAACATAGAAAATAGGTGCAGGAGTAGGCCATTCGGATCAATTTCCCGTGACACAGTGGCGCGACCATCATTTACATTTTGTTGCTGACGCCTGCTCTCGACCACATCATGCAGGTTGGGGTGGACCAGCGAGAGACTGCTTTGAAGTGTCCTATTCATGAGCAGCTCAGCCGGGGGCACCACTGTGAGCGAGTGGGGTCTCGTGCTATAGCTGAGCAGTACTCGGGACAGGCGGGTTAGAAGTGAGCCTTCTGTGACTCGTTTGAGGCTCTGTTTGATTATTTCTACTGCCCGCTCTGCCTGCCCATTTGAGGCTGGTTTAAACGGGGTCCAGGTGATATGTTTGATCCCATTGCGGGTCATGAATTCTTTAAATTTGGCACTGGTGAAACAAGGACCGTTGTCACTGACCAGTATGTCAGGCAGGCCGTGGGTGGCAAACATGGCACTCAGGCTTTCAATGGTGGCGGTGGCGGTGCTTCCCGACATTATTTCACATCAATCTATTTTGAAAAAGCATCCACCACCAAAAGGAACATTTTACCAAGAAATGGGCCTGCATAGTTGACATGGATCCTCGACCCTGGTCTGGAGGGCCAGGACCACAAACTTAGTGGTGCCTCTCTGGACGCGTTGCTCAACTGAGCACATACACTGCATTGCCGTACACAGGACTCGAAATCAGAGTCCATACTGGGCCAGCACATGTGGTATCTCGCTATCACTTTCATCATTACTATACCTGGGTGTGTGCTGTGGAGATCCGAGATGAACGTCTCCCTGCCCTTTTTTGGTAGCACTACGCGGTTACCCCACAACAGGCAGTCTGCCTGACTGGACAGCTCGTCCTTTCTCCGCTGGAACGGCTTGATTGGCTCTTGTATTTCAACGGGGATGCTGGCCCAGCTCCCATGCAGTACACAGTTTTTTTACTAGGGACAGCAGAGGAACTTGGCTGGTCCAAGTCCTAATCTGGCGGGCCGTAACAGGTGATTTATCATTTTCAAACGCTTCCATGACCATCAACAAGTCAGCGGGCTGCGCCACCATCAACAAGTTTGCAGGCTGCGCCATTTCCACCCCCGTGGTGGGCAATGGTAGCCGACAGAGCATCCGCACAGTTCTTGGTGCCTGGCCTGTGGCGGATGGTCTAGTTTCCGCTGAGAACGTGAGTGCCCAACTTTGTATGTGGGCTGCGGCATTCGTATTTATCCACTTGTTTTCAGCGAAATGGGATGTGAGGGGCATATGTTCGGTTTCCAGCTCAAATTTGAGGCCAAACACGAACTGATGCATTTTCTTTACCCCGAACACACACGCTAATGCCTCTTTCTCAATTATGCTGCAGGCCCTCTCGGCCTTCGACAAGCTCCTGGAAACATAGGCCACAGTTTGCAACTTCCCCGCAATGTTAGCTTGTTGTAATACACGCCCGACTCTGTACGACGACGCGTCACATGCTAGCAGAAGTCTTTTACACGGGTTATACAATACAAGCAGCTTGTTGGAGAATAAAAGGTTGCTGGCTTTGTCAAAAGCAATTACTTGTTTTTTTTCCCCATACCCAGTTCTCAACTTTGTGCAATAACACATGTAGGGGCTCTAAAAGGTGCATAACCCCGGTAGGAAGATACCAAAATAGTTGAGGAGTCGCAGGAACGACCGCAGCTCCGTGACGTTCTGTGGCCTGGGCGCGTTCATGATAGCCTCTGTCTTGGCGGCTGTGGGCCGAATGCCGTCCGCCGCGATCTTTCTCCCCACAATCTCCACTTCTGTTGCCATGAAGACGCATTTCGACCTCTTCAGCCACAGCCCTACGCGATCCAGTCGCTGGAGGACCTCCTCCAGGTTTTGTAAGTGTTCGGCGGTGTCCAGACCCATAACCAATATGTCATCCTGAAAGACCACCGTGCGTGGTACCGACTTGAGTAGGCTCTCCATGTTTCTCTGGAAGATCGCTGCAGCCGACCGAATTACAAACGGGCATCTGTTGTCGCTGAACAGTCCCTTTTGCGTGTTGATGCAGGTGAGGCCCTTCAAAGACACCTCCAGCTCCTGCGTCATGTAGGCCGAAGTCAGGTCAATCTTGGTGAACGCCTTGCCTCCTGCCAGCGCGAAAAATAGGTCGTCTGCCTTTGGTAGCGGGCATTGGTCTTGTAGCGAGAAACGATTAATGGTTACTTTATAATCGCCGCAAACCCTGACAGTGCCTTCACTTTTGAGTACTGGAACAATCGGTCTGGCCCACTCGCTGAATTACACTGGGGAGATGATGCCCTCGTGTTGCAGCCTGTCCAGCTTGATTTCCACTCTCTCCTCATCATGTGAGGTACCGCTCGTGCCTTGTGGTGAATGGGTCGTGCCTCTGGGACCAAGTGGATGCGCACCTTCGCCACGGAAAAGCTTCCAATGCCTGGCTCAGAAAGGGAAGGAAATTTGTTCAGAACCTGGGTATATAAGGCCTCATCGACAAGTGATAGCGTTCGGATGGTATCCCAGTTCCAGCGGTATTTGCCAGGCCAGCTTCTTCCAAGCAGTGTGGGGCCATCGCCCGGGACAATCCAGAGTGGCAGTTGGTGCACCGTGCCCTCGTAGGTGACCTTGACCATGGCGCTGCCCAGTACAGTGATAAGCTTTTTGGTGTACATTCTCAGTTTCATGTGGATGGGGCTTCGGGCAGGTTGTTGCACCACAGTCTCTCAAACATCTTTTTACTCACGGTGGATTGGCTAGCGCCAGTATCCAGTTCCATGGTTACGGGTAAGCCATTCAATTTTACATTTAGCATTATACGTGGAGATTTCGTCGAAAATGTGTGCACCCCGTGTACTTCAGCATCTGCCTCCTCTCTCTGAGGCTCGAAATTGCTTTGATCCACCATGGACCGATCTTCCTCTGCCACATGGTGGTTAGCAGGTTTTGCAGAACTTGCAGCTCATTCGCAAGCTCGTTGGAGATGCCCAATTGTTCCACAGCTCTTGCAAACATACCCTTTGAAGCGGCATGAATAGGTTGAATGGAAGCCTGCGCAACACCAACAAGGTGTGAACTGCCTTGCACTCATCCTTTGTTGGGGATTCTGAGTCATCTGGGTCACCTGAGGCCTGCTGGCAGTTGCAGACTCGTGGGTTCTGCCTTGTACATTTCTGCTCAAAAACACAGTTCCAGTTAATTTATGAACATTGCTAGCACTTGTGTGCTGAGAGATTTGTTTGGTGTTATCACTGGTGGAAATAAATACCTCTGTTATCGCAATGGCTTTACTGAGGGTCGGTGTCTCTACATCCAAAAGTTTTCGTAGGATGGTCTCGTGGCCAATGCCCAGGACAAAAAAGTCTCTGAACATTTGCTCCAGGTAGCCATCAAAGTCACATTATCCTGCAAGTCGCCTTAGCTCGGCGATGCAGCTCGCCACTTCCTGATCTTCAGATTGCTGGCACGTGTAGAAACGATACCTAGCCATAGCACGCTCTCCCTCGGGTTAAGATGCTCCCGAACCAGTGCACACAGCTCCTCATAAGATTTACCTGTGGGTTTCACCGGAGCCAGAAGATTCTTCATGAGGCTGTAGGTCGGTGCCCCACAGACTGTGAGGAGGACCGCTCTCATTTTTGCAGCACTTCCTTCTCCGTACATTGGCTACAATGTACTGGTCTAGCTGTTCGACATAGGCTTCCCAGTCCTCACCCTGTGAGAACTTCTCCAGGATGCAAACAGTTTGCTGCAAGTTTGTGTTGGATTCGTATTCTCGTCGCCAGTTATTGTGGTCCTAACACAGATGATGCTGCATACAGGGAGGTTAAAGTAACAGTGACCTCAGTCTTTCATAAGACACTCCAGAATGAGAAACTGGCCTTAGGGGCCGGCTTAAATACAGTGCTCCCAAGGGGTGCTGGGATCCCTTGGGACTTCAGTGGATGAGCTCCCTGGTGGCGGAACATGGGAGTGCATGCTTTACAGATACACAGCACATACATTGCCGCAACTTTGATTTCTGCCAACATCCCTTGTGTTTAACCTTCGCCACACCTCCGCCACGATCTCTCACCGCTCCTCCACCACGACCTCTCACCGTTCCACCACCACGATCTCTCGTCACTCCTCCACCACGACCTCTCACCGCTCCTCTTCCACGACCTCTCACCGCTCATCCACCACGACCTCTCACCGTTCCTCCACCACGATCTCTCACCGTTCCTCCACCACGACCTCTCACCGTTCCTCCACCACGACCTCTCACCGTTCCACCACCATGATCTGTCAACGTTCCTCCACTACGATCTCTCACCGTTCCTCCACACTGACCTTCCCGCTCCTCCACTGTACCTGGCTCCCGCAGATGTTCCTGCCCATGCACCAAACGGCGACCTGTGTTTTGATGATGTGCAGCAGAGCAGGTCTCGAGCCGTCCTGGTTAATCCTTGCCACTGGACCAAGACCTCGTTCTGTCAAGCCCGTGTGGTTGCTGGTGTGCAACGGTCACACCACGTTAAAACAATCCACCCACAGGCATCTTCCACCCTTTGATTGGAGTTCAGGACTGGAATAACGGGTCCTTCATTGAAACACCTCTGAACCCATGTCGAAGTAAGCCTTCCTCTTTCGAGGACCCACCTATGATGATGATGATGATGTAGTGTGGGACCTTACCAAATGCCTGCTGGAAACCATCAGATTAAATCTAGTAAGACCCGTCCCTTAATTCTGTTTTCACTGACCTTGCCTTAGGAAGGCTATATTGGCTTTGGAGGGAGCACTGTGTCGGTTTCCCAGAATGATACCTGGATTCCAAGGTTTTAATTAAGATTTGAGATGACACCCACTGGAAATTAGAGGGTCGAGCAGTGATTTGATCAAAATTTTCCAGATAATAAGGGAACAGATAGAGTAGGTGAGATAAATGATTCCCGCTTGTTGGGGAGTACCAGACTAGAAGCCAAAATCTAAACATTAGAGCCAGACGTTTCAGGAGTGAAATTCGGAAAAATTCCTACACACACAGGGTGGGAGAGGTTTGGAACTCCCTTCTGCAAAGCTCAGTTGTTGCGGGGTCAGTTGTTCAATTTACATCGCATTTTGACCAAAATTATAAAGGAATATGGGCCAAAGGTGGGTATATGGAGTTTCGTCACAGATCAGCCATGATCACATTAAATGGCGGAACCGGCTCGAGGGGCTGAATGGCCTCCTGTGTTCCTGTGTCACAGGCTCGAGGGGCTGAATGTCCTCCTCCTCTTCCTGTGTAACAGGCTCTAGAGCCTGAATGGGCCTTCTCCTCTTCCGGCGTAACAGGCTCGAGGGGCTGAATGGGCCTCCTCCTGCTCCTGTGTAACAGACTCGAGGAGCTGAATGGGCCTCCTCCTGTTCCTGTGTAACAGGCTCTAGGGGCTGAATGGGCCTCCTCCTGTTCTTGTGTAACAGGCTCGAGGGGCTGAATGGGCCTCCTGCTGTTCCTGTGTAATAGGCTAGAGGGGCTGAATGGCCTCCTCCTGTTCTTGTGTAACAGGCTCGAGAGGCTGAATGGGACTCCTCCTGTTCCTGTGCAACAGGCTCGAGGGGCTGAATCGGCATCCTCCTGTACCTGTGAGTAAGGTCTGGGAAACAAAGGGAGGTGATATGAGAAAACATAAACTAAATGGTATTGTCTTAAAAGGGAAGCAGAAGGATTGAGTGATTTACACACAGAAATCTTTGAAGCTGGGTAGATAAGTTGCGAAGCTGTTTAAAAAGAATACAGAGCCCTTGGCTTTATATATAGTGAAATAGAGGACACCAGCGAGGAAGTTATACCAAACATTTTCAATCCCGGTTTAGGCCTCAGTTGGATAACTGTTTTCAGTTCTGAGCACCACAATTTAGGAAGGATATCAAGGCATTGGAGAGAACGTAAGAAATATATAAGAAGCATTTTCTGTTGTTGTTGAAGACACAAACACAGGCATTCATCGAGAATCAACCTGCAGGTGACTACACATAGATTAAAGAGAGCCAGAGAGACTGACAGAATCGGGAAACACCGGCAAATAGACAAGAGATATTGACAAGAAATGAAAGCACTTTGCGATCAGAAAATTGACGGCCCAGCTGTGGTTAATGAAACGGCTTTTGATGATTGATCTCCGTACACACCTTGAAATTCAGGAGAACCTGTTTTGTCGTTTGAAGCTCGAGATAAACCCACGGGGCGATGCCAACAGGCGCCTGGCAGCAATCAGCGACTGGAAGATGCAACTTAAGCAGGCCCGGCTAGCTCCGTCGGTAAAGTGTAAGACTCTTAATCTCCGGGTCGTGGGATTGAGCCCCATGTTGGGTGAATTATTTTCCTTAAATTTTTATGGTGCTTTCACAGGAAAACATCATTAATGAACCCATAATCTTCTTTTGCAAAATGAAAGAAATGCGAACTGAGGGAGAGTTGATCATTTGATCATGTGTTCTGTGCTCTGCATAAGAACACATTACCAGGAGCAGGAGTCGGCCATTTGGCCCTTCGAGGCTGCCTTATTTCGCACTGAAACCAATTATAACCGTGTTTTTAAATGAGCAGTGCGAGATATTCCGAGGGCACCTTTCAATGCTTCACAAAACCATTCCTTTCGCGAGAGCCACCCAGGATCGATTCCCGGTTTGAGAAGTAACTTTGATATCACCGTTTGTATTTGAAGTGGGGTCATTTTATTAAGTTTGATGGATGTCCCAAAGCACTTCAGAGTGGTGTCCAAACAAATGAGTTTGTAATTAAAAACACTGAATGTCAGGAGTGGGATTTGAACCCACATCTCCAGAGGAGACAGTGACCTGAACACAGCACCTTAGACCACTTGGCCATCCTGACTGTTCGATGCTGCAGTTACAAGTTATTACTCTGGAAAGTTTCAACCGGGCACGTATTCAGTGTTAATGGAAGGCCCAGTGACCGGGATATCCTCTCCCCTCGGGTTTTCCTGAACCAGTGATCGGTGCACGGGGCGCTTTGGTCCGGGTCCGAGGTAGCTTGCATCATGTGACAATATATCCCGGACTGGTCTTGTTCCATTTTATCGCACAGTAGTCTTTGGTTCAAAAATAATATCAGAAGTGGGACATAAACCCACATCTCCAGAGGAGACAGTGACTGAAACACAGAACCGCAGACCGCGCAACCATACTGACGATTTAGTGTTGTGTGTGGCCACCTGCAGGTTGATTTTGAACATTTGTGTCCTGTCACATGGAATCAATGAGGGCAGCAGGCGTATCTCTGCCTGACACCGGGGAAACAGTGAGACAGACATTGGATTGTGTTCAGGTTTAATCACAGCAATATCCGCAGTCAGGAGCTGAAAAGGACGAAGAGCTGAAAAAACACAAGAAAAAAGCTATGAAATGTCAGCAATTGTGGTAAAGTGTTGAATGTGTTTCCTGCTCGTTTAGTGATCCGGTGCTCACAGAGGGAGCACGGATTCAGAAAGTAACTCTTTCATTCAAAATCTTTAAAATAATTACACGCAACGAATTAAAGTGTGTGTCGGGGGATGGGGATGGGTGAAGATTATTTGTTTTATTCCCCATTCATTAACTGACAGCGTTGTTTTGTAGAATTGTTACTGAGGGACAGTGGAAACTTCAATAACTGAACTTTAATTATTTAAGGATTTTGAATCATTGATGAAGTTTTCTCCTCTATCTGACTTTACTCACTCTGTATGTTGGAGACTGGTTTAAAATGCTCAGTGCTCATGCGACAAGGAACCTGGGGCGACTTTTGTTCAATTTATTTCACAGCAAAAATAGTCTCCAAAATTATGTTCCCACCCGGGCTGAAACTGGGGACCTTTCGCGTGTGAGGGAAAAGTGATAATCGCTACACTACAGAAACACTGTGGTTAAAATAATCTTAGGAATATAACCAGAGCTTTAACCTACACAGCTGGCTGATACTTCAGGAGCTGGTTTTACGAGAAGAGAATGACGGTGCGATATTTAGGAAGGCTGTGAGTGTGGAAGGAATTGATCTCGTGCTTCCAGACGTTACACATAGGAACAGGAGCTGGCCATTTAGCAGCGAGTGGTTAGGATCTGGAATGCACGGCTTGAAAGGGCGGTGGAGGCAGACTCAATCTTATCATTCAGACGGGAGTTGGATAAGGGTCTGAAGGAAAAACAATTGCAGGGCTACGTGGAAAGGGCGGGAAGTGGGACTCGCTGAGATTCGGAACGGGCTCGATGGGCCGAATGGCCTTCCGTGCTGTAACCATTCCATGATTCGATAAGTTAGTGGCACATTTCATAGTGTGGGTGGGAGCACAACATTGCAAATGGACATGGATTGAGTCGGCAAAAATTAAAGGCATCTGATTCAGTTGATTCGCGGGGCGCGGAAATTTGGGATTTCAATGACTTTGAAAGGAAAATTTTTGTTTTGTGCCGATTCGGTCAGAGGTTTTCCATGAAAGCAACATTAAATGAAAAGAAATGCAATCGCACAACGTGGGGCTCGAACCCACGTCCCTGAGATTAAAACTCTCATGCTCTACCGACTGAGCTATCCAGGCTTCCATCAAAAATGCCATTTGTATCGCGCATTGCAGCTAGGCGCCTGTTGGCTCCGCCCCAGACGTTTAAACTTGCTGTTGAAGAACTGTCAGGGTCTTCTTGAATGGTGGACCACGCTCGAGGGGCCGAATGGCCAACTCCGGCCCCTAATCCTGACGTGTTTATGCGGTGCTCCTCCAGGGTAAACGAGCCAAAGGAGGACAGCGGAAAAGTTACAAGGACACCCTCTAACCTCCCTGGTAAAGTGCGACATCACCACTGACACCTCGGAGACCCTGGCCGCAGACACGCCCGAGGTGGAGAAAGTCCATCCGGGAGGGCGTTGATCTCTTTGAGTCTCGACGGAAGGAGCATGAAGTGACCAAGTGCAGGCAGCGGAAGGAGCATGCTGCAAACCAGTCCCACCGTCCCCTTCCCCCGACGTATGTCTGCCCCACCTGTAACAGGGTCTGTGGCTCTCGTATCGAGCTGTTCAGCCATCAAAGGACTCACTTTGGGAGTGGAAGCAAGTCCTTTTCGATCCCGAGGGACTGTCTCTGATGGTGTCTATGATGTGCATGTGAGGCGAACGTGTTAATCGCTACACTGCGGAAACATCTCCACTTCCAGCACCAGATTACCAGAATTAAACCCAATGGGATCGGGAGAAAAGTTCCTCATATGCTCAGGGCAAAATATATCATATGACAATAGAATTTTATGAATTAATAACTGATGTTTAAATCAATGCTTCTTTTTTTTTATACAGGAGATGCATAAAGATGTGTAAAATAGATGAACTATTTTTTTATAAGATTTTGAATTAAAAGTACAATTTCCCTGAACGGGAACCGGACCTGGGCCGCGGCGGTGAGAGCGCGAAATCCTAACCACTAGACCATCAGGGAACCAGGTTTGGAAAAAGATGCAGTGGTTGTGTCGAGGTTCACATAGAGCAGCTCCGGAACAAAGGTCTCTGTGCTCTTCGGGCTGTTCCCAGGGGCACACACCGAGACAGACATCACCTGCTGCTGGAGGGTCATCAACTCAGTCAAAGACGCACTTTGGTCTTGCCGAAACTTGCTGGTCTTCCAGAGCAAGGAGATGTCCACGTCTGCGTGTTGCAGACTGGCACAATCCAATATCCAGGATTACGTGCTGAGGGACGGACTTAAAATTGGTGCAGTTGCCGCAAAGGCACGGTGGGGAAGGGCCACAGTTTAAAGCCCTTCTGACACGGTACACCTCGGGGCAGGAATCAGTATAAAACTCCCCTCGGGTCGTACTTGTAACTTCTTTATTGTGTAGATGGAACACCATGATCTGTAAACACATCTGTAGTGCCATGTACAATGTAAGGTCTGTTTCGTGATGCACGTTGAAAAAAATGTAAATGTACCGTCACAAATTCCATGTACTGTATAGTGACACGTGTGATGTAATTTGTTGAATGTACGACAAGGTATCCCGTATTGTACCGAAACTGAAAAGCAAGGGAGTATATCGACCGGAACTGCCGTCAGCACCCAAATGTAGTGTATGGGATTACTGACCGCAGCTAAATGTACTGAACTGCATTTGAATGTACTGTACACATTTTTATATGAATAAAGTATTTTTTTAAACAAAAAAAAAATCTCTGCCTGACACTGGGGAAACAGTGAGACAGACCTTGGAGCAAGGGTCTGGTTATTGCCAAAAAGCAAACGGAATATTAATTCTGGAAGAACAATATCCAAAATAACAGTGACCCTGACGTGATTTGAACATACAACCTTCAGATCGGAAGACAGAAACACTACCGTTGCACCATGGTACCTACACAGTGAGCTGGAGATGTTCGTCTATATGAAGGTTCTGTAATGCAAGGGGCTTTAAAATCCCCGCCCATTACCACCAGGTATCACAAGCAGCGCTCACCTGACAGGCACCGTGTGGTTTCTTCTTCAACTTTTCTCTTGCTTTCACGGAAAACCATCATTAATTAACCCCTCACCTTCTTTTGCACAATCAAACAAATGCTAACTCAGGAACAGTCCATACTTCAATCATTTGTCTTGTGCTTTGCATCTTAACTCGAAAGCCATATCTCATTTTACTAACTGTATTATAGCTTTCTGGTTGAAAATCTTCATTGCCGATGACACCACGAATCTGGGGCAACTTTTATCAACATTTAACAGCACCGGTTATTCCTACCATGCACACAAAATACAATCAGTAGTGAAGATAAAATCCCAACATGCGTATTTTCAGATTCAACGCAGCAGCATTTCAAATAAAGTGAAAGAATTTTACAGTGAAAAGATTTGCAAGATTGGCTTGTATTTGTGTCTTTTAATTAAACTTTGTGGCGTCTGACTCCCGTTCATGCCACTGCTGAATAAGAAAGGAGGGTTTGACATTCACCAGACTGCACTGCCCCTGATATTTGTGAGCTCATCCATTGTTTTCAGTGGTTTCTCGCCCTTTGATGGGCTGCAGTGTAGCGCATATCATGTTGGCTTCACAGTGAGTACTGTTGAGGGGGATGACTCATCAGGGGAGGGCAGCAGTAGCCACGTTCATGGCACCGTGGCTGGCTCTGCTGCGCAGGAGGGCAGGAAAAAGAGTGGGACACCGATAGTGATAGGGGATTCGATTGTAAGGGGAATAGATAGGCGTTTCTTCGGCCGCAACCGAGACTCCAGGATGGTATGTGTGCCTCCCTGGTGCAAGGGTCAAAGATGTCTTGGAGCGGGTGCAGGACATTCTGAAAACGGAGGGTGAACAGCCAGTTGTAATGGTGCACATTGGTACGAAAGATTTAGATAAAAAAAGGGATGAGGTCCTACGAGATGAATTTAAGGAGCTAGGAGCTAAATTGAAAAGTAGGACCTCAAAAGTAGTAATCTCGGGATTGCTACCAGTGCCACGTGTTAATCAGAGCAGGAATCGCAGGATAGCTCAGATGAATACGTGGCTAAAGCAGTGGTGCAGCAGGGAGTGATTCAAATTCCTGCGGCGTTGGAACCGGTTCTGGGGGAGGTGGGACCAGTACAAACCGGACGGTCTGCACCTGGGCAGGTCCGGATCCAATGTCCTAGGGGGAGTGTTTGCTAGTGCAGTTGGGGAGGAGTTAAACTAATATGGCAGGGGGATGGGAACCAATGCAGGGAGACAGAGGGAAACAAAATGGAGACAGAAACAAAAGACAGAAAGGCGATGAGTAAAAGTGGAGGCCAGTGAAACCCAAGGCAAAAAACAAAAAGGGCCACTGTACAGCAAAATTCTAAAGGGTCAAAGTGTCATAAAAAGGCATGCCTGAAAGCTCGGTGCCTCAATGCGAGGAGTATTCAGAACGCAGGAGAGGGCTCTGAGCTAGTTAGAGTGGGTGAGAGCGCAGATAAACAGGACCCCAAGAAAGAATGCAAAAGGCAGGAGGCAACAGAGCAGAGTAGCACTGGGGTAAGTGTAAACCACAAGGTAATAGGAAGGGACAATATGTATGAATATAAAGGGGCTGCAGGAGGGTCCAAACAAAAATCATGGTTTAAAAACTAGTATTCAACACTTTACCTTAAAGGACGCAGCATTCAAAATTAAGTAAATGAGTCGACGGCACAAATCATGACAAATGAGTATGATTTGGTGGCCATTACAGAAACGTGGTTGCAGGTTGGCGAAGACTGGGAATTAAACATACAGGGGTATTTGACAATTCGGAAAGATAGACCAGAAGGGAAAGGAGGTGTGGTAGCTCTGTTAATAAAGGATGATATCAGGGCAGTTGTGAGAGATGATATTGGCTCTAATGAACAAAATGTTGAATCATTGTGGGTGGAGATTAGAGATAGTAAGGCGAAAAAGTCACTGGTGGGCGTAGTTTATAGGACCCCAAATAATAACTTGACGGTGGGGTGGGCAATAATCAAGGGAATAATGGAGGCATGTGAAAAAGGAACGGCAGGAATCATGGGGGATTTTAACCTACATATTGATTGGTCAAATCAAATCGCACGGGGTCGCCTGGAGGAGGAATTCATAGAATGCATACGGGATTGTTTCTTCGAACAATATGTTACAGAACCTACAAGGGAGCAAGCTATCTTAGATCTGGTCCTGTGCAATGAGACAGGAATAACAATCGATCTCCTAGTAAAATATCCTCTCGGAATGAGTGATCACAGTCTGGTTGAATTTGACTATAGATTGCGGGTGAGGAAGTAGTGTTTCAAACGAGCATACTGCGCTTAAACAAAGGGGACTACAGTGGGATGAGGGCAGAGTTGGCTAAAGTAGACTGGGAACACAGACTAAACGGTGGCACAATTGAGGAACAGCAGAGGACTTTTCAGGAGCTCCTTCATCGTGCACAACAAAAATATATTACAGTGAAAAAGAAAGGCTGTAAGAGAAGGGATAACCTGCCGTGGATAACAAAGGAAATAAAGGAGAGTATCAAATTAAAAATGAATCCGTATAAGGTGGCAAAGGTTAGTGGGAAACTAGAAGATTGGGAAAATTTTAATCGACAGCAAACAATGACTAAGAAAGCAATAAAGAAAGAAAAGATAGATTACGAAATTAAACTTGCGCAAAACATATAAACAGATAGTAAAAGCTTTTACCGATATATAAAACGGCAAAGAGTGACGAAAGTAAATGTTGGTCCCTCAGAAGATGAGAAGGGGGATTTAATAATGGGAAATGTGGAAATGGCTGAGACCGTAAACAATTATTTTGCTTCGGTCTTCAAAGTGGAAGACACAAAATCCATGCCAGAAATTGCTGGTGACAGGAATGTGGGAAGGGAGGACCTTGAAACAATTACTATTACGAGGCGGTTAGTGCTGGGCAGGCTAATGCGACTCAAGGTAGACACGTTCCCTGGTCCTGATGAAATGCATCCCAGCGTATTAAAAGGGATGGCGGAAGTTAAAGCAGATGCATTCGTTATAATCTTCCAAAATTCTCTGGGCTCTGGGGAGGTACCAGCGGATTAAAAGCAGCTAATGTAATGCCTCTGTTTAAAAAAGTGGGCAGACAAAAGGCAGGTAACTATAGACGGTTAGTTTAACATCTATAGTGGGGAAAATGCTTGAAACTATCATTAAGGAAGAAATAGCGGGACATCTAGATAGGCTTAGTGCAATCAAGCAGACACAGCATGGATTCATGAAGGGGAAATAATGTTTAACTAATTTACTGGAATACTTTGAGGATATAACGAGCATGGTGGATAGAGGTGTACCGATGGATGTGGTGCAGTTAGATTTCCAAAAGGCATTCGATAAGGTACCACACAAAAGGTTACTTCCGAAGATAGAGATACGCGGAGTCAGAGGATATGTATTAGCATGGATCGAGAATTGGCTGGCGAAAAGAAAGCAGAGAGTTGGGATAAATGGGTGCCCTTCAGGTTGGAAATCGGTGGTTAGTGGTGTGCCACAGGGATCGGTGCTGGGACCACAACTGTTTGCAATATACATAGATGACCTGGAAGAGGGGACAGAGTGTAGTGTAACAAAAACTACAGATGACACAAATATTAATGGGAAAGCGGATTGTGTCGAGGACACAGAGAGGCTGCAAAGAGATTTGGATAGGTTAAGCGAATGGGTTAAAGTTTGGCAGATGGAATACAATGTCGGAAAGTGTTAGGTTATACACATTGGGAAAAAAAACAGTAAAAGGGAATATTATTTGAATGGGGAAAAATTACAACATGCTGCGGTGCATGTCCTTGTGCATGAATCCCGAAAAGTTAGTTTGCAGGTGCAGCAGGTAATCAGGAAGGCGAATGGAATGTTCGCCTTCATTGCGAGAGGGATGGAGTGCAAAAGCAGGGAGGTCCTGATGCAACTGTATAGGGTATTTGTGAGGCCGCACCTGGAGTACTGCGTGCAGTTTTGTTCACCTTACTTAAATAAGGATATACTGGCTTTGGAGGGGATACAGAGCCGATTCACTCGGCTGATTCCGCAGATGATGGGGTTGCCTTGTGATGATAGATTGAGTAGACTGGGTCTTTACGCGTTGGAGTGCAGAAGGATGACGAAATATATTCAAAAAGGAGTTAGATGAAGTCCTTACTACTAGGGGAATCAAGGGGTATGGTGAGAAAGCAGGAATGGGGTACTGAAGTTGCATGTTCAGCCATGAACTCATTGAATGGCGGTGCAGGCTAGAAGGCCGAATGGTCTACTCCTGCACGTAGTTTCTATGTTTCTATGTTTCTATCTCATAGAAACATTTAAAATAATGAAAAGGGTAGAAAAGATCGAGGCAGAGAGATGGTTTCCACTGGTAGGGGAGACTCGAACTAGGAGGCACAGCCTCAAAATACGGGGGAGCCAATTTAAAACCGAGTTGAGAAGGAATTTCTTCTCCCAGAGGGTTTTGAATCTGTGGAATTATCTGCCCAAGGAAGCAGTTGAGGCGAGCTTATTGAATATATTCAAGTCACAGCTCGATAGATTTTTAACCACTAATGGAATAAGGGTTACGGGGAGCGGGCGGGTAAGTGGAGCTGAGTCCACTGCCAGATCAGCTATGATCTTGTTGAATGGCGGAGCAGGCACGAGGGGCTAGATGGCCTACTCCTGTTCCTAATTCTTGTGTTTCTTATGTTTCTTATGGAGTAGGCGTCGACTACAACCAAAAACATTTTTGAAAGGTCCTGCGTAGTCCTCAAGGATGCGTTCCCAAGGCTTGGTGGGCTCGGAGCAGGGGCTAAGGGGGGATTCCCTGGGCGCATTACCCAGCTGGGCAAACGTGTTGCACCTGCGAACACAAAGTTCCAGATCTGCGTCTATCCCTGGCCACCAAATGTGTGACTTGGCAATTGCCTTCCTCATGACAATGCCCGGGTGCTCATTGTGGAGTTCTCTGATGAACACCTCTCTGCCCATCTGGTTTCTACGCGGTTTACCCACAGTAGGCAATCGGCCTGAATCGAGAGTTCATCCCTGCGCCTGTGAAATAGTTTAACTTCCTCAGGGCATGCCCTGTACGTGGCTGCCCAGTCCCCATTCAATACACATTTCTTGACTAGTGACAATAGCGGGTCTCTGTTAGTCCAGACTTTAATCTAATGGGCTGTCACGGATGAGCCTTCGCTTCCGAAATCTTCGACAGCCATGACCATCTCAGCAACATGCTCGGTAGCCCCCTCAGTGGTGGCTAGTGGGAGCCTGCTGAGTGCATCAGCGCAGTTTTCGGTGCCCGGTCTGTGCCGAATTGTGTAGTCATAGAAGGCTAACGTGAGTGCCCACCTCTGTATGCGGGCCGATGCGTTTGCATTTATGGCCTTGATGTCGGCCAAAAGGGACGTTAGGGGTTTGTGATCTGTCTCCAGCTCAAATTTCCTGCCAAACAGGTACTGGTGCATTTTCTTTACCGCATATACACATGCGAGCGCCTCCTTTTCTACCATCCCGTAGCCCCTTTCTGCCTGGGACAGACTTCTGGAGGCCTCAGCTACTGGCTGTAACTGACCCTTGGCATTGACATGCTGCAACACACACCCGACACCATAGGACGACTCATCGCACGTTAACAAAAGTTTCTTACATGGGTCATGTAGCGTTTACAGTGTGTTGGAACATAACAAATTGCGTGCTCTATTAAATGCCCTTTCCCGTTGCCCCCAGACACATTCGCGACCTTTGCGTAGGAGCACGTGTAGCGGCTCCAGCAGCGTGCTCAATTTGGGAAGTAAGTTACCAAAATAGTTCAGGAGCCCCAGGAACGAATGCAGATCCGTCGTGTTACGGGGTCTGGGTGCTCTCTGGATCGCTTCCGTTTTGGAGGCAGTAGGGCTGATTCCATCTGCTGCTACCCTCCTCCCCAGGAATTCTGCGTCTGTAGCTAGGAAGACGAACTTCGCCTTTTTCAGTCGCAGCTCTACCCGGTCCAGTCTGCGTAGTACCTCCTCCAGGTTGTGGAGGTGTTCTTCAGTATCGTAACCCATGATGAGTATGTCGTCCTGAAAAACCATCCTCCCTGGAATCGACTTGAGGAGGCTTTCCATATTTCATTGGAAGATCGCGGCAACCGAGCGAATCCCGAATGGACATCTGTTGTACTCAAACAACCACTTGTGTGTCGTGATGGTGTTCAGCTCGTTCGACTCACTCACCAGCTCCTGGGTCATGTAAGCTGAGGTCAGGTCTAATTTTGAAAAAAGTTTGCCACCGGATTGCGTCGCAAAGATGTCCTCTGCTCTCGGTACCGGTACTAGTCTTGGAGTGACACCCGATTGATGGTGGCGTTGTAATCACCACATATCCTGACCGACCCATCCGCCTTGAGCACCGGCACAATCGGGCTCGCTCAGTCACTGAATTCGACTGGCGAGAAGATGCCTTCCCTTAGCAGGTGGTCCAATTCACCTTCTATCTTTTCCCGCATAACGTACTGCTCCGCCCTGGCCTTGTGGTGCACTGGCCTGGCGTCCGGGTTTATGTGAATCACTACCTTGGCCCCCATGAAAGTGCCAATGCCGGGTTGAAATAATGAGTCAAATTTGTCCAGGATCTGTGAGCATGATACTCGCTCCACAGAGGAAATTGCATTGACAACGGCCCATTTCCAGTTCATGACAGCAAGCCAACTTTGTGGGTCACGACTACCGTGGCGCTGCCTTGCAACGGAATGATTTCCTTTGTGTATGTTCGTAGCTGTGCGTCAATCAGCAATAATTTTGGCCACCTGGCCTTGGACGCCCACAACTTTTTGAGCTATTTGATACCCATCAGGGACTGCCTGGCCCACGTGTCTAGCGCCACTGATACTGGGATGCCATTGAGGAGCACTTTCTCATTATCGGTGGCGTCCTTGTGTATGAACTGTATACGTGCTCCACATGAACTTGCTGAACTTCAGCTTCCAGCGATTTCCCCCAGTGTCGATTTCTGCTATTTCTGCAGGTATTTTGCTCCTCTCTGCAAACTCCGGCTGAGTGTGTGCCTCCACGCCTCTAACATGAGCTGCTGTTGAAAATAAAAGGTCTCTTGCCCCGTGATTGTCCTTGAGTGCACCATTAACAGGTGTTGATGGTCCCATTACTGGCCGCAATGTCCCTTGCAATGACGTGAATCGCTGTTCAGCTTGCCATTGTATCTGTCGAACTCCCCCTCTGGGTTCGGCTACATATTGGGGCATGCCTGACTGCCCTTGCCTGCCTGGAGAACTGTGTGATGCTTTAACAATGTTGAATCTCTGTCCCAACCATTGCTTAACACAGTACCTTTCATCTTTACTGCTCGTGGCCATGCTCGCGTGGTTTAAATCCCAGTTTCTCGTCGCCATTGATACGTCCTTACTATACAATGTAAATGCACACGAGGCCCATGCTTCAGAGAAGGTCAGTCTGTGACCTGTCCTTTATTCCTTAGCACTCAAGTGATGGAAGTGGGTGGAGCTTCCCGTTTTATCCCTGAAGGTCCAGGTTAGGAGTGTCTCCCACAAGTTCACCACCTAGTGGTCATTGTTCTCACAGTGTACAACTTAGTTCAGATTATACATGGGTAACAATGCTGGTTGAATACATGACAGTCCCGGCCTCACTCACTCTGGAGCTGGGTACGAGCGATTAGTCGATGGGTTGTTTGCGGCTTCGATCTGCTGTTGTGAAGCGAGGCGGAGATGTAGGATCCTTTAATAATCTCTCACAACTCAACTGAAAGCAGCCAGAACGTGTAGCTTTGCGAGGGGCTTTCTGCAACGTCAGGGCTGGAAACGGGAGGGAGTGAGAGACACTGTCTAGAGTTTGAGTGTGTACAGAACTGTACAGAGAAACAAGCCAATGTAACAGCGCTGTGAGACACTGCATTTTGTTAATAGTACAGTATTAGGCAGTCCCTCGTATCGAGGATGACTTGTTTCCACACTAAAAAGGGATGAGTTTACAGGTGTTTGGATGAGGGACCGTACAATCTAGGTTCCGAACTACATCCTGAAGGGTGGAAGATGCCTGTGGGTGGATTGTTTTAACGTGCGGTGATCGTTGCACACCAGCCACCACACGAGCTTGACAGAGCTAGGTCTTGGTCCAGAGGCAAGGATTACCCAAGACGACCATAGACCAAGCTCTACTGCATGGACCTAGTGTGCACACATGCGCAGACTATCCATAGATCGGAGTGTGGGCTGGCCCGTTCTGTCCCTGGGCCTTTGCCTCTCCTGAGCCCCGATCACGACGCTCCTGGGCCCCGATCTCTCACCGCTCCTCCGCCCTGATCAAAAATGGAGCAGTCAGAAAAAGGACATCAATTAGTCTCTATTATCTTGGAGCCAGCAAATATCAACACTGTTATTTGAAATATCAAAATATTAAAATCCAGCCTAGTTGAAGGGTTATTAACATCAGCAGAAACAAAGACCACCTTTGTGAATATCGAACCATTAATGTCAATTATTCCATTTTTTCTAATATTCAATTGAACAATGTTGAAAATGCTTTAACCCAGTTTCAAACCGGGGAATTTTCGCGTATTAGGTGAAGGTGATAACCACTACACTACAGAAACACTGCAATTGACGCAGTGCTCGGAACATAACCAGAGCTTTCACCTACAAAGCTGGCGGATGCTTCAGGAGCTCGTTTTCCGAGAATAGAATGACGGTGCTGTATTGAGGAAGGCTGTGAGTGTGGCAGTAATTGATCTAGTGTTTCCCAGACTTTGCACATAGGAACAGGAGCGAGTGGTTAGGAACTGGGATGCACGGCTTGAAAGGGTGGTGGAGACAGATTCAATCTTATCTTTCAGATGGGAGTTGGATAAGTGTCTGAAGGAAAAACAATTGCAGGGAGACGGGGAAAGGGCGGAGGAGTGGGACTCGCTGAGAGTCGGCACGGGCTCGATGGGCCGAATGGCCTTCCGTGCTGTAACCATTCCATGATTCGATAAGTTAGTGGCACATTTCATAGTGTGGGTGGGAGCACAATATTGCAAAGGGTTATGGATTGAGTCAGCAAAACTAGAGGCCTCTGATTCAGGAGATTTGCGGGGCGCGGAAATTCGGGAGTTTAATGACTTTGAAAGGAACATTTTTGTTTTGTACCGTTTCGGTCAGAGAAATGTTTGTGAAAGGAATGTTTTGCAGAAAGGGATGCAGCCTTTAACCTTCTGCCTTAACACTTCTTTCTGGGTGTCAGGTCAAATTTTCTTTCAATGTTATTCTTCCAGGATTGCTATAAGAACATAAGAACATACGAATTCGGAACAGGAGTGAGCCATCTAGTCCCTCGAGAGCCTGCTCCAACTTCCCCAACATAGGGAACAATCTACCCGCATCGAACCAGTCCTGTCCCATAAGAATATTTTATGTTTCGATGAGATCCCCTCTCATCCTTCTAAACTCCAATGTATAAAGGACCAGTTGATCCAGTCTCTCCTCATATGTCAGTCCAGCCATCCCGGGAATCAGTCTGGTGAACCTTCGCAGCACTCCCTCAATAGCAAGATCGTCCTTGCTCAGATTAAGAGACCAAAATTGAAAACAATATTCCAGGTGAGGCCTCACCAAGGCCCTGTACAACTGCAGTAAGACGTGCCTGCTCCTATACTCAAATCCCCTAGCTATGAAGGCCAACATATCATTTACCATTTTCCTGCCTGCTGTACATGTATGCCAACTTTCAGTGACTGATGAACCATGACACCAAGGTCTCGTTGCACCTCCCCTTTTCCTAATCTGCTACCATTCAGATAATATTCTGTCTTCACGTTTTTGCCCTCTAAGTGGATAACCTCATATTTATCCACATTATACCGCATCTGCCATGAATTTGCCCACTCACCTAACCTGTCTAAGTGACCCTGCAGTCTCTTAGCTTTCCCCTCACAGCTCACACCGCCACCCAGTTTAGTGTCATCTGCAAACATGGATATATTACACTCAATTCCTTCATCCAAATCATTGATGTACATTGTAAAGAGCTGGGGTACCAGCACTGAGCCCTGCAGCACTCCACTAGTCACTGCCTTCCATTTTGAAAAGGACTCTTTTATCCAGACTCTCTGCTTCCTGTCTGCCAACCAGTTCTCTATCCACGTCAGTATATTACCCCCAATACCATGTGCTTTGATTTTGCACACCAATCTCTTGTGTGGACCCTTGTCAAAAGCCTTTTGAAATTCCAAATACAACACATCCACTTGTTCTCCCTTGTCCACTCTACTAGTTACATACTCAAAAATTCCAGAAGATTTGTCAAGCATAAATCCATCCCATTCATAAATCCATGCTGACTTGGACCGATCTTGTCACTGCTTTCCAAATACACTGCTGTTTCATCCTTAATAATTGATTCCAACATTTTCCCCATGACTGATGTCAGGTTAACTGGTCTATAATTACTCGCTTTCTCTCTCCCTCCCTTCTTAAAAAGTGGTTTTACATTAGCTAACCTCCAGTCCATTGGAACTGATCCCGAGTCAATAGACTGTTGGAAAATGATCACCAATGCATCCACCATTTCTAGGGTGAATTCCTTAAGTACTCTTGGATGTAGAATATCAGGCCCCAGGGATTTATCATCCTTCAATCCCATCAATTTCCCACCTCATAAGGATATCCATCAGTTCCTTCTTCTCACTAGACCCTCGGTCCCTTAGTACTTTTGGAAGGTTATTCATGTCTTCCTTCGTGAAGACGGAACTGATGTATTTGTTCAATTGGCCTTCCATTTCTTTGTTCCCCATTAAAAATTCACCTGAATCCGACTGCAAGGGACCTACAGTTGTCTTCACTAATCTTTTTCTCTTCACATATTTACAGAAGCTTTTGCAGTCAGTTTTTATATTCCAAGCAAGCTTCCTCTCTTAATCTATTTTCCCCCTCCTAATGAAACCCTTAGTCCTCCTGTGTTGAATTCTAAATTTCTCCTAGTCCTCAGGTTTGTTCCTTTTTCTGGCCAATTTATCTGCCTCTTCCTTGGTTTTAACACTATCCTAAATTCCCTTGTTAGCCACGGTTGAGCAACGTTCTCCGTTCTATTTTTACTCCAGACAGGAATGTGAATTTGCTGAAGTCACCCGTGTGATCTTTAAATGTTTGCCATTGCCTATCCACCATCAACCCTTTAAGTATCCTTGGCCTATCTATTCCAGCCAATTCACACCTCACACCGTCAAAGTTACCTTTCCTTAATTTCAGGACACAAGTTTCTGAATTAACTGTGACACTCTCCATCTTAATGAAGAATTCTACCATATTATGTTACTCTTCCCCAAGGGGCCTCGCACAACAAGATTGCTAATTAGTCCCTTCTCATTACACACCATCCAGTCAAGGATGGCCAGCACACTTCTTGGTTGAGAAAACCATCCATAACACACTCCATGAAATCCTCCTCCACCACATTGCTACCATGTGGTTAGCCCAATCACTACGTAGATTAAAGTCACACATGACAACTGCTGCACCACTACTGCACACATCCCTTCATTCTTGTTTGATGGTGTCCCCAACCTGACCGCTGCTAACCAGTGGAACAGGCATTGCAGCAAGGGTCTGGTTGTTGTGAAACAGCAATTGCTAAAAGAACAGTGACCCCGACATGATTTGAACACGCAACTCTTTGATATAGAATCAGACGCACTACCGTTGCACCACAAGGTCTCCACAGTACTTAAGGGTTGTTCGTCTATATGAAGGTTCTGCACTATAAGGGGTTTTAAAATCCCCGCCCATTCCCACCAGGTATCACAAGCAGCGCTCACCTGACAGTTACCTGATGGTTTGTTCGAAACATTTCTCTGGCTTTCACAGGAAAGCATCATTAATTAAACCCTCACCTTCTTTTGCACAATCATAGAAATGCTAACTCAGGGACACTCCATACTTCAATCATTAGTCCTGTGCTTTGCATCTCAACTCGAAAACCATATCCCATTTTACTCACTGTATTTTAGTTTCTGGTTCAAAGTCTTCATTGCCGATGACAGCACGAATCTGGGGCAACTTTTATCAAATTTAACAGCACAGGTTATTCCTACCGTGCACACAAAATACAATCAGTAGTGAAGATAAAATCCCACTGTGCGTATTTTCAGATTTAACGCAGTCGGATTTCAAATAAAGTGAAAGAATTTTACACTGAAAAGATTTGCAAGTGTTATTTGTATTTGTGTCTTTAATTAAACTTTGTGACGTCTGACTCCCGTTCATGCCACTGCTGAATAAGAAAGGAGGGTTTGACGTTGACCAGACTGCACTGCCCCTGATACTTGTCAGCTCATCCTTTCTATTCAGTGGTTTCTCGCCCTTTGAGGGGTTGCAGTGCAGCGGATATCACGTTGGTCTCACACGCGAAAGGTCCTCGGTGGATCCGTTTTCTCTCACTCAAAGTAATCTATTTATTGAAGTGAAATAAAAAGCAAATAAGGAATAAAGGAGCCCTTTTGCCAGGAGAATAAATAGCAAATAAAAACAGCAAATGTTGGAAATCTCAGCAGGTCAGGCAGCATTTGCAGCGAAACTAAACTCGCCTCCGATTGTTCATCAACAGCAAGTTTAAACATAATGTTTCTACCCAGGATCGAACCAGGGACCTTTTCCGTGTAAAACAAACATGATAACCACGACAGGACGGAAACCTCTGTTACAACAGCCCAAACAGAGGGGAGCTGACCATTGAGCTCCCTCTGTGCTGATCGGGAATGTGTTGGCTCACCTTGAACAACTTCTGTCCCACATTGAAAGTTCTCAATCCTTCTCCTCCGCTGCCCTTTACAGAAATGTCAGGGATCACCCAGCCACCGTGTTCACTTCCACATCCTCACAGTGGGGCCGCAGAGCCTCCTACCGTCTCCCCGCAATCAGCGAACTCACCCAGTTTTCAAAATTAAACCCCGAGCACGTGCCCGGCAAAGGGCAGGAGAAGCCAGATATTCTCTAAGCTCAGTCTATCACAGAAAGTATTGGTATTCATGGTGATTAAAGCAATTACTAATCGACTCACAGACCTCAATTATTTTTATGCGATGAATTGATCGAGGATTGAAACCAGGTTAGTGCACCAGATCTTAACACCTTGACCACCAGGGAACAGTTACGATACATGTCGATATATTTATATATATTTATATATGAACCTGAATGTCAATGGCTAGCTACCTAGACCTCGTGGTGCCCACGGTAGTGTGTCTAACTTTGAGTGAGAGAAATTGTTCCACAGTGACACGGATCATGTGTTCTACATGGTTACTGCTTGTATTATTATAAGGTGTGCACCAGAGGGCACTGCAGTGGGAGACTTGTAGCTTACCTGTACAGGTGTGCCTGGCCGAGTATAAAAGGCAGGCCACCAGGTGTGATCCTCACTCTGTGGTTATCACTAAAGAACTAAGGTCACTACAGTTCAAGCACGACACATTGTCTCGTGGAGTCATCATCCGATCATCTGAAGGTATAACAATTGGCGACGAGATTATGGACCGTCAAACGAAAATGGCTAACCTTGGTACGTTGCAGCAGTTCGCTGATGGTGATGATTGGAAAGCCTTTGTGGAGAGGCTCGACCATTTCTTCACAGCAATCGACCTGGCAGGTGACAACCCGGCCACACTGGCTGATAAGTGCAGAGCTATCCTGCTAACCAGTTGAGGGCCCACCGTCTATGGCCTCGTCAGAGACTTGCTGGCACCAGCGAAGACAATGACCATGATGTACGAGGAGCTTGTAACACTGATCCAAGAACAACTCAAACCCAAAGAGAGCATCCTCACAGCCAGAAACCGGTTTTATACACACCGACGGCCCGAAGGCCAGGAGATCACGAAATATGCTGCAGACCTCAGGAGGCTGGCGGCACCGTGGGATTTTGGTGACCACCTCACCGAAGCACTGCGGGATATCTTTATCATCGGAATCGGCCACGAGGGCTTTCTTCATAAGCTACTGTCAGCGCATACCACAGTCGCACTGCAGAAGGCCATCTCCGTGAGCCAAGCATTCATGACTTCGACCTGTGGCTCTCGGCGGATCAATCATCCTCAGGACTCAAACCCGGCAAGTACTGTGCACAGAGTTGTGCCTTTTAGAGGCTGGCCTGTAGAACGTGAACCTTCACAGGGGAGAGAGAACAGGCCCCCGAGTCCCTTAACTCAAAGTCCATGGTCAGATCAGCAATGATCTTATTGAATGGCAGAGCAGGATCGAGGGGCCGAATGGCCGCCTCCTGTTCCTATTTCTTATGTTCTTATGTTAATCATTTAAGGAGCTTGAATCATTAATGACGTTTTCTCCCCTATCTGACTTTACACACTCTGTATTTCGGAGACTGGTTTAAAATCTTCAGTGCTCATGCGACAAGGAACCTGCGGCGAATTTTGTTCAATTTATTTCACAGCAAAAGTAGTCTCCAAAATAATGTTTCTACACGGGTTCAAACCGGGGTCCTTTCACGTGCGGTTCTCCACAGTGGTGGAGGTTGTGCTCGAATTTAAAATGGTGCATTCGATCCACTTTGAAAATGCATCTACAACTGCGAGGAACATTTTGCCCATGAATGGGCCCGCATAGTCTCCGTGCACCCGCGACCACGGTTTGGTTGGCCAGGGCCAGGGGCTCAGTGGAGCCTCCCTGGGAGCATTGCTGAGTTGGGCACAAATAGTGCACCTTCGGACGCAGCGCTCCAAGTTCGCGTCAATACCAGGCCACCAGACGTGGGATCTGGCTAGGGCCTTCATGAGAACGATCCCCGGGTGCTCGCGGTGGAGCTCCCGGACAAATGTCTCTCTGCCTCGCAGAGGCATGACTACTTGGCTGCCCCACATCAGGCAGTCTGCTTGTAGTGATAGCTCATGCATGCTCCTGTGAAAGGGTTTTAATTCCTCGGGGCAGGCATCACGAGCCACTGCCCAGTCACCGGTTAGGACACAACTTTTTACTAAAGATAACGTGGGGTTGCTGGCCATCCAGGCTCGGTTTTGGTGAGCTGTTATGGGCGAACCTGTGGACTCAAAGGCGTTGATTGCCATGATTATCTCACAGCCGTGTTCATCAGACCCTTCTGTGGTCGCCAGGGGTAGCCTCGTGAGCGCTTCGGCACAGTTGTCTGTGCCTGGTCTGTGCCTTATGGCATAGTCATAGGACGCCAGCATGAGTGACACCGTTGAATTCGCGCCGAGGCGTTGCCGTTTATTGCCTTACAGAAACTTCTGGTACAACAGCCCCAACAGAGGGGAGCTGACCAGTGAGCTCCCTCTGTGCTGATCGGGAATCTGTTGGCTCACCTTAAACAACTTCTGTCCCACACTGAGGGCCCAAGTTTCGGGTGGGGTTGCTCCTAATTTTTTGCAGCAACTAGTTTTGTTTGGAGAATGTTAGAAATTGCAATTCTCGGATATTAGTTTGCTCCAGTTCTACTGAGTTAGTTGAGGTTGGCTTCAGGTAAGGTATTAATTTTCAAAAGGGGGTGTGCCCAGCCACTCAGGCCTGTTTTGCAAGTTTCGGCAGTGAAAACTTACTACAAACTAACTTAGGCTGGAGTAAGTGCCCACCTTTGTAAGGTCAGAACCACCTTACGTAGAGGTAAGCTCAGTGCAGGCACAGCCAGAGAAGGGGTGGGAATTAAACACAAAAAGGACTGAAGCATTAAACACCTCACTTAAAATGTCCAAACACCTCTTTTGATGATATCTTGCCTTGTATCTGCTGAATGAGGATAGTTGCTTCTCTTTTCATAAATAAACAAGTGTAGCCTCCCGGCTAAGGCAGGCACATCCCGGCTGCGTTCAGATGAGCTGTGAGAGATTATTAAAGGGTCCGTGGGTCCTGTAGCCCCCCACAGCAGGATATCCTTTCCCCCGGGGTTTTCCTCAGCCTGTGCTCGGTGTACGGGGAGCTTTGGCCCGGGTCCGAGGTAGCTTGCATCCCAGGGATGGACAATAACACTCTGAGCTCTGGAACTGGGAAGGGCGAATAACCACTGAGTTGTTTGTTGGTTTGAAATGCGGCTTAGATCTGCTGGTAGTAACCGATGCAGGGGCTGTGAGACATTGCATTGTGTTCAGGTTTAATCACAGCAATATCCGCAGACAGGAGCTGAACAGGACGAAGAGCTGAAAAAACATAAGAAAAAAGCTAAGAATTGTCAGCAGTTGTGGTAAACTCTTTAACGTGTTTCCTGCTCGTTAAGTGGTGCGGCGCTCACAGAGGGAGCCCGGATTCAGAAATTAATTCTTTCATTCAAAATCTTTAAAATAATGACATACAACGAATTAAACTGTGTGTCGGGTGATGGGGATGGGTGAAGATTATTTGTTTTATTCCCCATTCATTAACCGACAGCATTGTTTTGTAGAATTGCTACTGAGGGTCAGTGGAAACTTCAATAACTGAACTTTAATCATTCAAGGATTTTGAATCATTGATGAAGTTTTCTCCTCTTTCTGACTTTACACATTCTCCATTTTGGAGACTGGTTTAAAATGTTCAGTGCTCATGCGACATGGAACCTGGGGCGACTTTTGTTCAAGTTATTTCACAGCAAAAATAGTCTCTAAAATAATGTTCCTGCCCGGGCTCGAACCAGGCTCCTTTTGCGTGTGAGGCGAACATGATAACCGCTACACTACAGAAACGCTGTGATTCAAGTAATCTTAGGAATATAACCAGAGCTTCAACCTACACAGCTGGCCGATACTTCAGGAGCTGGTTTTACGAGAATAGAATGAAGGTGCTATATTTAGGAAGGCTGCGAGTGTGGCAGGAATTGATCTTGTGTTTCTCAGAATTTACACATAGGAACAGGAGATGGCCATTTAGCAGCGAGTGGTTAGAATCTGGAATGGACGGCTTGAAAGGACGGTGGAGGAAGACTCAATCTTATCTTTCAGACGGGAGTTGCAGAAGTGTCTGAAGGAAAAACAATTGTAGGGCTACGTGGGAAGGGTGGGGGGAGTGGAACTCGCTGAGAGTCGGCACGGGCTCGATGGGCCGAATGGCCTTCCGTGCTGTAATCATTCCATGATTCGATAAGTTAATGGCACAATGCATAGTGTCGGTGGGAACACTACATTGCAAAGGGACATGGATTGAGTCGGCAAAACTAGAGGCATCTGATTCAGGAGATTCGCGGGGTGCGGAAATTCGGGTGTTTAATGACTTGGAAAGGAACATTTTTGTTTTGTGCCGTTTCGGTCATTGAAATATTTGTGAAAGGAATTTTTTGCAGAAAGGGATGCAGCATTAACAATTCTTTCTGGGTGTTAGCTCACATTTCCTTTCGATGTTATTCTTCCAGAATTGCAATTTTGTTTGGTGTTTCACAATAACCAGACCCTTGCTCTAAAGTCAGTCTCACTGTTTCCCCAGTCTCCTGTTGATGTTACCAGCAATGAACATTTTGACTCAGACCCCGAAAGCACAGTGTGTAAAATGGTTTATGGTTTCAGTGTTCACTTGCAGTGCACAGAAGAAATGAGTCAATTATGGAGTTCCTTCAGTTAGCATTTCTTTAATTGTGCAAAAGAAGATTGTGGGTTAATTAATGATGATTTTCCATGAAAGCATCATTAAATTAAAATAAATGCAATCGCCCAACATGGGGCTCAAACCCACGACCCTGTAATTAAGATTCTCATGTTCGACCGACTGATCACGCCGGGCTTCTGGCTAACGCTGGATTTTTTCACTCATTGCAGCCAGGCGCCTGTTGGCCCCCCGCAGCCTGGATTCCCTAATGTCCCAACAGCTCATTGACTGTCGGAGTGGGACCATGCGGTGCTTCAGAAGACAGGTCGAAAAAGCAAAGTCACAGATTCCGTCACATGTGCTCCTCCGATCAAGAATAGCAACACACTAAAAATGCTTCAATAATGGTTACAACTGAGCTCCACATTTGTCAAGTAGTTGGCACGTTGGTTTACCGATATGATGTTCACTTTTCGGTTATTACTTGAAAGTTGCGAGAGGTCCCGGGTTCAATTCCCAGACGAGCCCTCAGTTTAGCCATGAATTTTGAAATTGCATCGAACTTTTGCAAAGAAGGACTTGCATTTCTGCAACACCTTTCACGAACTCATGACGCCCCAAAGCACTTTACAGCCGTTGAGTTATGTTTGAAGTGTTGTAGTGTGGGGAAAGATGTGCCCAAATCACCACACACGAACCGCAACTCTGCGAAGGAGTTCGGTGGAAAGAATCAGGTATCTCAGGGACTTGCACTTTCTATTAATGAGTTCTGCTTGTTCCTGCATTCAAATTTGAAACAGCAGCTCGGATTCCATTTCACGGGAGCAGCGTGTAGCGGTTAGTGAGTAGGTGACCAGGTTGATGTGCGCCGCTTTCAATCATTGAAATTTCACCAAACAAAGAAACGGTGAATCGAACAGTCCCTGTAGACGACAGATTGAAGGGATCGGTGCTCCAAACAGAGATGGAACACGCGCAGTGCAGGAATAGGGTCCGCAACATTAAATGTCAGAGATATTAAGCAGACAATAATTAAACATACACATAACAACAGTACTTACACCCAAACCTTGCAAATGTTAGGCGAAGAACTCAAACACATTACAGTTCCCAGCTCGGTGTACAAATTGATCAAACATTAATCGGATTCTAAACTATCTATTCCAAATGCCACATTTTATATCTTTTCCTTACCCCTGCTTCGTGATAATTGAAACTTGTAATAGTATGACCTAACACAACTGCCCAACTTCTGATGGAAGGTTATTAACCTGAAACGTTAACTCTGTTTCTCTCTCCACAGATGCTGCCTGGCCTGCTCAGTGATTCCAGCATTTACTATTTTTACTCTCCAAACTTATAATCGGAGTATCACTTCCCTTGTCATCTGAGTACATTCCTTACTGATATGAACTCTTGTCCTACAAACAGGCTCCTTTCGCACGATTCAGGCATTCATTGGAATTATAACTTCTTAACGATAACAATTCTGTGATGCATGTAACTCTGTCATACTTGCCACCAGAGGGCGCGACTGTTGGAGTCCTAATGGTCACCTGCCCACACGTGCAGGGCCAGTATAAAAGGTTGGCTGCCATGTTGTTCAGGCACTCTGGAGTTGTAATGAAGAAGACTAAGGTCAAACTAAGTTTAGCTCACAGTACTCAGCCTCGGCGAGTTCTTCTATACACAACAATTGGCGACGAGTAATAGAATACGAACCTTCACATAACCATGGCTGCTGTTGGAATATTAGAGAGATCCGTAGAGGGTGATGATTGGGAAGCCTTCGGCGAGCAGCTCGACCAGTACTTTGTGGGCAACGAGCTGGAAGGAGATACTAACTTTGCCAAGAACATGGCGGTTCTCCTCACCGTCTGTGGGCCTAAAATATACAGCCTCATCCAGAATCTGCTCACACCGACAAAACCAACGGAGAAGGAATATTCAGAGTTGTGCCCACTGGTTTGGGACTTCCTCAAGCCAAAGGAGAGTATCCTCATGGCCAGATATCATTTTTACACGCACCATCGCTCCGGGGACCAGGACCTGGTGGATCATGTCACCGACCTGAGACACATCGCAGGACCTTGCGATTTTGGAGCTGTTTTGGGGCAAATGCTGTGGGACTTTCACGTGCTGTGCATCAGCCACGAGGTCATTCTTCGTAAGCTGCTGGCTGCTGAAACCCTCGACCTGAGCAGGGCCATGGCGATCGCCCAGGCATGCATGGCCACGGACGATAACACCAAACAGATATCTCCTCAACATCGAAGCTCACCGGCAAGTACTGTGCATAAAATGATGTCGCTAGCAGGCCGAACTGCATATGGCAGGGCCTATTGTTCTGTGGCTGCATCACCTGTGATGACTCAGAGTGCGCCATCGGGGATGAATGTCTATCTATTTTCACCGTGTTGGTGCTCCGGGGGTAACCATCGGGCCCATCAATATCGATTCAAGCACTACGTGTGCAAAGGCTGCACAACGATGGGGTACCTCCAGTGAATGTGCAAACGTGCTGTGACATACCACCTGGCAGAGGATGATCGATCCGTCACGAAACATGCAGCACAAGCTACTCAACCCGAGGAACAAAGATTCCCACGTGCCGGTGGGGATGTTGCATTTTATCAGGGAGGCTTTAAGGGTGTGCCCGAAACGTTTCCTCTGCCCGCATGGGGCTCGCTTACCGTGTTGGAGTTCTGATTAGAGCGTTTGCTTAGGGAGTCTCGTATTGGGCATGTGGACAAAGTGGCCCACCAAACGGAGTTGGCGAGCTTGGTCAGTGCTTCAATGCTGGTGATGTTGGCCTGAGCGAGGACACTGATGTTGGTGCGTCTGTCCTCCCAGGTGATTTGCAGGGTCTTGCGGAGACAGCCTTGGTGGTATTTCTCCAGTGATTTGAGAAGTCTGCTGTATATCGTCCATGTGTCGGAGCTATACCACGGGGCAGGTATCACCACCGCCCTGCACACCATAAGCCTGGTGCCAGATTTGAGGTCCTTGTCTTCAAACACTCTCCTCCTCAGGTGATCGAAGGCTGTGCTGGCACACTGGAGGCGGTGTTGGACCTCGTCATCGATGTCTGCCCTTGCTGATAATAGGTTCCCCAGACGTGGAAAAACGTCCACGCTGTCGAAGGCCACACTTACAGCCTTCCTAAATACAGCACTTTCATTCTATTCTCTTAAAACAAGTTCCTGAATTCTCGGCTAGCTGTGTAGATTAGAGCTGTGGTTTTATCCTAAGATAGATTCTAGCATAGTGTTTCCGTAATGTCGTAGTTAACACATTCGCCTCACACACGAAAGGTCCCCGGTCCGAATCCGGGCGGAAAGATCTTGTAAACTTGAAAATGGGCCGAATGGCTGACTCTTGTTCCTAACTCTTACGATCTTATGATCTCTTGACCTTTCACAGGAGAACAAACTCTCTTCTGAACATGCATGAGAAAGCTCCAGAAAATATTTCTGTCCGACGTGCTTTCGCGTGTGTGGCGAACGTGTTAACTATTACACTGCGGAAACATCTCCACTTTCAGCGCCAGATTACCAAAATTAAACCCAATGAGATCGGGATAAAAGTTCCTCACATGCTCAGGGCAAAATATCTGATTGATGGTCTACAAAAGAATGAACAAACTTCAGCACCAGGTCAGACGGAAATGTTAAGCGAGCAGGTGGACTGCTGAAATGCACTTTGAAAGAGTTGGTGATGACAAAACAAATGGGTTCCGCTCAAAGATAAGAAAAGTCACAAGTGGAATTCGAGCCAACACTTTCAGAGAAAACTGCAATTTGAACACAGTACCTTAGACCTCTCGGCCATCCTGACTACTCAGTACTTTGTGTGGCCACCTGCAGGTTGAATTTGAACATTTGTGTCCTGTCACATGAAATAAATGAGGGCAGCAGGCGTATCTCTGCCAAACACCGGGGAAACAGTGAGACAGACATTGGAGCAAGGGTCTGGTTATTGTCAAACAGCAAATGAAATATTAATTCTGGAAGAATAACATTGAAACGAAATGTGATCCTGAAACACAGAAAGAAGTGTTACGGCAGAAGTTTAAATGCTGCATCCCTTTCTGCAAAAAAATCCTTTCACAAACATTTCCCTGAACAAAACGGCATAAAACAAAAATGTTGCTTTCAAAATCATTGAACTCCCGAATTTCCACGCCCCGTGAATCTCCTGAATCAGATGCCTCTAGTTTTGCCGACTCAATCCATATCCCTTTGCTCCAAGGTCTGTCTCCCTGTTTCCCCGGTGTCAGGCAGAGATCCGCCTGCTGCTCTCATTTATTTCACTCTCTATGAATCTCTCTAATATTCCAACACCAGCCATGGTTGTGTGAAGGTTCGTATTCTGTTACTCGTCGCCAATTGTTTTGTATAGAAGAACTCCCCGAGGCTGAGTACTGTGAACTAAACATAGTGTGATCTTTGTCTTCTTTGTAACAACACCAGAGTGCCTGAACAACATGGCAGCCAACCTTTTATACTGGCCCTGCACGGTTGGGCAGGTGACCATTAGGACTCCAACAGTCGCGCCCTCTGGTGGCAAGTATGACAGAGTTACATGCATCACATAATTGTTATCGTCAAGAAGTTATAATTCCAATGAATTCGGAATCATCCGAAAGGAGACTGGTTTGTAGGACAAGGCTTCATATCAGGAAGTAGCGTAGTTAGATGACAAGGGAAGTGATACTCTGATTATAAGTTTGGAGAATAAAAAGCATAAATGCAGGAAACACTGAGCAGGCCAGGCAGCACAACAGTTTAAAATCAACCTGCAGGTGGCCACACACAGCACTGAATAGTGATGATGGCCGAGTGGTCTAATATGATGTGCTCAGGTCACTATAGATAGTGTTCGAAACCTATTTCAGACATTTCTTACATTTAATCATTCGGCAGAACCCATTTGTTTTGTCACCACCCAACTCCTTAAAAATGCGATTCAGCAGTCCACCTACTCGCTTAACATTTCTGTCTGACCTGTTGCTGAAGTTTGTTCATTCTTTTGTGGAACGACAATCATATATTTTGCCCTGAGCATGTGAGGAACTATTCTCCCGATCTCAATAGGGTAATTTTGGTAATCTGGTGCTGAAAGTGGAGATGTTTCCGCAGCGTAACGGTTAACACCTTCTAGTTTTTTGAGTTCTTGCTCAACTTTCTCCTTGAGTGCATATGTACGGAACGGGGCTTGTAGTAAACCAAACTAGCGTCCTTCTGTACCCTGACACTCGCCTTGAAGCCTTGAATCGGACTGCCCGTTTCGCAGAACACCTTTGGATACTTCTTGATAACCTCATCCATTGATGAAAATCTCGCTTCCACACAGAAAATCTTACTCCAATCCAGCTTCAGTGAGCTTAATCAATTTCTTCCTTGAAAGGCAGACTTGTCTCCTTTCACTACTATTGCAGGCAAGTTCTGAAATTGATCTTTCTCTTTCACCGGTACAGTGATACGACCGACCACAGGAATTTACTCTCCCGAGTAGCCTCGCAGATCTATCTTAGGTTTCTCCAGTTGGAAATCACGCAATTTGTCGCGGTACAGTGACTCCGTTATTACACTCACGGATGCACCTGTGTCAATTTCCATTGGTATCTTGAATCCCGCAACATCTATTTGGATGTTGATGCTTTCCGAATCGCTGTCCGTTAACCTCGTGCTCCTGATGATGTGTAACTCTAACATCTCCTCGTCCTGTTGTTGTTCTTCCATACTCTGTAGTCTCTTGGGATTTCTACTCATAGCTTTGAACGCTGGACTCATAGCTTTAAAAACAGGTTTACCCTTCAGTCGGCATGCCTTCGCAAGATGCCCAGTCTTTCTGTCGAAGAAACACTCTGCCTTCACGTGTGGACAACTTTGAGCAATGTGTTGTCCCAGGAACCTACAGCATGACTTCGACGCTCTGGTAGAATTTCCAGTTTCTGAGGCTTTGGGCTCCCTTGTTATACCTTCAAATGCTCTGATAATGACTCCACGAGACAATGTGTCGTGCTTGAAATGTAGTGACCTGACTCCTTTATTGATAACCACAGATTGAGGATCACACCTGGTGGCCTGCCTTTTATACTAGGCCAGGCACACCTGTGCAGGTAAGCTACAAGTCTCCCACTGCAGTGCCCTCTGGTGGCACACCTTGCAATAGTACAAGCAGTAACCTTGTAGAACACATGACATGTGTCACTATGGAACCTTTTCTCTCACTCAAAGTTAGACGCACTACCGTGGGCGCCACGAGGTCTAGGTAGGGAGCCATTGATATTCAGGTTCATATATAAATATATATAAATATATCGACATGTATCGTAACTGTTCCCTGGTGCTCGAGGGGTTAAGACCCGGCGCACTAACCTGGTTCGACATGTATCGTAACTGTTTCCTGGTGGTCGAGGAGTTAAGACCCGGCGCACTAACCTGGTTTCAATCCTCGATCAATTCATCGCATAAAAATAATTGAGGTCTGTTAGACGATTAATAATTGCTGCAATCACCATGAATACCAATACTTTCTGTGATAGACCGAGCTTACAGACTATCTGGCTTCTCCTGCCCTTTGCCGGGCACGTGTTCGGGGTTTAAGTTTGTAAACTGGGTGAGTTCGCTGATCGCGGGGAGACAGTAGAAGCCTCTGTGGCCCCACTGTGAGGATGTGGAAGTGAACACGGTGGCTGGGTTATCCGTGACATTTCTGTAAAGGGCAGCGGAGGAGAAGGATTGAGAACTTTCAGGGTGGGACAGAAGTTGTTTTAGGTGAGCCAACACATTCCCGATCAGCACAGAGGGAGCTCATTGGTCAGCCTCCTCGCTGTGGGGGCTGCTGTAGCAGAGGTTTCTGCAGTGTATTGGTTATCACGTTTGCATTACACGCGAAAGGTCCCTGGTTCAATCCCAAGCATAAACATTTTGTTTCAACTTGCTGGGAATGAACAATCGGAGGCGAGTTTCGTCTCCCTGCAAATGCTGCCTGACCTGCTGAGATTTCCAGCATTTGCTGTTTTTATTTGCTATTTATTCTCCTGGCAAAAGGGCTCTCTTAATCATTAATTGCTCTTTATTTCACCAATAGATAGATAACTTTGAGTGAGAGAAAACGGATCCACCGGGGTCCTTTTGCGTGTGAGGCCAACTTGATATCCGCTACACTGCAGCCCATGAAAGGGCGAGAAACCACTGAATATAAAGGATGATCTGACAAATATCAGGGGCAGTGCAGTCTGGTCAATGTCAAACCCTCCTTTCTTATTCAGCAGTGGCATGAACTGGAGTCAGACGCCACAAAGTGTAATTCAAGACACAAATATAAGTAACACTTGCAAATCTTTTCAGTGTAAAGTTCTTTCACTTTATTTGAAATGCTACTGCGTTGAATCTGAAAATACATTAGATTGGATTTTATCTTCACTACTTATTGTATTTTGTGTGCACGGTAGGGATAATCGGTGCTGATAAATTTGACAAAAATTGCCCCAGATTCGTGGTGTCATCGGCAATGAACACTTTGAAACAGAAAGCTAAAATACAGTGAGTAAAATGGGTTAACATGCATAAGAACATAAGAACATAAGAAATAGGAGCAGGAGTGTGCCATACTGCCCCTCGAGCCTGCTCCGCCATTTAATACGATCATGGCTGATCTGATCATGGACTCAGGTCCACTTCCCTGCCCGCTCCCCAAAGCACAGACCAAATGATTGAAGTCTGGAGTGTCCCTGAGTTAGCATTTGTTTGATTGTGTAAAGAAGGTGAGGGGTTAATTACTGAAGGTTTCCCGTGAAAGCAAGAGAAAAGTTTTCGAACAAAGCATCCGGTGACTGTCAGGTGAGTGCTGCTCATGACACCTGTTGGGAATGCGCGGTGATTTTAAAGCCCCTTGTATTGCAGAACCTTCATATATACGAATATCTCAAGCTCATTGTGTAGGCCTCGTGGTGCAACGCTAGTGTGTCTGACTCCAGATCAGCAGGTTGTGTGTTCAAATCATGTCGGGGATATTGTTTTTCCAGAATTAATATTTCCTTTGATGTTTGACAATAACCAGAACTTGCTCCAAGGTCTATCTCACTGTTTCCCTGGTGTCAGGCAGAGATACGCCTGCTGCCCTCATTTATTTCATGTGACAGGACACAAACGTTCAAAATCAACCTGCAGGTGGCCACACACAGCACTGAATAGTCAGGATGGCCGAGTGGTCGAAGGTGCTGTGTTCAGGTCACTGTCTCCTCTGCACTTGTGTTAAGCTTGAATTCCAATTCTGACAATTATTATCATTAAACGGAACACATTTGTTTGACACCACGGCCAACTCCTTCAAAGTGGGATTCAGCAGCTCGCTTAACATTTCCGTCTGACCTGATGCTGGAGTTTGTTAAAGGGAGTCAGTGCAGAAGATTCAACCTTTCACCTTATTCCTGAGCGCCACCTTCTTACCTGAGGCCAGAAAGTCTCAAGCTGTGCATTCCTGATTCTAACCACTCGCTCCTAAATGGCCAGCTCCTGTTCCGATGTGTAAAGTCTGGGAAACACGAGATCAATTTCTACCACACTCACAGCCTTCCTAAATATAGCACCGTCATTCTATTCTCGTAAAACCAGCTCCTGAAGTATCGGCCAGCTGTGTCGGTTAAAGCTCTGGTTGTGTTCCTAGCATTGTGTCAATTGCAGTGTTTCTGTATTGTGGTGGTTATCACATTTGCTTAACAGCTGAAAAGTCTCCGGTTCGAAACCGGGCATAAACATTTTGAATATTGTTCAATTAAAGATTAGAAAAAATGAAATAATTGACCTTAATAGTTCAATATTCACAAAGTTGGTGTATGTTACTGCTAAATGATTAAACGTAATAAACACCAGAAGTGGGATTTGAACCCTTGTTTTGAGGATAGATTTTAAATTGAACACAGAACCTTAGACAGCTCGGCCATCCTGACTATTCAGTGTTGTGCGTGGCCACCTGCAGGTTGATTTTGAATTTTTGTGTCCTGTCACATGAAATAAATGAGGGCAGCAGGCGTATCTCTGCTTGACACCGGGGAAACAGTGAGACAGACATTGGAGCAAGTTCTGGTTATTGTCAAACAGCAAATGTAATATTAATTCTGGAAGAACAATATCCAAAAGAACAGTGACCCCGACGTGATTTGAACACGCAACCTTCTGATCTGGAGTCAGACGCGCTACCTTTGCGCCACGAGGCCGACACAACGAGCGGGAGATGTTCGTCTATATGAAGGTTCTGCAATACAAGGGGCTTAAAAATTCCCTGTCAGTCCCACCAGGTATCACAAGCAGTGCTCACCTGACAGTCACCGTATGGTTTTTTTCTTAACCTTTTGTCTTGCTTTCACGGGAAAGCATAATTTATTAACCCCTCACCTTCTTTTGCACAATTAAACAAATGCTAACTCAGGGACACTCCATACTTCAATCATTTGTCCTGTGTTTTGTCTAATGTATAGAATGACTCGACAAACTTGTTACTGTAAACTCACTCGGCTGTCAACAACGTTCAACTTTATTTACTCCCAAAGTGCCCACGTGACATGTTACTATCTCTGATATACCAGGGCCCGCGTACACACGCGTACAGCCCGATGACCACCGACAGTGGCGCCCTCTGGTGTCTAGTGACACCAAGCATCAATACATGACACTTTGCTTGTGACTGTTAAACCATATCCTATTTTACTGACTGTATTTTAATGGGCGGGGGTTTTAAAGTCCACTGTGTTGCAGAACCTTCATATAGACGAACATCCCTTAACTACTCTGTAAACGTCGTGGTTCAACGGTAGTGCGTCTGATTCTAGATCAAAGTGCTGCTTGTTCAAATCATGTCGGGGTCACTGTTCTTCTAGAATTGTTGTTTCAGAATAACCAGACCTTTGCTGCAATGTCTGTCTCACTGTTAATAGACGTAAGGTTGGGGACAGCATCAAACAAGAAATAAGGGATGTGTGCAGTGGTGGTACAGCAGTTATCATGGGTGCCTTTAATCTACATATTGATTGGGTTAACCACATGGTAGTAATGTGGTGGAGGAGGATTTCCTGGAGTGTATTTGGAATGGGTTTCTCCACCAATATGTTGAGGAACCAATAAGAGAGCTGGCCATCCTAGACTGGGTGATGTGTAATGAGAAGGGACTAATTAGCAATCTTCCCTTGGGGAAGTGTACCATAATATGGTAGAATTCTTCATTAAGAAGGAGAGTGTCACAGTTAATTCAGAAACTAGGGTCCTGAACTTAAGGAAAGGAAACTTTGACGGTCTGAGGTGTGAATTGGCGAGAATAGACTGGCCAAGGAAACTTAAAGCGTTGACAGTGGATAGGCAATGGTAAACATTTCAAGATCACACGGGTGAACTTCAGCAATTGTACATCGCTGTCTGGAGTAAAAATAGAACGGAGAACGTTGCTCAACCGTGGCTAACAAGGGAAATTAAGGATAGTGTTAAATCCCAGGAAGTGGCACATAACTTGGCCAGAAAAAGCAGCAAACCTGAGGACTGGGAGAAATTATGAATTCAACAGAGGAGGACGAAGGGTTTCATTAGGAGGGGAAGGTTGCTTGGAACAGAAAAGCAACTGTAAATATGTGAAGAGAAAATGATTAGTGAAGACAAACGTAGGTCCCTTGCAGTCGGATTCAGGTGAATTTATAATGGGGAAAAAAGAAATGGCAGACCAATAGAGCAAATACATCGGTTCTGTCTTCACGAAGGAAGACACGAATAACCTTCCGAATGTACGAGGGGACCGAGGGTCTAGATAGAAGGAGGAACAGAAGGATATCCTTATTAGGCGGGAAATTGTGTTAGGCAAATTGATGGGATTGAAGGCTGATAAATCCCCAAGGCCTGATATTCTGCATCCCAGAGTACTGAAGGATGTGGTCCGAGAAATAGTTGATGCATTGGTGGTCATTTTCCAATATTCTATTGACTCGGGATCAGTTCCTATGGACTGGAGGGTAGCTAATGTAACACCACTTTTCAAAAAAGGAGGGAGAGAGAAAACGGGTAATTATAGACCAGTTAGCCTGACATCAGTAGTGGGGAAAATGTTGGAATCAATTATTAAAGATGAAACAGCAGGGCATTTGGAAAGCAGTGACAGGATCGGTCTTAGTCAGCATGGATTTGTGAAAGGGAAATCATGGTTGACGAATCTTCTGGAATTTATGAGGATGTAACTAGCAGAGTGGACAAGGGGGAACCAGTGGATGTGGTGTATTTGGACTTTCAAAAGGCTTTTGACAAGGTCCCAGACAAGAGATGGTGTGCAAAGTCAAAGCACATGGTATTGGGGGTAGTGTACTGACGTGGATAGAGAAATGGTTGGCAGACAGGAAGCAGAGAGTCGGGATAAACGGGTCCTTTTCAGAATGGCAGGCAATGACTAGTGGAGTGCCGCAGGGCTCAGTGCAGGGACCCCAGCTCTTTACAATATACATAAATGATTTCGATGAAGGAATTAAGTGCAATATCTCCAAGTTTGCAGATGACACTAAACTGGGTGGGGGTGTGAGCTGTGAGGGGGACGCTAATAGGCTGCAGGGTGACTTGGACAGGTTAGGTGAGTGGGCAAATGCATGGTAGATGCAGTATTATATGGATAAATGTGAGGTTATCCATTGTGGGGGCAAAAATACTGGGGCAGAATATTATCTGAATGGCGGCAGAATAGGAAAAGGGGAGGTGCAACGAGACCTGGGTGTCATGGTTCATCAGTCATTGAAGGTTGGCATACAGGTGCAACAGGCAGTGAAGAAGGCAAATGGTATGTTGGCCTTCATAGCCGGGAGTACTTACTGCAGTTGTACAGGGTCTTTTGTGCCTCACCTGGAATATTGTGTTCCGTTTTGGTCTTCTAATCTGAGGAAGGACGTTCTTGCTGTTGAGGGAGTGCAGCGAAGGTTCACCAGAATGATTCTTGATTCCCAGGATGGCTGGACTGTCATATGAGGAGAAACTGGATCAACTGGGCCTTTATTCACTGGAGTTTAGAAGGATAAGAGGGTATCTCATAGAAACATATAAGATTCTGACGGGACTGGACAGGTTAGATGCGGATAGATTGTTCCCGATGTTGGGGAAGTCCAGAACCAGGGGACATAGTATTAGGATACGCGGTCGGCCAATTAGGAAGGAGATGAGGAGAAACTTCTTTACTCGGAGAGTTGTTAACCTGTGGAATTCCCTGCAGAGGTGTATGGGGAGCATTGGCTGATATTTGGCCGGACCCCAGCACACAAATATCAGCATTTGATGTTTTCCGAAATGTCTTGGTTCCTGCAACAAGGTGGCCGCACATGCGCCATGAACCGTCCAAGATGGCGGCCAGTGACCCCGCTGACACGGGCCTGTCACCACGGGGCCATCCCAGGGCCTGTGGCCTGTGATTGGGGCCTGGGACCTAAAGCAGGTGTTTATGAGGCTCACCAGCCCACTTACGGCTCCAATTCCTGCCCCGCACCGACAACCGACCGTCTCCTGTCCAAAATCATCTCGGCTCCACCAATGTAACAAACAGGGTGGATAAAGGGGAACCAGTGGATGTGGTGTATTTGGACTTCCAGAAGGCATTGACAAGGTGCCACATAAAAGGTTACAACACAAGATAAAAATAACATGGGTTTGGGAGTAATATATTAGCATGGATAGAGGATTGGCTAACTAACAGAAAACGGAGAGTCGGGATAAATGGTTCATTCTCGGGTTGGCAATCAGTAACTAGTGGGGTGCCTCAGGGATCAGTGCTAGGACCCCAACTATTTACAATCAGCATTAACGACTTGGAAGAAAGGACCGAATGTAATGTAGCCAAATTGTTGAGGTGGAACCGATATTAAAGAATATGACTCAGAAACCCATCTGCTCAAGTGGAAAACACACAAGTTTATTATATCTATACAGAGACTCGGCCGAGTTGGAGATCAGTCTAAAAGCTCCGCAGCCTGTTGCCCCCGAACTCGCCGGCTGGGCCCGGCCATTCCATATTTAATCTCACACCCCACAAGCACGTGCGTCATTGTGGTTACAATGGAAGAAGAAAAACCTTTGACAATAAAGTACATGGGAACCTGAGGTCAGCGTTCAGGGCATTCGGTTCCTCCTTATCAGAGAAAAAGCATGCATACATCTGTTTGCACTGCAACCATACTTTGTCCAACTTCTTCTTTCCCCGTGACTCAGAATCAGCAGACTTTATTTGACCATTTTAACATCGCCAGAATGCATAAAGCGGGGTTTCTGAAAATTCCCACTACACGGATGATACAAAGATGGCAGGAAAAGCAATGTGTGAGGAGGACACAAAAAATCTGCAAAAGGACATAGGCAGGCTAAGTGAGTGGGCATAAATTTAGCAGATGGAGTAAAATGTAGGAAAGTGTTAGGTCATGCACTTTGGCAGAAATAAAAATCAAAGAGCAAGTTATTATTTAAATGGAGAAAAATTGCAAAGTGCTACAGTACAGTGGGACCTGGGGGTACTTGTGCACGAAACAAAAGTTTAGTATGTAGGTACAGCAAGTGAACAGGAAAGCCATTGAAATCTTGGCCTCGATTGCAAAGGGGATGGAGTATAAAAGCAGGGAGGTCTTGCCACAGTCATAGAGGTATTAGTGAGGCCACACTTAGAATACTGCGTGCAGTTTTGGTTTCCACATTTATGAAAGGATATACTTGCTTTGGAGGCAGTTCAGAGTAGGTTCCTAAGTTGATTCCGGAGATGAGGTGTTGACATATGAGAAACGTTTGAGGAGCTTGGGGCTCTACTCATTGGAATTCAGAAGAATGAGAGGTATCTTATATAAACGTATAAGCTTTTGAAGCAGCATGACAAGGTCGATGCAGAGAGGATGTTTCCACTGATAGGGGAGACGAGAACAAGGGAGCATAATCTTAGAATAAGGGAACTCCCATTTAAAACTGAGATGAGGAAAAATGTCTTCTCCCAAGCATTGTAAATCTGTGGAATTCGCTGTCTCAGAGAGCTGTGGAAGCTGGGTCATTGAATAACTTTAAGAGATTGACAGTATCTTAACCGATAATGGATTAAAGGGTTATGGGGAGTGGGCAGGGAGGTGGACCCGAGTCCTATTAAGCCATAATCCTATTAAATGGCGGAGCAGGCTCGATGGGCCGTATGGCCAACTCGAGCTCCTATTATCTTATGTTACCCTCCCCTTAAGTGCTGACTCTGGCTGGATTCATTTCTACTCACTGCTTCCCCTCTCCTCCCCTGAAAGTGCTGACTCTGTCTGGGTTCAGTTCTACACTCAGTGGTTCCCTTCCCCTGAAGGTACTGATTCTGGCTGGGTTCAGTTCCACATTCACTGGTTCCCCTCCCCTGAAGGTGCTGACTCTGTCTGGGTTCAGGACTACACTCACTGGTTCCCCTCCCCTGAAGGTGCTGATTCTGGTTGTGTTCAATTCCACACTCACTGGTTCCCTTCCCCTGAAGGTGCTGACTCTGGCTGGGTTCAATTCCAGACACGAACATCATTCACTTTGTTCCTGCACCAAGATGGCCGCGCATGCGCTGCGCTACTCACTGAATCAAGATGGTGTAGCACTGAACCTGCCTTCCTGCACGAAGATGGCGGCCGTTAGCCTGGGCCTGTGACCGGGAGAAAGCCCAGAAGATGCAACCGCCGATATTCCGGTTAGTGTTCTGGGCTTGCGGCGGGCACCGGTTGTTTATGAAGCCTCTCCGACTCCCCGCTGGCCCATTAGTCCCGTACGCCCCGCTAAAAAGGTCACTTCTGAGGAGCTCATCCAAATCTTGTCTCCTCCGCCATTACGCGCACCGCGCATGCTCCAGACACAGCCAGGACCCGCGCCTGCGCACCGAGTTCCTGTAGTCTGGGTGTGGCACATTCTCCCCCGCGGAGCATGCTGGATACATAAGACCATGAGGCATCGGAGAAGGAGTGGGACACCGGGCCCCCCGAGCCTGCTCCCTATTCAATAAGATTTGATGGAACATTCTAGTAAGGAGCTTTACTCTGTATCTAACCCGTGCTGTACCTGTTCTGTAGTGTTTGGTGGGACAGCATACAGGGAGATTAACTCTGTATCTAACCAATGCAGTACCTAACCTGGGAGTGTTTGGGACAGGCTAGAGGGAGATTTAATCTTTATGTAACCTGTGCTGCATCTGCCTGGGAATGTCTGGTAAGATAGCATCTAACCTGTGTTGCACCTGTCCTGGGAATCGTTAATGGGACAATGCAGAGGGAGCTTTACCATGTATCTAACCAGTGCTGTACCAGCCCTGGGAGTATTTGATGGGTCAGTGTACAGGGACCTTTATTTTGTATTTAACATGTGCTGTAATTGCCCTGGGATTGTTTGTTGGGACATTGTAGAGAGAGAAAGTACTTTGTATTTATCCCGTGCTGTAGCTGCCCTGGGAGAGTTTGACGGGACAATTTGGAGGGAGCTTTACTCTGTATCTAACCCTTGCTGTACCTGCGCTGGGAGTTTTTGAGGGGACAGTGTAGAGGGAGCTTTACTCTATCTAACCAATGCAGTATCTACTCTGGAATGCTTGGGGCAGGGTTAGGGAGATATACACCGTATCTAACCAGTGTTGTACCTGCCCTTGGAATGTCTGGTGGACAGTGTTGAGGAAGCTTTACTCGGTATCTAAGCAAGTCAAGTGTATCCTTCCTTAGATAAGGAGACCAAAACTGTGCACAGTACTCCAAGTGTGGTCTCACCAAGGCCCTGTACAATTGTAGAGTGAGATTTGAGAGGATTACCCTTTATCTAAATTAAGCTGTACTCGGCCCTAGGAGTGTTTATTTGGAAAGTGTAGAAGGAGCTTTACTTCTTATCTCAGCAATGCAGTACGTACCCTGGGAGTGTTTGATGCGACTGGGTAGAGGGAGCTTTACTCTATCTAACGCGTGCTGTACCTGCCCTGGGTGTGTTTGATGGTACAATGTAGTTGGAGCTTTACTTTGTATCTGAGTCAGGATAAATGGGTAATTTTTCCTTTGGAAAACTAGCTCCAGCATTGTCATAGGCGTCGGTGCTCAGTCCTCAATCCATATTAATGACTTGGATGAAGGGACCGAGTGTAATCTCGAAAAGTTTGCTGATGATACAAAGATGGCCGGGAAAGAAACTTGTGAAGATGACACAAAAATCTGTAAATGATACTGACAGACTCAGTGAGTGGGCAAAAAATTTGGCAGATGGAGTATAATGTGGGAAAATGTGAGATTATCCACTGGTGCAGAAAATATAGAAAAACAAATTATAATTTAAATGTAGAAAAATTGCAAAGTGCTGCAATACAGTCGCGACTTGGGGTCCTTGTGCATGAAACACAAAAAGTTAGTCTGCAGGTAAAGCAAGTAATCAGGAAAGCAAATGAAATCTTGGCCTTTATTGCAAGGTGGATAAAGTATAAAAGCAGGTAAATCCTGCTACAACTGTACAGAATATTGGTGAGGCCACACCTAGTGTACTGCATACAGTTTTGGTCTCTGTATTTAAGGAAGAATGAACTTGCTTTGGAGGCTGTTCAGAGAAGGTTCACTAGGTTGATTCCAGAGATGAGGGGGTTGACTTATGAAGATCGGTTGAGTAGGTTGGGTCTATACCCATTGGAGTTCAGAACAATGAGAGGTGATCTTATCAAACATATAAGATAATGAAGGGGATCGACAAGGTGAGTGCAGAGAGGATATTTGCAACTATAGGGAAAACTAAAACTCCGGGACATAGTCTCAGAATAAGAGGCCGCCCATTTAAAACCGAGATTAGATGGAATTTATTCTTTGAGGGTTGTAAATCTATGGAATGTCTGCCCCAGAGAGCTGTGGAGGCTGGGCCATTGAATATCTTAAAGGAGGAGATCGACAGATTTTTGAGCAATAAGGGAAAAAAGTGTGATGGGAAGTGGGCAGGGAAGTGGAGCTGAGCCCAAGATCAGATCAGCCATGATCTTATTAAATGGTGGAGCAGGCTCGAGGGGCCAAATGCCTACTCCTGCTCTTATTTCTTATATTATAATCTACCATGTGCTGTTCCTGTCATAGGATTGTTTGTTGGGACAGTGTAGAAAGAGCTTTACTCTGTATCTAACATGTGCTACCTGTCCTAGGATTATTTGTTGGGAGAATGCAGAGGGAGAGATTCCACTGTATTTATCCCGTACTGTCCTTGCCCTGGGAGTGTTTCATGGGACTGTGTAGATGGAGCATGATTCTGTATCTAACCAATGCTGTATCTACCCTGTAATGCTTTGGATAGTGTAGAGGGAGAAATGTTGTTGAGGGAGCTTTACGCTGTATCTAATGCATGCGGTACCTGCCCTGGGAATGTCCGATGGAACAGTATAGAGGGAGATTTACTCCGTATTTAAACCATGTTGTACCTGCTCTGGGAATGTTTGATGTGGCAGAGTAGAGGGACCTTTACTCTATATCTATCCCGTGCTGTCGTTGCCCTGGGAGTGTTTGATGCGACAATGTAGAGGGAGATTTATTCTGTATCTGCCCTGGGAGTCTTTTATGGGCCAGTGTAGAAGGAACTTTATTCTGTATCTAACCAATGCAGTATCTACTCTAGAATGCTTGAGACATTGTAGAGGGAGATATACTCCATATCCAGCCTGTGTTGCACCTGCCCATGGAATGTCTGGTGGGACAATGTTGAGGGAGCTTTGCTCTACATATAAGCAAGGCAACTATATTCTTCCTTAGATAAGGCGACCAAAGATGTGCACAGTACTCCAGGTGTGGTCTCACCAAGGCCCTGTACAATTACAGAGTGAAGTTTCGGATGGTTACCCTTTAACTAAATTATGCTGTACTTGCTCTTGGAGTGTTTATTTGGAAAGTGTGGAGGAAGCTTTACTCTGTATCTCACCAAAGCAGTAACTGCCCTGGGAGTGCTTGATGGGACAGTGTAGAGGGAGCTTTACTGTGTATCTAACGCATGCTGCTCCTGCCCTGGGAGAGTTTCATGGGACAATGTAGAGGAACTTTACTCTGTATCTAACCTGTGCAGTCCCTGCCATTGGAATGTCCAGTGGGAAAATGTGTATCTAATCTGTGCTGTACCTGCCCTTTGAGTGTTTGATGGGACAGTGTTTTGGGAGAAATTACCCTGTATTTAAACTATGCTGGAACTGCCCTGTGACTTTTGATGGGGATTGTTCAGAGGGAGATTTATGCTGGACCTAACCTGTACTGTACCTGCCCTGGGAGAGTTTGACGGGACAGTTTAGAGGGAGATTTACTCTGTATCTGACCCGTGCTTTATCTACCCTGGGACTGTTTGATGGGACGGGGCAGAGGGAGCTTTACTCTGTATCTCACCTGTGTTGTATCTGAACTGGGAGTGTTTGATGCGACAGTGTAGATGGAGCTTTACTCTGTAAATAACCCATGTGCAATTGCCCCGGGAGTGTTTGGGATATTGTAGACTGAGATTTACTCTGTCTCAACCCGTGCTGTACCGGTCGTCTGGATATCAATACAGGGAAAATGCTAAAATCTATTATTAAGCACGTATTAACAGGGTACTTCAGAATAACAGGATTGGGCAGAATTAACACGGATATATGAAAGGTAAATTGTTCTTGACAAATCTGTTAGTGTTTTTTCAGGTAACTAGCAGGATAGATAAGGGGGAACCACTGGATGTGGTGTATTTATATATACAGAAGGGATTCGATGAGGTGCCACTAAAGAGATTATTGAACAAATTTAGGGCTCATGGGATTGGGCGTTATATACTAACAAGGATTAACGATTGGTTAACGGACAGAAAACAGAGAGTAGGAATAAACAGGCCATTTTCGGGTTGGCAGGCACTGACTGGTGGGGTCCTAGCATCCCTTGGGAGCACTATATATAAGCAAGCCTCTCAATCTGTTCCATCACCCTGGAGTTTGAATAAAGGAGCTAAGGTCACACTTACTCATAAGGGTGTTAAAAAAAATAAGCCTGAAGGCTTTGTGTCTTAATGCAAGGAGTATCCGCAATAAGGTGCATGAATTAACTGTGCAAATAGATGTTAACAAATATGATGTGATTGGGATTACGGAGACGTGGCTCCAGGATGATCAGGGCTGGGAACTCAACATCCAGGGGTATTCAACATTCAGGAAGGATAGAATAAAAGGAAAAGGAGGTGGGGTAGCATTGCTGGTTAAGGAGGAAACTAAGGCAATAGTTCGGAAGGACATTAGCTTCGATGATGTGGAATCTATATGGGTAGAGCTGCAGAACACCAAAGGGCAAAAAACGTTAGTGGGAGTTGTGTACAGACCTCCAAACAGTAGTAGTGATGTTGGGGAGGGCATCAAACATGAAATTAGGGGTGCGTGCATTAAAGGTGCAGCAGTTATAATGGGTGACTTTAATATGCACATAGATTGGGTTAACCAAACTGGAAGCAATACGGTGGAGGAGGATTTCCTGGAGTGCATAAGGGATGGTATTTTAGACCAATATGTCGAGGAACCAACTAGGGAGGAGGCCATCTTAGACTGGGTGTTTTGTAATGAGAGAGGATTAATTAGCAATCTCGTTGTGCGAGGCCCCTTGGGGAAGAGTGACCATAATATGGTGTAATTCTGCATTAGGATGGAGAATGAAACAGTTAATTCAGAGACCATGGTCCAGAACTTAAAGAAGGGTAACTTTGAAGGTATGAGGCGTGAATTGGCTAGGATTCATTGGCGAATGATACTGAAGGGGTTGACAGTGGATGGACAATGGCAGACATTTAGAAACCGCATGGATGAACTACAACAATTGTACATTCCTGTCTGGCTTAAAAATAAAAAAGGGAAGGTGGCTCAACCGTGGCTTTCAAGGGAAATCAGGGATAGTATTAAAGCCAAGGAAGTGGCATACAAATTGACCATAAATAGCAGCGAACCCGGGGACTGGGAGAAATTTAGAACTCAGCAGATGAGGAAAAAGGGTTTGATTAGGGCAGAGAAAATGGAGTACGAGAAGCAGCTTGCAGGGAACATTAAGGCGGATTGCAAAAGTTTCTATAGATGTGTAAAGAGAAAAAGGTTAGTGAAGACAAACGTAGGTCCCCTGCAGTCAGAATCAGGGGAAGTCATAACGGGGAACAAAGAAATGGCGGACCAATTGAACAAGTACTTTGGTTCGGTATTCACTGAGGAGGACACAAACAACCTTCCGGATATAAAAGGGGTCGGAGGATCTAGTAAGGAGGAGGAACTGAGGGAAATCCTTATTAGTCGGGAAATTGTGTTGGGGAAATTGATGGGATTGAAGGCCCCAGGGCCTGATGGACTGCATCCCAGAGTACTTAAGGACGTGGCCTTGGAAATAGTTGATGCATTGACAGTCATTTTCCAACATTCCATTGACTCTGGATCAGTTCCTATGGAGTGGAGGGTAGCCAATGTAACCCAACTTTTTAATAAATGAGGGAGAGAGAAAACAGGGAATTATAGACCGGTCAACCTGACATCGGTCGAGGGAAAAATGATGGAATCAATTATTAAGGATGTCATCGCAGTGCATTTGCAAAGAGGTGATAAGATAGGTCCACGTCAGCATGGAATTGTGAAAGGGAAATAATGCTTGACAAAACTTCTGGAATTTTTTGAGGATGTTTCCAGTAGAGTGGACAAGGGAGAACCAGTTGATGTGGTATATTTGGACTTTCGGAAGGCTTTCGAAAAGGTCCCACACAAGAGATTAATGTGCAAAGTTAAAGCACGTGGGATTGGGGGTAGAGTGCTGACATGGATTGAGAACTGGTTGTCAGACAGGAAGCAAAGAGTAGGAGTAAATGGGGACTTTTCAGAATGGCAGGCAGTGACTAGTGGGGTACCGCAAGGTTCTGTGCTGGTGTCACAGCTGTTTACACTGTACATTAATTATTTAGACGAGAGGATTAAATGTAGTATCTCCAAATTTGCGGATGACACTAAGTTGGGTGGCAGTGTGCGCTGCGAGGAGGATGCTATGAGGCTGCAGAGCGACTTGGATAGGTTAGGTGAGTGGGCAAATGCATGGCAGATGAAGTACAATGTGGATAAATGTGAGGTTATCCACTTTGGTGGTAAAAACAGAGAGACAGACTATTATCTGAATGATGACATTAGGAAAAGGGGAGGTGCAAAGAGACCTGGGTGTCATGGTACATCAGTAATTGAAGTTTGGCATGCAGCTACAGCAGGCGGTTAAGAAAGCAAATGGCATGTTGGCCTTCACAGCGAGGGGATTTGAGTACAAGGGCAGGGAGGTGTTGCTACAGTTGTACAGGGCCTTGGTGAGGCCACACCTGGAGTATTGTGTACAGTTTTGGTCTCCTAACCTGAGGAAGGACATTCTTGCTATTGAGGGAGTGCAGCGAAGGTTCACCAGACTGATTCCCGGGATGGCAGGACTGACCTATCAAGAAAGACTGGATTAACTGGGCTTGTATTCACTGGATTTCAGAAGAATGAGAGGGGACCTCATAGAAACTTTTAAAATTCTGACGGGGTTAGACAGGTTAGATGCAGGAAGAATGTTCCCAATGTTGGGGAAGTCCAGAACCAGGGGACACAGTCTAAAGTTAAGGGGTAAGCCAGTTAGGACCGAGATGATGGGAATTTCTTCACCCAGAGAGTGGTGAAACTGTGGAATTCTCTGCCACAGAAAGTTGTTGAAGCCAATTCACTAAATATATTCAAAAAGGAGTTAGATGAAGTCCTTACTACTAGGGGAATCAAGAGGTATGGTGAGAAAACAGGAATGGGGTATTGAAGTTGCATGTTCAGCCATGGACTCATTGAATGGTGGTGCAGGCTAGAAGGGCCGAATGGCCTACCCCTGCACCTATTTTCTATGTTTCTATGTTTCTATGTTTCTAAAATGGTGGAACTACTCGGGGAAGTGTTCCACTGGTTAATACAGGTTACAGCAATTTCATTGGTGGTACAGTTACATTAATTTTATTGGATAGAGTAAATTCTACTGATTCCATTGGTACATTCAGTTCTGGCGACTGTTGTTGAGGAAAAGCCTTTGCAGGTTATGTGTTAATTTTCTGAGAAGGTCTTCCCAGGCTAATTCTCAGGCTAATGTTCTTGGCAGACATATGGCTACCATCTACTTAAAAGAGGCATTGTCTCTGTTATCTACTGTGGCTGGAACATCATGGCCTCCTCTCATTCTATCTGAGAGCTGTCTACATAAATTTTGTGCGTGTTCTTATCTCCTAAGCGAATTCCTCTGACCTCAGTGTTTCTGCCGAACACAGCTATTCTACCATGAACGAAATTTAAATCTTACTCTCAGTCTTCCTTACTTTATTTTAATTACACCGAATTACTTTACCTCTAATTAACATTTTTCGCTCTAACAATCATATACATCCACATCTACCCAGGCTTGAGCCTGGGACCCTCTGTCTCCACGCACTGGTTTTGGCAGACCTTATCTTCAACCTCAATACAAGCTTTTTCTGTTATGTTTTTCAGTTTCCATGCTGACGACGCAATGCAGGATTTTGATAGTTATGAGTCCTAACTAAGTGCATTACAATTTGAAAAAACGATTTCTAATTTATTATTTTCAACAGTTTGCAAGTGCTCTGTGTGATTCCATCTTCAGAGAAGCAAGATGAGCGATACACTAAGACAGATCTGAACTCCTCGGTATTATTTCCCACTGCGTTTGTTTCGCAGTGATAATGTGTGACGTAACACCACAATGACTGGTGGCAGAGCCAGAGCCTTGCGTCAGCAGAAAATCCAAAGCAGTGTCTTTGTCTTTGCAGAAGCAAGCTTTTCAATGAATGTCTTTGGTTCATTTTATACTTGCAATGCTTAATCCCTCAAAATACTCACCAAAGCCTGTATTCTTACAGCTGGATGCAAGTTGTGATCGCCTTGTGAGGTGCAGTTTGTTCAGGTCATGTTCCTGAGCTGCCGCAGGGAGGTGGCAGTGTGAGATGTCCCTTTGCAGTGCAGTTTCTGAATCTGAGATGCCACAGGGAGGGGAAACTGTGTGATGTCGCTGTGGGATGCAGTGTGTTCAGTGTCTGGCCTTGAGCTGCCCCAGAGAGCGCGCCTTGTGTGATGTCCCTGTGTGGTGCAGTAAGCTGTGAGTCTGACACTGGGCTTTCCCAGGGAGGGGGCAGTGTCTGATATCACTGTGGTGTGCAGTGTCTGACCGTGAGCTGGCCAGGAAGCGGGTGGAGGATGATGTTCCTCTGTGGTGTAGTATTTTCAGTGTCTGGCCATCAGCTGCCCCAGGAGCGGGCAGTGCGTGATGTCCCTGTGTGGTGAGATAAAGCGAGAGTCTGACCCTGAGCTGCACCAGGGAGGGGTTAATGTTTGATGACACTCTGGGGTGCAATGCCTGAACCTGAACTGCCCCAATGAGCGGGAATGTGTGCTGACGCTGTGGGGTGCATATGCTCAGAGTCAGACCCTGGGCTGCCCAACGGAAGGGGCAGAGTGAATTCTCCCTCAGGGATGCAGTAAGTTGTGAGTCTGAGGCTCAGCTGCCCCACGGTGAGGCAGTGTGTGATGTCCCTGTGGGTGCAGTATGCTCAGTGTCTGACCCAGAGCAGTCCCAGGGAGGGGGCCGTGTGAAATGTCCCTGTGGGATGCAGTAAGTGGTGAGTCTGACCCAGAGCTGCCCCAGGAAGGGTGCAGTGTGTGATGTCCCTGTGTGGAGCAATATGCTCAGAATCTGACCCTGAGCTCTCCTTACACATACTTTTCTCGGGGACATTTCCGCGCCTCTCAGTTGGAACTAAATTGTGGGAAATCCCCATCTGCTGGACGCAGATGTCACTACTGAACAGATCGTGATGGCTCAGATCATTCACAGAGTCATTTAATTGCAACGTCCGGCAAGAAGAATTAATCTTATTTTCGGTTGTATTGACGACATACTTGGTAGTTTACAGTATTGGAAGTAAGCACTTTAAAAAGCCCATCACTCTACTTTATTTGAAAAATATCCAGCATATTATCCACAGCTCAGGTACAGTGGATGTGATTAAAACTTGCACTAACAGTAGAAGTGAACAGTGAGAGTCTCTTAAGAACTGCTCGGTGTGTGTTTCAGCAGAAAGCTCCAATAAGTACCTCCCTTCCCACATTGGGGGCAGGTGAACATAGACATAGAGAAACAGAGAAAATAGGTACAGGAGTAGGCCAATCTGCACTTCGGGAGTGCACCGTCATTCAATAAGATCATGGATGAACATTCCCTCAGTACACCTTTCCTGCTTTCTCTCCATACCCCTTGATACCCTTAGCTGTAAGCGCCATATCTAACTACCTCTTGAATATATCCAATGAAGTGGCACCAACAACTCTCTGCGGCAGGGAATTCCATAGGTTAAGAACTCTCTGAGTGAAGAAGTTTCTCCTCTTCTCAGTCCTAAATGGCAAACCTCATGTCGTATGACACAGTCCCCTGGTTCTGGACTTCCCTAACATCGGGAACATTCTTCCCACATCTAACCTTTCCAGTTCCCTCAGAATCCTATTGCTTTCTATGAGATCCGCTCTCATCCTTCTAAACTCCAGTGAATCAAGGCGCAGTTGATCCAGTCCCTCCTCACATGACAGTCCAGCCATCCGTGGAATCAGTCTGGTGAACCTTCGCTGCACTCTCTCAATAGCAAGAACGTCCTTCCTCAGATTAGGAGACCAATCTGAACACAATGCTCCAGGTGAGGCATCACCAAGGCCCTGTGCAACTGTAAAAGACCTCCCTGTTCCTATCCACAAATCACCGTGCAATAAAGGCCAACATGCAATTTGCCTTCTTCACTGCCTGCTGTAGCTTCACGTCAAATTTCAATGACTGATGAAACATGGTACCAAGGTCTCGTTGCATCTCTCCTTTTCTTAATCTGCCGAAATTCAGATAATATTCTGCCTTTCGTGTTTTTCCACCAATTGCACATTATTATGCATCTGCCATGCATTTTTCCACTCACCTAACCTGTCCAAGTCACCCTGCAGCCTTTTAACGTCCCCCTCACAGCTCACACCGCCACCCAGTTTAGTGTCATCAGCAAACTTGGAGATAATAAACTCAATTCATTCATCGAAACCTTCAATGTATATTATAAAGAGCTGGGGTCACAGCACTGAGCCCTGCGGCACTCCAGCAGTCATTGCCTGCCATTCTGAAAAGGACCCGTTTATCCCGACTCTCTGCTTCCTGTCTGCCAACCAGTTCTCCATCCACGTCAGTACACTACTCCCAATACCATGCGCTTTGATTTTGCACACCAATCTCTCGTGCGGGACCTTGTCAAAAGCCTTTTGCAAGTCAAATACAACACATCCACTGGTTCTCCCTTGTCCACTCTGCGAGTTGCATCCCCCAAAAATGCCTGAAGATTCGTCAAGCATGATATCCCCTTCATAAATCCCATGGTGACTTGGTCCGATCTTGTCACTGCTTTCCAAATGCGCTGCTATTTCATCCGTAACGATTTTTCCAACATTTTCCCCACTACTGATGTCAGTCTAACTTCTCTATAATTGCCCGTTTTCTGTTTCCCTTCATTTTTAAAAAGTGGTTTTACGTTAGCTACCCTCCAGTCCATAGGAACTGATCCAGAATCGATAGACTGTTGGAAAATGATCACCAATGCATGCACTATTTCTAGGGCCACTTCCTTATGTGCTCTGTTTGCAGACTATCAGGCTCCCGGTATTTATCGGCCTTCAAACCCATCAATTTCCCTAAAACAATGTCCTGCCGAATAAGGATATCCTTCAGTTCCTCCTCACCAGACCCATTGTCCCCGAGTACATTCGGAACGTTATTTCTGCATTCCTTCGTGAAGACAGAACCGAAGTATTTGTTCAATAGGTCTGCCATTTCTTTGTTGCCCATTATAAATTGAACGAATCCGATTGCAAGCGACATACATTTGCCTTTACTAATCTTTTTCTCTTCACATTTCTTTAGAAGCCTTTGCAAACAGTTTTTATGTACCTGCAAGCTTCCTCTCGGAATCTATGTTCCTCCCCTCAATTAAATCATTAGTCCTCCTCTGTTGAATACTAAATTTCTCCCATTCCTCAGGTTTGTAACTTTTTCTAGCCAATTTATATTCCTCTTCCTTGGATTTAACACATCCTTAATTTTCCTTGTTAGCCATGGTTGAGCCACCTTCCCCATTTCATTTTTACCCTAGACAGAGATTACAATTTCTGAAGTTGATCCATGTGATCTTTAAATTTTTGACATTGCTTATCCACCATCAACACTTTAAGTATCCTAAGGAAGTCTATTCTAGCCAATTCACGCCTCATACCGTCGAAGTTACCTTTCCTTAAGTTCTGCACCCTAGTTTCCGATTTAATTGTGTCACTCTACATCTTAATAATGAAATCTACCATATTATGGTCACTCTTCCCCAAGTGGCCTCGCACAAAAAAATTGCTGAGTAGTCCCTTCTCATTACACATCACATTATGATGGTCAGCTCTCCAGTTGGTTCCGAGACATATTGGTCGAGAAACAATCCCTAATACACTTTAGGATATTCTCTCCCACCGCATTGCTACCAGTGTGGTTAGCCCAATCAATTTTTAGATTAAAGTCGCCCATGATAACTGATGTACCTTTATTACACACACCGCTTATTTCTTGGTTGATGCTGTCCCCAACATCACTACTACTGTTTGGTGGTCCTACTGACGTTTTCTGCCCTTTGGAATAACGCAGCTCCACCCATAACTATTCCACATCATCCAGACTCATGTCCCTACTTACTAAAGCATTAATTTCCTCTTTAATCAGCAACGCCACCCCGCCTCCTTTTCCTCTCTCCTATCCTTCAAAATGTTGAATACCCCTGGCTGTTGCGTTCCCAACCTTGGTCAACCTGGAGCCATGTCTCTGTGATGCAAAATAAATCATATCCATTCTCACAGAGCTTTCAGGCTTGTATTTTCAACACACTTTGCCTCTTCAGATTGTTTCTGTTATGCGGCCCTTTTTGTTGTTTGCCTTGGGTTTATCTGCCCTCCACCCATACTATTCCCCTTTCTATCTTTTGCTTCTGCCTCCATTTTACTTCCCTCTGTCTCCCTGCATAGGTTCCCATCCCCCATGATGGTAGCTTAAATCCTCCCCAACATCACTAACAAACACTCTCCCGATGACATTCGTTCCGGTCCTGCCCAGGTGCAGACCATCCGGTTTGTACTGGTCCCACCTCCCCCAGAACCGGTTACCATGTCCTAGGAATTTGAATCCCTCCCTCTTGCACCACTTCTCAAGCCACGTATTCATCTGAGTTATCCTGCAATTCCTCCTCTGTCTAGCACGTGGCACTGCTACCATTCTTGAGATTACTACCTTTGAGATCCTAGCTTTTAATTTAGTTCCTAGCTCCCGAAATTCGCCTCGTAGGACCTCATCCCGTTTTTTACCTACGTCGTTGGTACATACAGCACCACGACAATTGGCTGTTCACCCTCCATTTTCAGAATTTCCTTCACCCACTCCGAGACATTCTTCACTGTTGCACCAGGGAGGCAACAGACAATCCTGGGGTCTCGGTTGCGGCTGCAGAAACGCCTAGCTATTCCCCTTACAATCGAATCCCCTCTCACTATAACTTTCACACTGATTTTCCTGCCCTCCTGTGCAGCAGAGGCTCCCACGGTGCCTTGACCTTGGCTGCTGCTGCTCCCACCGAATGAGTCATCCCCCTCAAAAGTACCCAAAGCGGTGTATCTGTTTTGCAGGGGGCAGGACGCATGGGACCCCTAGACTACCTTCCTTGCACTGCTCTCCCCAGTGTGAACTCGCTGATGCACCCTCAAGCGGGAGGGATGGGTGGATCCATTGCCATACACGGTACATTTAACAGCATATGGACATAAGAACATAAGAAATAGGAGCAGGAGCAGGCCACGTTGACCTTCGAGCCTGCTCCAACATTTAATACGACCAAGCCTGATCTGTTCACGGATTCATGTCAACTTCCCTACCTGTCCCCATAACCCGTTATCCCCACATCTGTTAATAAACTGTCTATTTCTGTCTTAATTTTATTCAATGACCCACCTTCCACAGCGCTTTGAGGCAGCGAATTTAACACCTCTACGAAGCTTTGAAAGAAGAAATTCCTCCTCATATCACGTTGAAATCGGCGTTGCACCTCCCCTTTTCCTAATCTGCCGCCATTTAGAATATTATCTGAATGATAGCAGATTAGGAAAAGGGGAGGTGCAACAAGACTTGGGTGTCATGGTACATCAATCATTGAAAGGTGGCATGCAGGTACAGCAGGCGGTGAAGAAGTCAAATTGGTTGTTGACCTTCAGAGCGAGGGGATTTGAATATAGTAGCAGGGAGGTCTTACTGCAGTTGTACAGGGCCTCAGTGAGGCCTCGCCTGGAATATTGTGTTCAATATTGGTGTCCTAATCTGAGCAAGGACGTTCTTGCTATTGACAGAGTGCAGCGAAGGTTTACCAGACTGATGGCCGGGATGGCACGACAGACATATAAGGAGAGACTGGAGCGACTGGGACTGTATTCACTGGAGTTCAGAAGGATGCGAAGGGATCTCATAGAAACAACTAAAATTCTGTTCGGACTCGACAGATTCGATGCAGGAAAAATATTCCCGCTGTTGTAGAAGTCCAGAACCAGCGGATAGTCTTAGGATAAGGGGTAGGCCATTTAGGACTGAGATGAGGAGAAACGTCTTCAGTCAGGGAGTTCTTAACCTGTGGAATTCCCTACTGCAGATATTTGTTAATGCCAGTTAATTGGATATAGTCAAGAGGAAGTTAGATATGGCCCTTACAGCTAAATGGATAAAGGGTTATGGAGAGAAAGGTGCAAATGGGTACTGAGGTGAATGATCAGCCATGAACTTATTGAATAGTTGTGCAGGTTCGAAGGGCCGAATGGCCTACTCCTGCAACTATTTTATATGATTCTTTGTTTTTAATGTCCCCTTATTCTAAGATTTAACTTGTTTCTCTCCGCTGTGAATCCACTGCTTTTGCATGGGCTTCGTGGACTGAGTGAATCCTTTCGCACGCCCGTGGCAGGTAAACAATCTCTCTCCAGTGTGAACTCTTTGGTGTGTCAGCAGGTGGAACGAGTGCGTAAATGACTTTCCACAGTAAGAGCCTCTGAGTGGTAGCTCTCGTCAGTGTGAACTATTGCGTGCTTCTGCACGCTGGATGATTTATTGATTTGCTTCCCACACACGGCACAGAACTACCTCCCTTTGATGTGAACACGCTGATTATTTTCCAAATATCACTATTACCAACCTAACGTTTTTGGACTTCACAATAACTTGCCTAAATTATTGCTCCTCGATTTCGCTCTCAACGCATCATTTGTCGGCGTGGAAGTAAGTCCTCTTCATGCTTGACCAATATTCAAGAATCTTTTGAGGATTTAACGAGTAGAGTGGACAAGGCGGAACCAGTGGTTGTGGTGTCTTTCAAAAAAACTTTGGACAAAGGCCCACACAAGAGATGGTTGTGCAGCATTAATGCACATGGTATTGGTGGTAATATTTTGACGTGGATAGAGATCTGTTTGGCAGACAGGAAGCAGAGATTCGGGATGAACGGGTCCTTTTCAGAATGGCAGGCAGTGACTAGTTGGGTGCAGATGGGCTCAGTGCTGGGACCCCAGCAATTTACAATATACATCGATGATTTAGGTGAAGGAATTGTGTGTAATATCTCCCAGTTTGAAGATGATACTAAGCTGGGTGGCGGTATGAGCTGTGAGGAATATGCTAAGAGGCTGCAGGGTGAGTTGGACAGGTTCAGTGTTTGGGCAAATGCATGACAGATGAGGTATAATGTGGATAATTGTGAATTTATCAATTTTGGTGACGAAAACGTGAAGGCAGAATATTGTCTGAATGGTGGCTGACTAGGAAAAGGGGAGGTGCACCGAGAACTGGGAGTCATGGTGCATCTGTTATTGAAAGTTGGCAAGTGGTGAACAAGACAAATGGCATGTTCGCGTTCATAGCTAGGGGATTTGAGTATTGGAGCAGGGAGGTCTTACTGCAGTTGTACAGGGCCTTGGTGAGGCATCACCTGGATTATCATGATCAGTTTTGATGTCCTAATCTGAAGAAGGACCGTCTTGCTATTGAGATGTGCAGCGAAGTTTCACCAGACTGATTCCCGGGATGCATGGCTGGCATATGAGAAGAGATTGGATCCACTGGGCCTGTATTCACAGGAGTTTAAATGAATGAGAGTGGACCTCTTCGAAACTTATTAAATTCTGACGGGACTCGACAGTTTAGATGCAGAAAGAATGTTCCCAATGTTGGGGAAGTACAAAGCTACTGGTCACAGTCTAAGGATAATGCGTAAGAAATTTAGGACCGAGATAAGGAGAAAACATTTCACTCAGAGAGTTGTGAACCTGTGGAATTCACTACCACAGAGAGTTGTTAATGCCAATTCGTGAAATATATTCAAAATATGGCCCTCACGGATGGATCAATGGGTATGGAGAGAAATCAGGAAATGGCTACTGATGTGAATGATCAGTCATGATCTTATTGTTGGTGGTGCAGTTTCGAAAGGCCGAATGGCCTACTCCTGCACCTATTTTCTATGTTTCTATGTTTCTATATTTCGTGGGACTGCCGATGATGCTGATGGTGATTCACCCGGACTGTAGGCCCCTCATAGGGAGACCGTTGCACACAGTGCGTGAGTGAGAGTATTATTATTCACGCGAATCACTGGCCACGCCGGGGAGAGCAGCTCGCTCACAATATCAGGACACAGGGAGTCTGATGCAGGAACGTTTCTGCGTCTTCTCATTGCTTAATTAATTTCAGAATCAGTGTGAAGGGATATTTCCCTACATTCTTCAACTCCTGTCTGAACTTAGTCTGGGTCACGGCATAAATTCCCGTGTTTGTGCAGCAACTCAGCAGCTGCAGCATTATTCCAACGTCCATTACATAAAAAGGTATACAGACAGAATCATGCCGCAAAAATTACATCTGGGTCCATATGGAATTCACCATAAACACCGTCCACAACAGGATGAAATTGCTGGAGATAACAAACAGTAAAATGATGGAATTCCTGCGGCTCGCCATCTCTGGGTCACTGGGACACTCGCCACTGCTGGCACCCCGGAGTTGCCTGCGGGCTCTGCTGGCTAATATAATATGCCTGGCGGTGACAGTATTGAGCAGCAGAATCAGAGCAAATTGGATACATGGGGTGAGAATAGAATGAAGGAATATGATTGCTGCTCAGACCGGTGAATTCAGAACATCATCTGTTATAAAGCAAAACCAGGGCATGTTTTCAAGTGTATAGAAACGTGTCAACCTAATATACCAGAACATGTTCTTGAACCCGCTCAGCAAAGTCACGGTGCCCACAAACACAGCCGCCGTTCTCTCGGTGCAATATTTAGTTTTCAGCTTCTGGCAACAAATGGCCACAAAGCGATCAAAGGTGAAACTGACGGTGAACCAGACAGAACAATCTGTGGCTGCGTGAAGTAAGATGGCGTGAATATTACACACATGGAAGAACCGCACGAAATGGAACTCTTTCTGATAAAGATTCGGAATGTGTCTCAGTATCAGGTCGAGGATAATGACCAGGAGATCTGTCACTGCCATGGCCACCAGATAGCGAGTGACACATCTGGAGAGACCGCACTTTCCACGAGGCAGGATCACAATCGTCAGGATGTTAACTGTCAGGCAGGGAAATAAACAGGTAAATTAAACATTAATGTGGGTGCAAGGAATAGACTCCAAACTAAAATAATTAACAATCATTGACAAGGTAATCACCAAATAAATTAATTTATCAGCATTAAATCAGGCGACGCATCCCTCAGTCATTGAGCCGCCAAATGCTTATGTAACATCATCATCAGAGGCAGCCCCTCGAAATCGAGAAAGACTTGCTTCCACGCTAAAAGTGAGTTATCAGGTGACTGAACAGTCCAACATGGTAATTACATTCTCTGTCACAGGCGGGACAGAGAATGGTTGAAGAAAAGGGTGGGTGGGGAGTCTGGTTTGCCACACGCTCATTCCGCAGCCCTCGCTTGGTTTCTACATTTTCTTGGCGACGACTCGAGGTGATCATCGCCCTTCCGGATGCACTTTCTCCACTTAGGGTGGTCTTTGGCTAGGAGCTACCATGTGTCGGTGGGGATGTTGCTTTTTAATATGGAGGCTTTGAGGGTGTCCTTGAAACGAGTATTTAAAGTATTTGAATACAAATGGAAGAGATTAATTGCTGCAGCTTTTCACCTGTTGCTTTCCACTTGTGCAGAGAATATCAGACGAGAAAATATGAAAGTTTGTTCATATTCTAAGTACCTAAGTTACAATCAGCTGGGGTTGTTTATCCTGAAATTCAACGATTTTTGATTTAAACTATATATGAATTGCTCCCTCATTATCGAAACATAGAAAATATATTAAATAGTTGCAGGAGTAGGCCATTCGGCCCTTCGAGCCTGCACCGCCATTCAATGAATTCATGGTTGAACATTCGACTTCAGTACCACTTTCCTGCTTTCTCTCCATAACCCTTGATCTTCCTGGTAGTAAGGACTATATTTAACTCCTTTTTGGATATATTTAGTGAATTGACCTCAACAACTTTCTGTGGTTGTGAATTCCACAGGTTCACCACTTTCTGGATGAAGAAGTTTCTCCTCATCTCAGTCCTAAATGGCTTACCCCTTATCCTTAGACTGTGACCCCTAGTTCTGGACTTCCACAACTTTGGGAACATTGTTCCTGCATCTAACCTGTCTAAACCCGTCAGAATTTGAAACATTTCTATGAGATCCCCTCTCATTCTTCTGACTCCATTGAATACAAGCGCTGTTGATCCAATCTTTCTTGATAGGTCTGTCCCACCATCCCGGGAATCAGTCTGGTGAACCTTCGCTGCACTCCCTCAATAGCAAGAATGTCCTTCCTCAAGTTAGAAGACCAAAACTGTACACAATACTCCTGGTGTGGCCTCACAAATGCCCTGTACAACTGTAGCAATACCTCCCTGCCCCTGTACTCAAATCTCCTTGCAATGATGGCCAACATGCCATTTGCTTTCTTAACCGTCTGCTGCACCTGCATGCAACCTTCAATGCCTGATGTACCATGACACCCAGGTCTCGTTGCACCTCCCCTTTTCGTAATCTGTCACCAGTCAGATAATAGTCTGTCTCTCTGTTTTTACCACCAAAGTGGATAACCTCACATTTTTCCACATTATACATCATCTGCCATGCATTTGCCCACTCGCCTCACCTATCCAAGTTACTCTGCAGCCTTATAGCATCATCATCACAGCTCACACTGGCACCCAACTTAGTGTCATCCGCAAATTTCGAGATTCTACATTTAATCCCCTCGTCCAAATCACTAATGCACAGTGTAAACAGCTGGGGCCCCAGCATAGAACCTTGCGGTACCCCACTAGGCACTGCCTTCCATTCTGAAAAGTAGCCATTTACTCCAACACTTTGCTTTCTGTCTGACAGCCAGTTCTCAATCCATGTCAGCACACTAACCCCAAATCCATGTGCTTTAACTTTGCACATTAATCTCTTGTGTGGGACCTTGTCGAAAGCCTTCTGAAAGTCCAAATATACCACATCAACTGGTTCTCCATTGTCGACTCTACTGGAAACATCCTCAAAAAATTCCAGAAGATTTGTCAAGCATGATTTCCCTTTCACAAATCCATGCTGACTTGGACCTATCATGCCACCTCTTCCCAAATGCGCTGCTATGATATATAATGTGCAATAAAACCGATAACTGTAATGATATTACACTTTTACCATTGAAGAAGCAAATTAAATGTGGTTGCCGGTGTTGATGATGCACTTCAGTCCCTCCGGCAGCCACCTCTCGTGGAAGGCTGTGAACGTTCCGGTGGACACCGCGTGCACCATCTCCAGGGGCACCTTGGCTTGAATGTGTCCGCGGAAGAGAGGGAGGCAGCCGGGCTGAACGATCCTCTCGACCGCCCGCTGCCTGGACCAGCTGATGCTCCACTTGGCCATGCCCCGGAGCAATCCGACGAGGAGGTCTTCGGACCTCCCGCTCCCCCTCCGCACGAGGGGCCCCAAAATCAGAAGTGTACAGCCGCAGGCAACTGATATATCCACTCTGTTTCTCGCTGAGAGACCTACTAAATTGTGACAGATCGGCTTGGGACCAAATTGCAAATTCAAAATAAAGATTGGAAATAAATGAATGAAATCTGGCTGAACGAACATTTTGTTTGTGAATGTTAATGATGCTTGTAATCCTGTTCCACCCATCAGAAGCACTTCCATTAATGCAGAACTTGAGATGGTGACAAAGGAGACACTGACTGGAACTAAATGATCACCGGATATTTACCCGCCTGTAACATAGCGTGGACAGAACAGAGCGAAAAGAGTTTCGCTTCCTCTGTTCAACTCCAAGTGAGAACAAAAGACGAGAAATTGGCTGATAAAAGGAAGGAATTAAATAATAAAAAATGGACGGCCGCTTATATGATTTCTGAATTATTGCATCAAAGAAAATAACGGTAAAACATTCACAATAAATAAATATTCATGAACCTCAGGATCTCTGAGATGATTCCAGTGATGCGATGATGCGACTTCCCAGATAGGGCTCCCACCTCGCCCCAGGAGTTCACACCAACATCTGCCTAGATTACACTGCTCCCTCCCTCAGTCTAGATATTTAATGACCAGGTTCTCCTACATTACACTACTCCCACCTCTGTCGAGAAATTTCATTCTCAGGTTTGCCTAACTTCCAGTGCTCTCACGTCGGTCCAGGGATTTCATTCCGAGAGCCAAAAACATTACTCCGCTCCCGCCTCTGTGATTGGACCTGACTCTTTGGAATGAACATATGATCTTGGCCGCAACTCCCCTTCCGTGCACACACCCTTAACTCCCTTCTCGTTTAAAACTCAGTCTATCTCCAGTGAATAAGATTCAATGAAGCTGCCTCTACAGCTTTCTGTCGAAGAGAATTCCAAAGATTCACGCCCCCCTGAGAGAATAAATTGCTTCTTACTTGTGATATAAATGGGCGATCCCTTATTCTGAACCTATGTCCCCTGGTTCTAGATTTCTCCCACGAGAGGAAACATCATCTCTGCGTATACCCCATCAAGCCCCTATAGAATCTTGCACATTTCAATAAGATCACCTCGTAGTTTTCTAAACTCCAATGTACACACGCCCAACCTGCTCAACCTTTATTCTTATGACAACATATTCATCCCAGTAATCAATGTCGTGAACCTTCTCTGAACTGCCTCCAATGCAAGTAAATCCTTCCTTCACTAATGTGACCAAAACTGTACACAATACTCCAGCTGTAGTCTTATAGACAACCTGTACATTTGTAGCAGGACTTCTATATTCTGTCCCACTTGAAATAAAGACAGACCTTCTGCTGCCTTTTCTAATTGCTAGCTGTACCTCCATGCTAACCTTCAGTGTTTTATGTAGAAGAACCCCTAGATCAATCTGGACCACAGCAATTTGGTATCTCTCCCCATTTAATGATAATTTGCTTATTTATTTTTCATAACAAAGAATATAACGTCACATTTTCCACATTATACCCCATCTGCCATTGTTGTGGCCCACACACTTAGACTATCTATATGCCTTTGCAGATTTTTTGCGTCCTGCTCACAACATGCTTTCACACTTATCTTTGTATTATCAGTGCTTCGATGCTGGTAAACCTGGACAGTTCCATTGGCGGGCCACATCTTCCGGATGCCTGACACAAGACTCGCAAGCAAGCGCTCCACTCGGAACTCCTAAACAGTAAGCGAGCCCCAGGTGCGCAGAGGTAACTTTTGAATGAAACGATCAAAGACTCCTTGATAAAATGCAACATCCCGACCGACAGCTGGAAGTCCCTGGCCCAAAACTGCCTGAAGTGCAGGAAGCGCATCCAGGAGGGCACTGAGCACCGCGTGTCTCGTCGCCGAGAGCATGCTGAGACCAAGCGCAGGAGGAAGAAGGAGCATGCGTCAAACGAGTCCCACCACCCTTTCCTTCAACCACTGTTTGTCCCACGTGTGACAGAGACTTTAATTCCCGTATTGCACTGTTCAGTTCCAAACGAACGCATTTTTAGAGTGGAAGCAAGCCTTCCTCTATTTAAAGTGACTGCCTACGATGATGACGTTGTATCATCAGCAAAGATTTAACATTTAATGTAGATTTTTAAATTATGATGGGTTGTGATAGAGCGATATGTCGAAAATATTTCCAGTTGCACAATTGTGCATAACCAGAGGAGACAGGTTTAAGGTAATTGACAAAAGAGCCACAGGAGAGATGGGAAAAGTGTTCTTTATGCAGTGAGCTTTTGCGATCTGGAATGCAATTTGTGAGATCACGGTGGAAGTAGATTCAATCGTTATTATCGAAAGGGAATTGCTTTATTCGTGGAAGGAGATATATTTACATATTTCTGGCTCAAGAGTTGGCTTTTGAGATCGTCCTATCCAAGAGACGGCATGGACACGACGGACCGAGCGGCCACATTCTTTGCTGTATTAATCTAACAGTCGATGAGCAAGAGACAGGGAAATGTGGAGAGACAGCGTGAAACTGCCAGAGAGACAGAGAGAAAGTGAGAAATTCACAAAGTGCCAGAATGAATGAGAAAAAGAGAATAGAGACAGTATGACTGGAGGACGTATAGAGGGAAGTAAATTAACATTTATTGGACAATTGGATAAATATTTGAAGGGGAAAAAATTGCTGGACTATGGGAATAGAGCAATTGAATGGGAATAATTGGAGGGGGTGAGACCATGGTGGGATTTGAACACATGGATAAGAATAATAAAAATGAGGTATTACTTAATCGGGAGCCAATGTTGAAGAGCAGATTATTGATGGGTGAACAGGACTTAGTGGAGTTGGGTAATGATCAGCAACTTGTTTAGTTGAGCTCTAATTTATAGTGGACTGTAACTGCGAGGTGGGCTAGGAAAGCATTGCAATGGTTGATTCTTGTTTCACAAAGTCACTGGGTTATTGAGGCGAAGGAATGAGTTGGGCAGTATTATGGAGATGATAGTGGGCAGAACCAGTGATTCAGAGGAGAAGAGCTCAGAACTGAACTCTGGGAAAAAACAGAATGCCGAATTTGTGAACAATCTCGTTCAGATTCAGACATTGGCCACAGAGGGGACTGAGTCAGTAGAAATACAATGTGACAAAGACTTCCATCGAATTAAGTGACATACTCAGTAATACAGTGAAATATAGAGTAGAGTTATAATTGTTGGATATAGAGACTTACCAGGAACACCAACTATAGGAAAGATTGTGGAATAAATTAAAATATCACTCGTACAATTAACAACGTATGCATAGTTACCAGCTGTATGAAGAGATTTCCCAGGAACAACAACTGCATCAAAGATGAGAAAGCAATTTACAAGTCTTGTAATACAGCGAAATTTGGTTGCAGAGTTAATAGTTGGATACAGAGACGAGTAGGAAAAACAAATGCAGCAAGGAGGGGAGAGTAAAATATAAGATCAGTAATACATTGAAACATTATTACTGGAATAATTAGATAGAATTACTAGTAAAACCAACAACAGCAAGGACGGGAAAGTAAATGTATTGAATAAATACGAAATGCGTAACGGATTCGCAATAACAATGATAATTCCTCAAAATGTGCAACAAGAAAGTTAAAATACAAGATGAAACTCCTGCCATTTGTTGTAACATTCCAATCCATTTTTTCAGACTCTGATACATTGTTGTATCATTCCAATCTACTGTTCTCAGATTCCGACTCCCTCTCTGTGGAGCAGTGCGATGATCGCTGTTCGTGCCAGAGGTGATGTATTCACTGTGGCTATGGGGTTACAATTTGAAAGGAGTGCATTATCAATATGAGCGAGAATCACTCCAGTGATACAAAGGGTGTTAAAATAACAAGCCTGAAGGCTTTGTGTTTTAATGCAAGGAGTATCCGCAATAAGGTGCATGAATTAACTGTGCAATTAGATGTTAACAAATATGATGTGATTGGGATTACGGAGACGTGGCTCCAGGATGAGCAGGGCTGGGAACTAAACATCCAGGGGTATTCAACATTCAGGAAAGATAGAATAAAAGGAAAAGGAGGTGGGGTAGCATTGCTGGTTAAGGAGGAGATTAAGGCAATAGTTAGGAAGGACATTAGCTTGGATGATGTGGAATCTATATGGGTAGAGCTGCAGAAAACCAAAGGGCAAAAAACGTTAGTGGGAGTTGTGTACAGACCTCCAAACAGTAGTAGTGATGTTGCGGAGGGCATCAAACAGGAAATTAGGGGTGCATGCAATAAAGGTGCAGCAGTTATAATGGGAGACTTTAATATGCACATAGATTGGGTTAACCAAACTGGAAGCAATACGGTGGAGGCGGAATTCCTGGAGTGCATAAGGGATGGTTTTTTAGACCAATATGTTGAGGAACCAACTGGGGGGGGAGGCCATCTTAGACTGGGTGTTGTGTAATGAGAGAGGATTAATTAGCAATCTCGTTGTGCGAGGCCCCTTGGGGAAGAGTCACCATAATATGGTGGAATTCTGCATTAGGATGGAGAATGAAACAGTTAATTCAGAGACCATGGTCCAGAATTTAAAGAAGGGTAACTTTGAAGGTATGAGGCGTGAATTGGCTAGGATAGATTGGCGAATGATACTAAAGGGGTTGACAGTGGATGGGCAATGGCAGACATTTAGAGACCGCATGGATGAACTACAACAATTGTACATTTTTGTCTGCTGTAAAAATAAAAAAGGGAAGGTGGCTCAACCGTGGCTATCAAGGGAAATCAGGGATAGTATTAAAGCCAAGGAAGTGGCATACAAATTGGCCAGAAATAGCAGCGAACCCGGGGACTGGGAGACATTTAGAATTCAGCAGAGGAGGACAAAGGGTTTGGTTAGGGCAGGGAAAATGGAGTACGAGAAGAAGCTTGCAGGGAACATTAAGACGGATTGCAAAAGTTTCTATACATATGTAAAGGGAAAAAGTTTAGTAAAGACAAACGTAGGTCCCCTGCAGTCAGAATCAGGGGAAGTCATAACGGAGAACAAAGAAATGGCGGACCAATTGAACAAGTACTTTGGTTCGGTATTCACTAAGGAGGACACAAACAACCTTCCGGATATAAAAGGAGTCAGAGGGTCTAGTAAGGAGGAGGAACTGAGGGAAATCCTTATCAGTCGGGAAATTGTGTTGGGAAAATTGATGGGATTGAAGGCCGATAAATCGCATGGTCCTGATGGACGGCATCCCAGAGTACTTAAGGAGGTGGCCTTGAAAATAGTGGATGCATTGACAGTCATTTTCCAACATTCCATTGACTCTGGATCAGTTCCTATGGAGTGGAGGGTACCCAATGTAACCCCACTTTTTAAAAAAGGAGGGAAAGAGAAAACAGGGAATTATAGGCCGGTCAGCCTGACATCGGTAGTGGGTAAAATGATGGAATCAATTATTAAGGATGTCATAGCAGTGCATTTGGAAAGAGGTGACATGATAGGTCCAAGTAAGCATGGATTTGTGAAAGGGAAATCATGTTTGACAAAACTTTTGGAATTTTGTGAGGATGTTTCCAGTAGAGTGGACAAAGGAGAACCAGTTGATGTGGTATATTTGGACTTTCAGAAGGCTTTCGACAAGGTCCCACACAAGAGATTGATGTGCAAAGTTAAAGCACATGGGATTGGGGGTAGTGTGTTGACATGGATTTAGAACTGGTTGTCAGACAGGAAACAAAGAGTAGGAGTAAATGGGTACTTTTCAGAATGGCAGGCAGTGACTAGTGGGGTACCGCAAGGTTCTGTGCTGGGGCCCCAGCTGTTTACACTGTACATTAATGATTTAGACGAGGGGATTAAATGTAGTATCTCCAAATTTGCGAATGACACTAATTTGAGTGGCAATGTGAGCTGCGAGGAGGATGCTATGAGGCTGCAGAACGACTTGGATATGTTAGGTGAGTGGGCAAAGGCATGGCAGATGAAGTATAATGTGTATAAATGTTAGGTTATCCACTTTGGTGGTAAAAACAGAGAGACAGACTATTATCTGAATGGTGACAGATTAGGAAAAGGGGAGGTGCAAAGAAACCTGGGTGTCATGGTACATCAGTCATTGAAGGTTGGCATGCAGGTACAGCAGGCGGTTAAGAAAGCAAATGGCATGTTGGCCTTCATAGCGAGGGGATTTAAGTGCAGGGGCAGCGACGTGTTGCTACAGTTGTACAGGGCCTTGGTGAGGCCACACCTGGAGTATTGTGCACAGTTTTGGTCTCCTAACCTGAGGAAAGACATTCTTGCTATTGAGGGAGTGCAGCGTAGGTTCACCAGACTGATTCCCGGGATGGCGGGACTGACCTATCAAGAAAGACTGGATCAACTGGGCTTGTATTCTTTGGAGTTCAGAAGAATGAGAGGGGACCTCATAGAAACGTTTAAGATTCTGACGGGGTTCGACAGGTTGGATGCAGGAAGAATGTTCCCAATGTTGGGGAAGTCCAGAACCAGGGCACACAGTCTAAGGATCAGGGGTAAGCCATTTAGGACCGAGATGAGGAGGAACTTCTTCACCCAGAGAGTGGTGAACCTGTGGAATTCTCTGCCACAGAAAGTTGTTGAGGCCAATTCACTAAATATATTCAAAAACGAGTTAGATGTAGTCCTTACTAGTAGGGGGATCAAGGGGTATGGCGAGAAAGCAGGAATGGGGTACTGAAGTTGCATGTTCAGCCATGAACTCATTGAATGGCGGTGCAGGCTAGAAGTGCCGAATGGCCTACTCCTGCACCTATTTTCTATGTTTCTATGTTTCTAATGACTTATATTAATTACAGTCACTGCACAAATAGCTTCTGTAAACCCGTGGAGACTGATATTAATTACAGTCCCTGAACAAACATTTTCAATTAACCCCTTTCAATCCAACACTTTTCCCGAAATTGACCTGGATTTTAAACTGGTTTTAGCCTCTCCCGGGAGATCACATTGCTCCGGTTGGGTTGGAGTGTATACTGTTTCAGTTTATGGTGTGTCTCAGCTGTGTGGGGCAGTCTGCTTGTGCTTTGTGCTCTTTACTTTTCCCCATTGTTAATGGTTCAAAGGATTACATGTAAGCTTCAGGGCTGCTGACCGATGGCCTGAGTCTTTGTCGGCCGGCGGGGATATGATGGGCCGGAAATGGCACATGACAGGCAAAATTAAACATGTGTGAAGTGATACATTTTTGAGAAGGAACATGACAAAATACAATATAAGTTAAACAATGCATTTTTTAAATGGCGTGCGGGTGCAGAGACACCTGGGAGTCGATGTGCACAAATCTTTGAAGGTGGCAGGGCAAGTTAATAAAACTGTTAAAAACGGTGGAAGAATCTTTGACTTTATGAATCATCGGGTATGGCAGCAAAGTGATTGTGCTACTGTACTAATGATCCAGATACCTGGAGTTAAGATCCAAGGGCATGAGTTCAGATCCCACCACGGCAGCTGTGTAATTTAAGGTGAATTAAATAAATCTAGAATAAAACTATTGTGTCAGCAATGGTGACCGTGTGGATCTCGGATTGTCATTACCCATCGAGTTCAATAACCTGTTTTCGGGATGGAAATCCCCCGTCATTACCTAGTCTGCCAGCTATATGACCCCAGTCCCACAGCAATATGGTCAACTCTAAATAGCCCTCTAGATGTATCGATGAATTCACCAGCAGCTACTCGGTGGAATTTGGGATGGATAATAAATGCAGCCCACACCACCGATTCACAGATCATGAAGGTACAATAAAAATCTGTTAAACATCGGTTAATCTCTGCATGACGATTCGGCAGCACACATTAGGAAAGCCTTGGAGAAGGTGTGGAAGAGATTTAATCATCATCATAGGCAGTACCTCGAAATCGGGGATTACTTGCTTCCACTCGAAAAGTGAGTTCTCAGGTGATTGAACAGTCTAATATGGGAATATCGATCTCTGTACCAGGTGGGGTATATAATGGTTGAGGGAAAGGGTGGGTGGGACTGGTTTGCCGCAAACTCCTTCCGCTCTCTGCGCTTGTTTGCTGCAAGCTCTTGGCGACGAGACTCGAGGTGCTCAGCGACCTCCCGGATGCTCTTCCTCCATTAGTGCAGACTTTGGCCAGGGACTCCCAGCTGTCAGTGGGAATGTTGCTCTTTTTCAAGGAGACGTTGAGGGTGTACTTATAACGTTTCATCTGCCACCGTGGGGCTCGTTTGCCGTGCAGGAGTTCCAAGTCGAGCGCTTGCTTTGCGAGTCTCGTTTCAGGCATGTGGACAATGTGGCCCACCCAGCGGATCTGATCAAGTGTGCTCAGTGCTTCGATGTGGGGATGTTGGCCTGATCGAGGGCGCTAACGCCTGACATCCCAAGGGATCTGCAGGATCTTGAGGAGACATAGGTATTTATCCAGTAATTTGTGGTACCTACTTTATACGGTCCACGTTTGTGATCCGTACAGTAGGCTGGCTATGTCTACATTCTCGTAGACCATGAGCTTGGTGCCAGATTTTATGGCGTGATCTTCCAACACTCTCTTCCTCATGCGACCGAAGGCTGCGCTGGTGCACTGGTACCCCCAGAGAGAGGTATAAGTAGATATAAGCAACTGTGATTTTTCCCGTTCAATCAGAGAATATTAACGACAGATTTAATAGAGGTTTTCAAGAATATGAGGGCTTTGGATAAAGTAACTGAAGAGAAACTCTGCCAGTGGTAGAAGAGTTGTTAACCAGAGGGAAGAGTTTTACGAAAATTAACAGAGGGAAGATGAGGAGAATTTGTCTTACACTGCGAGTTTGCATCATGTGGATTGTTCTCACTGAAAATGGGATGGAAGCAGATTTAACAATAACTTTTAAAATTTGCAGATGATACAAAGATTCGTGGGAATGCGGGTTGTGTGGAGGACACAGAGAGGCTGCAAAGAGATTTAGATCGATTAAGCGAATGGGCTAAATTTTGGCAGATGGAATACAATGTCAGAAAATGTGAGATCATCCACTTTGGAAAAAAAAACAGTAAAAGAGAATATTATTTGAATGGGGAGAAATTACAACATGCTGCGGTGCAGAGGGACCTGGGGCTGCTTGTGCATGAATCTCAAAAAGTTAGTTTGCAGGTTCAGCAGGTCATCAGGAAGGCGAATGGAATGTTGGCCTTCATTACGAGCGGGATGGAATACAAAAGCAGCGAGGTCATGCTGCAAATGTATAGAGTATTGGCGAGGCCGCACCAGGAGTACTGCGTGCAGTTCTGGTCACCTTACTTAAGATAGGATAGACTAGCTTTGGAAGGGGTAAACAGAGACGATTCACTCGGCTGATCCAGGAGATGAGGGGGTTACCTTATGATGATAGATTGAGTCGACGATGTTTTTACTCGTTGGAGTTCAGAAGGATGAGGGGTGATCTTATCGAAAAATTTAACATAATGAAAGGGATAGACAAGATAGAGGCAAATATGTTGCTTCCACTGGTCGGGGAGATTAGAACTAAGGGGCACAGCCTCAACATACAGTGGAGGGGCAATTTAAACGAAGTTGAGAAGGAATTTCTTCTCCCAGAGTGTTGTGAATCTATGGAATGCTCTGCCCAAGGAAGCAGTTGAGGCTAGCTCATTGAATGTATTCAAATCACAGATAGATATATTTTTAACAATTCAGGGAATTAAGGGTTATGGGGAGCGGACGGGTAAGTGATGCTCAGTCCACGGACAGATCAGCCATGTTCTTGTTGATTGGTGCAGCAGTCTCGAGGGGCTAGATGGCTGACTCTTGTTCCTAATTCTTATGTTCTTATGTTCATGTGTAATTGGAATCAATACTGGAATTCCGGTATTTGAAGGGATCTGGGAACAGAACAGGAGTGTGGGGCTCGATCACAGAGCCTGGAGCAGCATGATGAATCGAATGGACTCTTCTGTCCTGTGTGATTCTGTGGTCCTTTGAGAACAGAAGCCATTGATTCCTTGTCACGTGTGCAGAATCGATGCTGTGCTCTTTTTGAGCCTGTTTCGAATCGTTACTTGTGCTGTGATAAATGCAATAGCGGAAAAGCAAGCACAGTTTAAAATAGAGTTTAAAATAGAGTTAAAGAAAAACTGAAATCATGAAATAATTATGATACCAAAAATAGGGCCATGATGATGAAATCGTCAGCAATAAATCCAATAATAATTTCAGGAGAAGCCTCTGTAACCAGAGAAGTGACATTGGGGAACCAACCTCCAGAGTCAGTGGTTTCGGCGAATAGTACAGAACCATTTAATGGGAAGCAAGATCAACAAATCAGGCAGAAAACATTAGTAGATTCTGCAATAGGGTAAGCATGGAGCAGTCGGTCCGAATGGCTGCTTTGTGTGCTGTACGTGATATATCATTAGCGTAGCGGAGCATGAGCCCCGCTCTGATCACATCCCGCGCCGGGATTCAATCCGCGCATTATGAAGCATTGCTCTGATACCTATTACATTATTTGTATCTATTTCCTCTATGTATATCATGGCTAGATGTAACCAAATCACAGATGAAGGTTGCAGCAGAAGAGATGCTCGGGCAGACAGTCAAAGTTATGAAGATGGAAATCACGATGGAGAAAGAACATGATGCCACCGATGCTTCAATCGCAACACTCAGCGCTGACGAGTGAAGGAAGTGCCTGAGGAACCCGAAACCCAGCCAGGGACAACAACTACCAGGGTGAACAGAATGAGTTTAACAATAATACGACTGACCAACAAAAATGCTGCAGCTGCGTTAAATGCTCAGCAATTTGAGGCGTGGAGAATGACAACCAGTTCAGGTTAAATTGTTCCACCGGCAGGTACAGCACGGGGTTAGATACACAGTAAATTTATCTCTACACCGTCCCATTAAACACTCCCAGGGCAGGTACAGCACGGGTTAGACACACAATTAATTTCTCTCTACACTGGCCCATCAAACACGCCCAGGGCAGGTAAAGCACGGGGTTAGATACAGATAAATCCCTCTCTACACTGACCCATTCAGTGTGTGTTGGGCTCAGACCCTCACTGGGTGTGAGATCAGCCGAACACAGAACCAGCCTGGATTAAGTAACAGACTTTCGCAATGATCACTGCCTCCCCTCCCTCAGTGATTCCCCTCGCTGGGCTGCTTTGCCTCCAGTCTCCCCATGCGATCCATGACGAGATTTCAATTCCTCCTTCTGTTGCCTACTCTATATAAATTAATCTACTTTCATCCTGGAACGACTCTATTGATCATCTGCAAGGGCAAGGTTGATTAGCAAATATGTTATAGGCTATTATGAAGGCCCTGAGCTATCTCAACAAGAGCTGTGCTTAAAACCACACCTCCGCATAAAACACACCAGATTACGACGCGTTGACCTCAGACTCGAGGGAGAAATAAAGAAAATTCAAAGATAAACTTGCACAACAATATAACAATATAAGGCAAGTGACACCTGGAAGAAGCGACCAATTGGGTTTTCGATCATGCATTGGTAAAACCAATCACGTCACTGTTAAGGTCTGTCCACGAGTACACTCATGTGCCAAATCCTGGATAATTAACGTATAATTTGAACAGTTCGGTTGAGATCCTCTCAGGCGGATGGGAAGTGAAATGCTCCCCATGTACGTGCTGAAATAAAAAATCGTTGAACATTATTGAAGGTATCAGTCTGTTGATTCCGAGTTTGTTCATTGAGTAGAATGGCGATCCTCCCCATCAATTGGCGTAGTTTGCAGGATTCTGATACGCAAACCTGAAACGATGTGGCAGCTGTTGGGGTGAATACCTTTTATTAAATAGCACCTTGAAGTTGGAGCTATTAAACTGTTTACGGGGAAGCAGGAGATCTACAGAGAGAACAAATAAACGCGACAAGGAGAGGACGGAGACCAAGTAAAAATTTGGGGTGTGAATAGGCTGAAATGAGTTTAACCAGCGTGCGGTACTAACGACCAAGAATCGGTCAAAGACACGATGGAGGTTCAGGAGGAGCCCAATAAGGGAATGGTAGTCTCTTATCACTCTTAGAAATGGCGGGGAATACGACTGGTGACTCTCAGGATCTATACGGAAAATGCTAGCAATAAAAACATAACACTAAATGAGGGAATGAAGAAATAGGAATGGCAACCAGACGACACAGTGGAGAGGCAGGCAAAGTGATTGAGGTGCAAGCCAAGGAATAAAGGAGACCGGGCTCACACGGTAGTATTAGCCTGCTATCGGGTACAAAATAAAGTGATGGAAAGAAAGGATCAGAAAATACAGTAACTAAAAGCTAAAATAAAATAAATGGAAGAGGCAGAAGTAAGCAGTAGGAATGTTACAATATGTGCAGCAGTAACTGGGCGACCGACAGCGCAACCTGCACTGCCTGCACCGATACCAATATAACCCCCACTGGAACATTTGAGTGAAGAAATAGAGAATAGTTGGGGACCACAGATGGTGAAGGGCAAACACGGGGAGTAGCTCAATCGGAATCGAGCCTCTTAGCCCAAGTGGCTGAATTAGTCTACCTAACGGAATCCCGCAAAGGGGCAAAAGGTAAAAGGGTAAATATATGTAAAGACAACCGATACGCATTTGGGGTGGTCCACAATTACATGATAGCCTGGAGTCCGCGAGGTGATATGACATCGGGGCGAGGAACAATTCGACACGAGAACATATTTACCGAACAGGTAGAGACTTCCATCCAGCCCCAGGAATATGCAATAATAAAAATCAATGCCCATAAGAAAATAACTGACCGGCATCAGCAAGGCAATGCATAGGCAGATGAGGCAGGTTGGAAATTGCCAGAAGCATGAGGCCTATTGGCTAAAATAAGCACCTGTGCGCTTGGGCCGGAAGAAATAAATATGTTTAATGTACAGGAGGCAAACCTACAGCAGGGAAATGTTGAATGGAAAAGGCAGGAAGCTAAACAAGGAATGGATGGAATCTGGAGAAAAGATTGTAATGTGATAGCCCAGGGTGTATCCGACAACATCTACTGAGTATATAGCCCGGAATGCACAGACAGGTAAAATATGCATGACGGGTTCAATTTCCCGATGTTGGTGGTGGAAGGGAATGGGAAGAGATACAGAAAATTAGTGTAGGAAGTTCTTAACATGCGCAAAGCATTACCTTGGTGGAAAAACAAAGTTGAGAATGAGAGAGCAACCCCGACCAAAGGGAGAATGGTAAAATATGCTGACAGGATTCAACGGCCCACTGTCAAATCACCAGGGGAAAATGTAGTGCTTGGTTATAATAGATCAATTCAGAAAATGGGGAAAAGCAATCACAACAAAAATTGCTCAATGAGACGGTGGCTGGAATATTAGCAGAAGAAATTATACCTCGTTGAGGATTGCTCTTACAGATAGACTCAGATCAGGTTACAAACCTCACTGGTCAAATAATGAAACAAACATGCTGCCTAATGGGAACCGGGCAGAAATACCATATTCCCTATCATCCGGAATCATCCGGATTAGTAGAACGAGTGAATAGGACCCTGAAGAAGGCACTGGCCAAAGTGATCAACGAAAGAGGAAAAGGATGGGTAGATATACTGACCCTCATTTGAACGAAGTTCAGGGCGAGCCGAAACCGGACTACTAGCCGCACCCCTTTCCAACTAATGACAGGAAGAGCAATGAGATCACCTGCATTTCTTGTGATGGGGAGTGATGATATCGGACCTGAGTCAGATCCTACCGGGACCGAGTAAGGAGATTAGTGACGCAATTATGTTAACAATTACAAGATCTGAGGCAGACACCAGGGATCAGCAAGTGATCAAGGACTGGGAAGCTGGCACCAAGGAACAAAAGGCACGGAAACCACAGATTGGGAGCAAGGTAACGGTAAAAATATACGCCGAAAAGCCAGGATTCTCAACAAAATGGACAGGCACTCACCAGGTAATAATGGTAAGCGACAGCTGCATGTTTGCGGCGATAAGGGGAACCGGACGGTGGAAACATTGGATACAGTTAAAACATTATGCATAACATGAAACCCTAACCGACTGGTGATGCGCGGAAAACATGTTCTGTTTTACAGGACCTTAGTCTGAGTAGGAGGAATACTGGCTAAATCCATCTTTTACCACGACCCAGCGATAAGTTGTCCAGAGGGCTATCAATAAAATATTTCCAATACAAACTCAATCTTTCACGGAAAATGCAAAAGGGGGCGAATTGAAGTGGAATGGAGAAGCCTGGAACAGGGTCCGTCATGGCTGAACCAATCATGGACATGCACGAATAGCTTGAACCAAGGAAATCCACACAAGTGTATGTCGTTAAGATAAAACATCACCAGGGAACTGGAGGGGACTACATTCAAGCCCATTAGTTAATCACAATGCGGTAATGGTTGCTTTTGGGGAATGTTCTTGTGTAAGATAGAGATCCCAAACATCACTAGAGCCCAAAGCAAAACGACCCCAGAACCACAAGGATGCCCAATCATTGACCTCGGAGTTCAAGCAGAGGAGTAGAAAGGAAAATAACAAAAGAAAAATTCCACATCATGGTATGCCAAAGGATAATTACAAGATAGAGGCAGAGCGGTTGTTCCACTGGTCGGGGAGACGAGAACTAGGGGGCGGAGCATCAAAATACGGGGGAGCCAATTTAAAACCAAGTATATCTGCCTTGAAGGTATTTCTTCTCCCAGAGGGTTCTGAATCTGTGGAAATCTCTGCCCAAGGAAGTCGTTGAGGCTCGCTCATTGAGTGTATTCAAATCACAGATGGATAGATTTTTAACCAATAAGGGAATTAAGGGTTATGGAGATCGGGCGGGTAAGTGGAGCTGAGTCCACGGCCAGATCAGCCATAATCTAGTTGAAAGGCGGAGCAGGCTCGAGGGGCAAGATGGCTTACTCCTGTTCCTAATTCTTATATTATATAGAGTATAAACACAAGGAAGTTATTCTAAACCTTTGTAAATTAGAGATGAGGTATAATCTGAAGTAATGTGTACAATTTCTAGCTCCATTTATATGAAGTATATCTGCCTTGAAGATGATGCTGAGGGATTTAACACAAAGATCCCAGGGATGAGGGAACCCCGTTACGTGGAGAGAATAGAGAGGCTGCGATTCTTCTTCTTAGAGCAAAATGGAATACGACGAGATTTAACAGAGGTGTTCAACATTATTGGATTTATTTACAGGACAGATAGGGTAGACTGCTTCCACTGGGAAGAGGGGCTGTACCATCGGACACATATTTACATAAGAACATAGGAACATAAGAAATTGGAGCTGGAGTGGACCATATGGCCCCTCGAGACTGCTCCGCCATTTAATATCATCATGGCTGATCCGATCATGGACTCAGGTCAACATTCGTGTCCGCTACCAATGTCCTCGTATTCCCTTATCGATTTAGAAACTGTCTCCCTCTATCTTAAAGTTATTCAATGACCCAGCTTCCACAGCTCTCTGAGGCAGCGAATTCTACAGAATTACAACACTCTGAGAGAAGAAATTCCTTCTTATCTCAGTGTTAAATTATCGGCCCCTTATTCTAAGATTATGCTTCCTAATTCTAGTCTCCCCCATCAGTGGAAACATCCCATTTGCATCCACTTTGTCGAGCCCCTCGTAATCCTATACGTTTCGATAAGATCACCTCTTATTCGTATTTAAGTTATATACCAAATAAATAGCCACTGGGCTGATGAGGAGAGTTTTTTATGCACCACGTTATCATGATCTGGAATGCACTGCTGGAAAAGATTTTTGAGGCCGCTTCAACGGTTACTTTCAAAATGTAATTGGATATATCGTTTGAAGGGAAACATTCACAGGGCAATGGGGAAAGAGCACTGTAGTGGCACTAATGGGTAGCACTTTAAAAGAGCCTACACAATCATGATGGTTCGAATGGCCTCATTCTGTGCTGTGTCATTGTGTGATTTTTATTAAATGTAATTAGTTAAGTAATATATGACTTGGTTTAGTATTAACTGTTATGGGTTACCATTCTTACTTTTACTGACTTGTTATAAGGGATAGATTAATGCATCGGGTTAAGGTTTGGGGAATAATTTGAACGCTGTTGGTAATAAAATCATTGATATCATGCATGTGGCAAAAGCGACTAAAGAAAGGCTTGCTCTTTGTGTACATAATGGCATGGAATCTGAGCAAGTAGATGGGGCCTTGTTTTCATATCTCACACAAAAGACAGCACTATGGACGTTGGCCCACTCCCTCAGTACTGCACTGGAGTGCCAGCCTAGAGCATATGCTGAAGTCTGTGGTGTGGGACTGGAACCTCTGACATTCCACCACTGAAGTGAGTGCTCCCATTGAGTCACAGCTGACACTTTGGTGGCAGATTTCGATGTCGAGTGCTTACATCGGAATTATCCTCCATGCCCTCCCTGTTTGGAGAAATCGGCCTGCTTTCTTTGGTTATTCTATGTAGATCTTGCAGAAAAGGTCAATGGTATTGAGGGACTATTGTTTTTGAAGCCTGGGAAATATTTTCTTTGTTAACCATACCATTGTTGATAGCAGCGTATAGTGTTGCTGGAAGAGTATGAGAAAGTTCCATTGGTACAGGGTTCCTTTTATTTATCCGTTTATGGGATGTGGCCGTCGCTGGCAAGGCCGGGATTTATTGCCCATCCCTACTGTCCTTGAGAAGGAGGTGGTGAACCGCCTTCTGCATCCGTTGTTCTCGGTACAACTGAATGGCTCGGTAGACCGTTTCTGAGATCAATTAGACCTAAACTAAATCTGGATCCGCGCTCTTGGTCTGGAGTCACAAATATGTGCCAGACTGTGTAAGTACGGTAGATTTCCCTTTAATGAAGGAGTTTAATAGATGGGCTTTTAAGACAATCCGGAAATATTGTTTTCACTTGTCCGGTAGCTTCCTGGTCGCAGTTACTGCCAATAGCTTTTTATTGCAGATTTAATTAAGTAACTGTACTGAAATGCCCCGGCAGCCATAGTGGGATTTTATATCCCGAGGTCATTACTGGATTACTAGTCCAGTAAAATAACCGCTACGCGACCTTTCTCGGTTATGTGAATCGAAATAACTAACTGGTAAGAAACAGGTTAAAGGTACCTGGGAACAGGAGGAGGTAACTCGTCTGATTATATTTCACGGGATGCCAGTAGCGTTGGGAATGAAGCAGTGATATCCTTTTCATTCCTCCGCGCCCTGTCGGCTGGTGATCAGGGGTTGACGCTGCTCCTGACGCAATCTGCTACAACCCCTCATTGCCCCTTCCCCAACAACCCTTAACACAACAGTGCACTCCCAGACCATCATCAAGCGCCTCTCACTCAAATACTTGGTACTTTACCACTATGTACCAACCCACTGTATCCACCTGGTAATATTGTTGTCAAGATAGGATTAATTTTTCTCCGTAGAAAACAATGTCCTTCAAATTAAAACTTCATGAATTATGTAATTTCTACACAAATATATGTAACTATAATCTCCAGACTCTAGGTCAGCACGATCATAGAATCATAGAAATTCACAGCACGGATGGAGGCCATTTTTGACCTATCCTGTCTCCGCAGGCCGACCAAGAGCTATCCACTCTAACCCAACCATCCAGCTCTGGGTCCGTATCCCTGTGGGTTATTGCAGTTTAAGTGCACATCCAATGCTCTTTTTAAATGTGGTGAGCATTTCTACCTCTACCTTCCTTTCAGGCAGTGCGTTCCAGACCCCCACCACTCTTGGCATGAATACATTTCCCTTCAAATCCCCTCTCAACCGTCTACCAATTACTTTAAGTCTCTGACCCTGGTTGTTGGCCACTCTGCTAAGGGAAATATCTAATCTATCTAGTCCCTTCATAATTTTATACACCTCAACAATGTCTCCGTTCTCTGTTCGAAACCAACCAACCGCAGCCTATCCAATCTTGCACCATACCAACATTCTCCAGTCCAGGCAACATCCTCTTAAATATCCTCTATACCCTCTCTTGTGCAATCACATCTTTCCTGTAGTAGATGTGCAGGAATTGCACTCTAACTCTGGCTGAACCAGTGTTTTATGCAGTTGAAGCATAACCGGTCTGCTCTTATATTCATCGGTGATACTCTCAGTGAGACTGAATTAAATGTTCAGTTTGTATATAGTGGTTGAAGAAGAAGTAAAGCAAATAATTTTGTTGGTGTATGTTCCGATTGGGGAATTGGTACCCGTATCACTGAGGGTGTCACGTGTTCACTACGAGGTGGTCTATTGATACGATTATATATTTATCTATCTCTTCAATGAAGTATATATGAGAAATAACAGGTTATTCGGCATCGGCAGAGGGGAGAAATCTCTAATCTTCTCCCATGGGACCTTGTATGTCCATCATTTCCTGGGCCATGATCTGACGTCTTATTCGAAAGCACTGGGCCAATGAGTTCTCTGTCAGTCCTGCGACAGAATACGATTAAATGTCCAAATTCAGAAAGTGGCGTGAATTATCGAGACATTTGAATAATTACGGACAGGTAAAGGCACTCTTTTCCACCGTGCTTGAATAACACAATTCCGACACCTTGTGTACTAGAATATATCCACACCTTCCAAACCAAACCAGTGTGATCTCATGGGACAGGCAAACAAGCAGAAACAAACACTCCAATTTGGGGGGAAAAATCTATGAAATTCCTCTGGGTACTATCTCGGTTATACAGAACATCACTCTAACCGTGAATTCCGTGAGATCCAGCTCTCAGTTGAAGGAACTTAGCGAAATTGCATTCACCACATGAAATGACACCTTGTTCCACATGTCCATTAATTACCCGGTAAATAACCAGCTCCTTACATCAAAGCTAGTGCTAGCCTTATACAAGTTAAATGTGCGACCGCTGGGTCTGGTTCAGACTGGGACAGCGGCTGATTAGGGAGAGTGTGGTTCAGACTGTGACGGGGGCTGATGAGAGATGGTCTGGTTCAGACTGGGGCAGGAGAATGATTAGCGAGTTTCTGATTCAGACTGGGACAGGGACTGATTCGGGAGTTTATGGTACAGACTGGGACAGGAGTGATTAGGGTATTTCTGATTCCGACTTGAACAGGGACAGATTAGCGAGTTTCTGGTTCAGTCTGAGACGAGGACTGATTAGATAAGTGTCTGCTTTAGTCTGGGAAATGGACGAATAAGGGAGATTCTGTTTCAGACTGGGACAGACACTGATTAGGATGGGTCAGGTTCAGTCTGGGAAAGGGAACGATATGGGAGTTTCGGGTTCAGACTGGGACAGGGAAAAATAGGGAGGCTTTGGTCCAGACAGGGATCGGGACTGATTGGGGAGCTTCTGGTTCAGACTGGGAGGGTCTTATTATGTAGTTGATGGTTAAGTCTGGGACAGAATGGGACAGGTATTCTGGTTCAGACTCGGACAGGGACAGTTTAGGAAAGGTGTGGTTCAGACTGGGGCAGGGCTGATTCGTGAGTTTCTGGTTCAGCTTGGGACAGGGTCTGATTACGGAGTTTCTTGTTCAATATGGGATTGGGACTGATCACACAGTTTCTGGTTCAGACTGGGCAGGCAATGATTAGAGAGATTCTGGTTCAGCCTGGATAGGGTCTGGTTAAGGACGGACAGGTTCAGCGTACGACAGGGACTGATTATCGAGTTTTTTGTTCAGCCTTGGATAGGACTGATTAGGAATCGTTTGCTTCACTCTGGGACAGTGACTGATTCGGGAGTTTCCAGTTCAGACTGCGACCGTTGCTGATTAGGGAGTTTCTGTTTCAGTGTGTGAGAGGAACGGATAAGGGAATTTCAGGTTCAGTCTGGAACAGGGACTGATTAGTGAGTTTCGGATTCAGTCTGTGACAGAAACTAATTAGGGAATTTCTGTTCAGTCTGGGACATGGACTGACTTGAGAGTTTCTGGTTTAGTCTGTGACAAGAACTGATTCGGGATTTCCTGATTCAGTCTGGGACAGGGACGCATTCGGGTGTTTCTGCTTCAGACAGGGACAGATACGGATTAGGGTGTTTCGGCTTCAGTCTGGGCAGAGACTGATTATGGAGTTTTTGGTTCAGACTACCAGAGGTACTGAATAGGGAGTATCTGGTTCAGTCTGGGATAGGGACTGATTCAGGAGTTTCTGGTTCAGTCTGGGATAGGGACTGATTAGGGAGTTTCTGGATCAGTCTGGGATAGGGACTGATTAGGGAATTTCTGTTTCAGAATGTGACAGGGACTGATTGAGTTCTTTCTTGTTCAGACTGTGACAGGATCTGATTAGCGAGGGTCTGGTTCAGTCTGGGATAAAGACTAATTATGGAGTTTCTGGTTCAGGCCAGGGGATGTACTGAATAGGGAGTATCTGGTTCAGTCTGGGAAATTGACAGATTAGGGAGTTTCTGGTTCAAACTGGAAGAGGGACTCGTTCGGGAGTTTCTTGTTCAGACTGGGACAGGTACAGATTAGGGCGTTTCTGGTTCAGACTCGGAAAGGGACTGATGTGGGAGTTTCTGGTTCAGACTGCGATAGGGACTGATTAGGAACTTTCTGGTTCAGACTTGGAGAGGAACTGATTTGGACGTTTCTGGCTGAGACTAGGACAGGGATCGATTAGGGAGTTTCTGGTTCAATCTGGGACAGGGAAAGATGAGGGAGTTTCTGGTTCAGTCTGGGACAGGTTCTAATTAGGGGGTTTGCGGTTCAGACTGGGACAGGGACTTATTAGTGATGGTCTGGTTCAGTTTGGGACATAGAAACATAGAAACATAGAAAATTGTTGCAGGATTTGGCCATTCGCTCCTTCTAGCCTGCACCACCATTCAATAAGATCATGGCTGAGCATGCACCTCAGTACCCCTTTCCTGCTTTCTCTCCATATCCCTTTTTCCACTTATCCGTAAGGGTAATTTGTAACTCACTCTTGAATATATCCAATGAACTGGCATCAACAACTCTGTGCGGCAGGAAATTCGACCGATTAACAACTCTCTGAGTGAAAAGGTTTCTCCTCATCTCAGTCCTAAATGGCCTACCCGTTATCTGAAGACTTTGTCCCCTTGCGATGGGCTTCCCCAACATCGGGAACATTCTACCCGCATGTAACCTATACGGTAACCGTCAGAATCGTATATGTTTCTATGAGATTGGGACAGGGACTGATTTGGGAGGGTCTGATTCAGTATGGGACAGGGGCTGATTAGGGAGTTTCATGTTCAGACTGGGAAAGGTACTGATTAGCGAGTATCTGGTTCAGTCTGGTTCAGGGGCCGATTACTGTGTTTCCGGTTCAGTCTGGGATGGGGAATTGTTTAGGGAGAGTCTGGGTTAGACTGGGAGAGTGAATGATTCTGGAGTTTCTGGTTCTGACTTGGACAGGGGCTGATTAGGGAGGGTCTGGTGCACTCTGGGATGGGGACTAATCGTGGAGTTTTTGTTTGAGACTCAAAGAGGTACTGAATGGGGAATATCTGGTTCAGTCTGGGATAAGAACTGATTAGGGACGTTTTGTTTCTGTCTGGGATAATGACTGATTCGGGAATTTCTGGTTCAGTTTGGGACAGGGACTGATTATGTAGTTGCGAGTTCAGACTGCGACAGGTTCTTATTAGGGAGGGTTTGGTTCACTCTGGTATCGGGACTGATTATTGAGTTTCTGGTTAAGACGAGGAGGTGTACTGAACAGGGAGTATCTGATTCAGTCTGGGGTAGGGACTGATTAGGGCGTTTCTGGTTCAAACTGGGAAAGGGAATGATTTGGGAGTTTCTGGTTCATATTGGGAAAGGGACGGATTCGGGTGTTTCTGGTTCAGTCTGGGAGAGGGTCAGATTAGGGCGTTCCTGGCTTAGACGAGGACAGGGACCGACAAGGGAGTTTCTGGTTCAGACTGGGACAGGGGTCTGATTAGGTTGTTTCCGGTTCTGACTGGGACAGGGACTGATTAGAGAGGGTCCGGTTCAGTCTGGGGCTGGGAAACATAGAAACATAGAAAATAGTTGCAGGAGTAACTATTCGGTCCTTCGAGCCTGCACCACCATTCAATAAGATTATGGCTGATCATTCAACTCAGTACCGCTTTCTTGCTACCTCTCCATACCCCTTGATCCCCTTAGCCATAAGGGCCATATCTAACTCATTCTTGAATATATCCATTGAACTGCCACCAACAGCTCTCTCCGGTAGGTAATTCCACAGGTTAACAACTCTCTGAGTGAAGAAGTTTCTCCTCATCTCAGTCCTAAATGGCCTACCCGTTATCCTAAGACTGTGTCCCTAGGTTATGGGCTTAACCAAGATCGGGAACACTCTACCCGCATGTAACGTATCGTGTAACCGACAGAATCGTATATGTTTCTATGAGATTGGGGCAGGGACTGATTAGGGAGGGTCTGGTTCATTCTGGGACAGGGGTTGATTAGGGAGTTTCATGTTCAGACTGGGAAAGGGACTGATTAAGGAGTATCTGGTTCAGTCTGGGACAGGTGCCGATTAGGGAGTTTCCGGTTCAGTCTGGGACGGGGAATTGATTAGGGATAGTCTGGTTCAGACTGGGAGAGTTACTGATTATAGAGTTTCTGGTTCTGACTGGGACAGCGGCTGATTCGGTCGTTTGTGGCTCCGTCTGGGACCGGGATTGATTCAGGAGTTTCTGGTTCCTGTTGTGACTATGAATGGTTACGGAGTTTCTGGTCCAGACTGGGACAGGGACTGATTATGGACTTTCTGATAATGTCTGGGGCAGTGACTGATTGCGGAGTTTCTGGTTTAGACTGGGACAGGGATTGATTAGGGAGTTTCTGGTTCATTCGCAGACAAGTACAAATTAGGGCGTTTCTGGTTCAGACTGGGAAATGGACAGATTAGGGAGTTTCTGTTTCTGTCTAGGACAGGACTGATTAGGAATGTTGTGGTTCATACTGGGAAATGTTCTGAATAGGGAGGGTTTGGTTCATTCTGGGACAGGGACGGATTAAGGATTTTATGGTCAGACTGGGAGAGGGACTGATTATGGAGTTTCTGGTTCAGACTAGGAGATGGTCTGATTAGGGAATTTCTGGTTCAGACTGGGAGTGTGGCTGATTAGGGAGTTTCTTGTACAAACTGGGAGAGGGACTGATTCAGGAGATTCTGCTTCAGACTGGTTTAGACCAGGTCGGTGGCTGGTGCAGTAGGTTTGGTTCAGTCTATTTCTGTCTGGTACAGGGGCTGGCGGCGACCAGTCTGGGTCAGTCTGGTTCAGACTGGGACAGTGAATTGTGAAGGAGGTCTGGGTCTGTCTGGTTCTGACTGGGTCAGTGGATGGTGAGGATGAGTCTGATTCAGTCTGGTTCAGGATGGGACAGAGGCTGACGACAGAGGGTTTGGCTCAGTGTGGTTCACACTGCGACAGGAGATGTTGAGGGATGGTTTGGGTCAGTGTTTTTCATACTGGGACAGAGGATGGTGATGGAGGTCCACTTCCGTCTGGTGCATACTGTGACAGTGCCTGGTGATCGGGTCGATTTCACTCTGTTGAAGACTGGAACAGTGGATGGTGGGAGCATCTGGTTCAGTCTGATTCAGTCTGGGATAGGCGCTCGTGAGGCAGTGTCTGTTTCAGTCTGCTACGGAATGGGACAGGAGCGAATGGGGACCATTGTGCTTCAGCATTGCACAGGGACTGGTGAGCTGATCTGGTTCCGTCTTGTTCACCGTGAAACAGAGACTGGTGAGAGTATCTGAATCAATCTGCGACAGGACTGGTGAAAGAGAGTCTATGTCAGTCTGGTTCAGACTGGGACAGGGGATGATGAGTGAAGGTGTGGTTTAGTCTGCATAGGGACTGGTGAGGGGGCGGGGGGGCGTCGGACAGGAGACCGTGAGAGAGGTTCTGGTTGAGACTCGGACAGTGGCCGATGAGAGTTTTCAATTGTATGACTTGTGGTATCAATCGAAGATGATCAGTGATTAATTCTCCCCCGAGCCCGAGTCAGCATCTTCAAGGGAGTATAGCTGCTGTGGAGAAATGACAGAGCTGTTCAACTGTGGGGTCTGGAATGGGGGAGATATGTCTTCTTCCGTTTCGTGACCCAATCGCTCAGGTCTGTTAGCCAAAGCTTTGGGTTCTGGGAGAGGATGGAGCAAACAATCCTTTGGAGAGACAATGATCCCTCTGTCCCAGGTCGATTGCCCTAACCTGTGGGGCCTGCGGTGGGAGTGAGTGTGATTTTCTGTAGGGTCCGTGTGATTCCCGTGGTGTCTGTGGCTTCACAGAGTGCAGCCGGGAATTGCACGATTCGGTCCGGATCCGATTCTGGATTCATGGCAAGAAGG